>NC_051186.1:132781637-133081637 GCF_013339695.2 Rhipicephalus sanguineus
TTCGAACGAAGTAGTTCGCTTCGGGGTGGCTACGCTTACGCCGCTAATCACGTTTACTGCGTGAGAGAACTCCACAGTGCCGTCGGTCCGTGGGAAATATTCAGAAAATGCGTCGCTCAAATAACGAGCCTGGATTACGACGTGCGTTTAGAGGCGAGTAAACTTTTCCTTCGCAAACGATAGAAAATATTTTTTATCGGCAGCCTCGTGCGTGGCTTGTCGTATGACCGGAGCGCACTAGCAGAAAGCTGGGACAGTTGAAATGACATATTGGCAACGAAAAGAAGGTAGAGACCGCAGAAGTGCCTATCTCTTAGTTTTCTAGCGCGGTTAGTACGTTGAGCACTTTGCGAAATTGTATTTTGCGATAGCAATTATATGGACAGTCTCGGCTGAATTTTGCCGTCGCCGTCGCCCGTCATGCACCGCATATGTATAAGTATGTATATAAAAGCCCCAAAGAAAAATAATTCAGAAAAATGCTTCCGAAGCGCGGAATCGAACAAGGGACGTCTTGCTCCGCAGCGAGTGGCGCTATCCACTACGCCACGAAAGTCACTCGAGCTCAAGGGACGCCGCTAAACGAACAAACAGAAGATGAGCGCGAACTATCAAGTGTCACAGCTCGACACTTGAAGCACTCTAGTTTCCTTCGCTGCCTTTGGCCGCCTTTGCAGGAGCGCTGTTCAAACTGAGAGTATCCATTGGTGAGCCTCACTTCGTATAGCATTAGTTTCTTGCTATCGCATTCATTGCTTCGCCCTTGCGGTGAAGCTGTGACTTTTTTTGAACATGTGCAACTGTCTTTTTCGTCTAGGTCGTCCCATCGTAAAGCTGATCCTGAGGCCCCGGGCCTCAGCCTGACAGTCGTACACAACCAGCAAAGTGGGCACTGCAGAGGACTCTTTGGCGTCGCACTGGTTGCCACAAATCTCCATTCGAGATAACAGTAACAAAAGGAACACGGGATCCAACAATGCGTTAAAATTGCCGCGCGTCTTATTTTTCATGAGTTGAAGCTTGACCCACAAAGACTGTGGGCAACGCGCCGCGATGTGTAAGAAGTTTCGCGATTGTTTTAGAAGGTTCCGTTAAGATTGCGCGCCGCACGCGAATGTTCCAGTTTAATTTTGCCACCAGCGATATCGTTGGAAAGTTCGATAGCGCCTGTATAAAAGCCGACGCTCTTGCCGCTTGTCAGTTGATCGACGGACGCCGCTTTGTTCGCCGCAATCAGGCTCATTGTGCATCGCTTGTAAGGTGAGTATTTCGTTTCTTGGCACCAGTTCGCCAAATAAAAGACTCGTTCTTATCCTGCTGACTTCTGCCTTCGTCCACGTCACGACCACGTGACAATATTACCTGGAGCAGCGGCGTATTTTTTTCGGTTGGTGTTTAATCATACTTTACGTGTCTTGGTCCGTGCGTTTGTATGTGTGCGTGAATACATACACATGCAAA
Source organism: Rhipicephalus sanguineus (assembly GCF_013339695.2). NCBI lineage: Eukaryota > Metazoa > Arthropoda > Arachnida > Ixodida > Ixodidae > Rhipicephalus > Rhipicephalus sanguineus. The sequence goes on from NC_051186.1 coordinate 132,783,099, forward strand.
ATGAAAAAAAAAAATTCCGGCGGGGGGGGGGGGGGGGGGTTGAATCTCCCTGGCTACGCCAGTGACTTGGATAGAAAGCGAAAGAAACCGTGCGAGGACAGGACCCGTTTGCTTATCGAGTGCGCCGAACGGCTGCTATCCAACGTTTTCGCCGATCAGCCTCGTACGACTTCCATGGAAAATAATAAAATTGCACCTTCGGCAGATTCCCGGCCGTGTTCTTGTAGCTGTTATGACATCCGAACTCGCAAGAGCAGACAGAAGTCGGCTTTCGCCGCGTACACACGCTTTCGCTGCTTGGGGACTATCCCCAGGATTTCGACAATTTCGATGGATGGATGGGTGGATGCTATGAGCGTCCCCTTTAAAACGGGACGGTGACATGTCTGCCACCAGGCTCGAGAAAAAAAAAAAACTTCCTTGTTTCATGTCGGCCTAATACCTTACCTACATTGATTAAATTATGTAATTATACCAATAAATTATAAATTCACGGTCCATCTCTCTGCCTCTTAAGGCAGAATGACCTGATTTTTCCCCCATTATTTATTTTTGTTCTTTACTTTTCTGCGACCAATATTCTAACCGCCTCTTACTTATTTCTATCGCGGACGTGTTCACCTTTCCATTGTTGTCCCTAAAACCCAAGGCTTCCTGTAGACTCGTGCCCATACGTATACCTGGGTGAATATCGCCACATTCAATCAGTACATGTTCCATCGTTTCCTTAGTTCCCCCGCAGCATGTACATTGTTCTTCTTCGTTACTGAATCTCGCTTTATAACTACGCGTTCTAAGGCAGCCCGCCCTTGCTTCAAACAGCAAAGCGCTTCCCCTTGAATTATCATAAAACCTTTCCCTCCTTATTTCGTTTTTTCCCATTCGGTAGTTACTCAGAGCCGGCTGCCATCCAATAAGTCCTCTCCGCCTCTCTGACCTCATCTCTCGGCGGCCGCGGGACGCCCCGCCGTAACAGAATGGGAAGCACACGAAAACAAATCATATCTCACGAACGAGACACGGTATCGAAAACGACTCACGGTTTTAGATACTAGGGAACCACTAGAATATTTTAGGCGTAATTTTACGCGTAGGGAACCACTAGAATATTTTAGGCCTGCGGACGGTGTCGTCGCGGAGGAAAGCGTGCGTGCACGATGCCAGCTCCTTGAAGACGAAAGGTGTTGGCTATAGTGTACTATAGTGTTGGCTTGCAATGGTGGGCTGCTCGCGACGGGCGTAAGGTGGCGATGGTGCGTCGGAGCCGAGTGACGCTTGTTTGGCCATCGCCAAACAAAGCTTGAAGAAAGCCGCGCAATCCGCCATGTTTTCGCGGAAGTGGATTGTAGCCGGTGGATTGCTGGCACTTGCGCCTTTTCTTGTCCGACAGACAGGCCGCCCGGGGAGAAAGCGCAAGGCTGGTTTATTCCATACCATGTGCTGATTGTGACAGGGTGGGAGACAAAGAACCTCACCGAGAGGCTGCGACGGGGCTTTAGCTGCGACAACATGAAAACGAGATCCGTAAGTTCCAGTGACAAAAGAGTACACTCGTTGAGCACAGCGTGGTGACTGACCACCGTATCGAATTAGACAACTCCCGCGTCGTCGACTTAGAGCGGCTTTTTGTGGAATCCTGGCCCATCCAGGTGACAGCTGGTAATGTCAACAGGTCTACTACAGGTGCGCTGCCACTCGAGAGTCTGCCTTGTCATGGACAATATGCGTGACCCCACGGGTGGAAGAAAACCCTGAAAAAGAATGCGAGTGTGACGCGAAACGTCGGATATTTTTTCTTGTAACACAAAAAAAGGAAAATTCTTTTTACTCACTACCTTGGCTGGCGTACCTGTCACACGAACAGCCTTAACCGCGGTTAAGTAACTACGATTACGGCTAATCACGGTTACAGCAGGTAGCTACACGGCAGATAACTGCAGTTACTCTCCTAACCGTGGTTACCGCAAACGGGTGATTCCACGAGAGATCTACACGTATCCGAAAATGGATATTCTAGATTTGAGTGAGTATTTTATATTTTATGCAGCCCAGCAGCCCGAAAAGGAACCTAGTTTTCTTATTAAATGCATAATTCACGAGGGAAAAAATATCGAACATATTCAATACGGAGGGACCAATTTCATTACCGGTTGTTCTCAAAAGTTCACGACGTTGTAAAACACAAATATTACCATTAAAAAGAAGACATTTTGTGTATGAAATGTGTGTGCAACAAAGAGTAAAGTAACATTGTTTGAAAATTGTCGAGCGAAGGAAACTGTCTTTGAAAAACGACTAAATATGCGGCAATTTATTATAGCTGCTGCTGAATAGTTGCTACAGACTTGATAAGAACTTTGCTTTGAAAATAAGTTTTGCTTCTTTTTGTCTGCAACTGCAGCGGTTTCTGGTTATCGAACTCCTGAGCGACCGAGGCTGATCTTGAACACCCTCACATAAACGCTCGCAATTTTTGTGGTTATTTTGAAGGTTAAAGCAAACAAAAAAGTTTATGCAAAGATATATTTTTCCGTGACAAGGCCATTAAAGCATTTCTTTACTACTACAAAACTTGCGCATCTATTTTGCTAGTAGAAGCACGCCATCAGAATTATTGTAAATTTCTGGAGAGTTCAGTGATGCTTTCTTTGCGAATAGCGTTGATGGTTTAATCTCATATTGTGTATAATGTCACAGTGAGAAATATGCCTTCACCATCTGCCGCAGTCAGAAGCCATCACAGGTCCGGTACATTTGGGCAAATTATACTTGTTAAATCAGCATTTTGGCTATAATAGTTGTTTGGGTTAGATATTTCATGTGAAACATAAACTTGAGATTTCAAAAATTGTTACTGAGGGTTCCTGCAGCAAAGACACATTGAGTAAAATTTATGATTGCGGTGTAACGGCAGAGGTAACGTCCGTTACTTTTTTCTGGTAGTGGTAACGGTAACGCGTTACATTTTCTTGTAGTTAACGTAGGGCGGTAACGCGTTCCTTTTTTTATATTGTAACGAGTAACGTATTTACTTACTTTTTTTTCAGTAACGCCTACAACACTGCATTTAGGTAGTTATCAATGTCTGTTCTCGCCGTTAATATGTAGATATAAACTATCAATCACCTGTGGCGCATACCCGTACGCCGCGGCCCGTGGTAAACGGGTATGTGCCACACGTGTCTAGTGGAAAGGGTTTGACGACGTACGCGACAGGATTTTAACATTATTCATGTCATGACCCGCAATCGAAATTCTTCAAATCCTCTTACCCTCCCATGAAAATTTTGCTCTACATCACGGTGTTAGAATAGTTTAGGTGGAGCGACGGCGCATTGGAATGAGGAGAAATCGGGGACCTCTTTCCCTTTCTTGCCGAAAGGAGGTGCGCGCGGGACGGTGGCCACCTGGCTATACCCAGCACACACCTGACGCTTCTAACATTCGGTGTTTTAGCGTGTTTAGCAATATCGCAAGGCCCTGTGAGGATTGTGTGGTATTGTAATATCATATACATAAGTTAGATATAAGGACTTAGTAGTGTTTTATGCATGACGGTTCGGCAGGCGGCGTGAAGCTCATAAACACCACCTTCGGCCTCGGCAACACCGTGGCCTAGGCGATCGTGCCCGCATTTGTCTACAAATGTAAATCTGCAGTTGCGTGACGCGTGTGGAATTCACCCTTCATTTGCCCTCGAAAGATTAATTAATGTATTTGCGGTCAGCATCATATAAAGAGCAGGTGTCATGTTAAGGGGCATTTCGCATATGAAATCAAGTGAGCCTTCAGAATGTTTTACTACGAACCGCTTATTTGCAAATTCCGTAAAGATTTGCGAGAAGACGGATGCTTTGATGTAATGGAATAAAATAACTCTATTTAGGTCTTTCGAGGCGTGCACTAGCAGGTGACGCGTTCGGACGTGGGAGCGCTCCCACGTCCGAAAATACAGGATTGAAAGAGAATGCAATAAAGTGGGCGACAGCTTGTGGCCGATGACTACGAAGCCGCTCTTTGACATATTCAAAATAAAGAGACTGCAAGTTATATATGTTATGGTGCGCCAAGAATTTTATCACAGTATTGGCACGATCTACGAATTTCACATATTTTTGCCTGAAAAAGCTGCTTTAGCTCGAGTATTGCATGGTGCGGCTAAATGATACGAAAGAATGTTTCTTCACAAGAACGTTTCCTTTTAAATAGCGCTTCCCATGATTTGGTGACAAATGGCGCATCAAAATGTTTTTCACAAACAAAATTTGTTGTTTGCAACTCGCGATTTTTCCGTGGAATAGCAGTGGCCACATTTTCAAGCGGTCACTACCCTTCGGAGCAGCGAAAAAGCAAATTTTCTCCGTGCACGATTTGTAGCTCGAGATGCATCGCGGCAAAGAGCACTTCTTGCCCATCTGGACAATATAACAAGGATAATATAACAATATGAACAAGGATAAGCTATTTCAAATAGGCTAGCATTTAGGCAGCAGGCGTTTCGACTGGCCAACGCATGTGCACGAATGGAGCCTCGTCTGGTTTGGCGTGTTAGTTTTAACGGGTCAGACAGTGACGTCATGGAATATGGTTCACTTTCAATTCCTGTCATTCCCGAAAGAAGAAACTGGAAAGCAAATGGTTAGGACGCTCAAAAGGAAACGGGCACGATCATTTCACGTTTGTGCACCCCGAGCAGGGCACAAAGTTCTACTTCTGCTACTGCAACAAACAGCATGCCTGTGACGAATAACGAGAGGCAGAATCAGAATGGCACATGGTGAGTCATGATGGATTGGTCGGTAAACGGACGTTAACCTTCACTACCACGCGCCAGCCAGCACGTGTAAACGTTGCATGGGCGGCTGAACAATTAACTAACACCGTGGGAAGCTGCTTGAATCCATGCGATATGGTGCATGCACAACGACAACCCATGAAAGGAATTTCTAACCTACCATTGTCAAATGTGTTGCTTTCTTCTTACAAGCATCATATAGAGCGACGTCAACCCCCCTCACCCCCACTTTCTTTTTCAGGGAATACCTTTTTATTTTTGACAAACCCAGTTCACGTCCGCCACGGTGGACCAGTGGCTAAGGTGTTCGGCTGCTGACCCGAAGGTCGTGGGCACGGTGTTCCGTTGTCGCGGGTTCGATTCCGGCCGCGGCGTCGCATTTCGGTAGAGGAGAAATGGTAGAGGCCTGTGCGATGTCAGTGCACGTTAAAGAGCACCAGATGGTCGAAATTTCCGGTCGTCTCTCATAATCATATCGTGTTTTTGGGACGTGAAACATCAGATGTTATTATTAACCCAGTTTGTCGCGGCGGCCTCAACCAATTTGCCACGGTGGCCTTATTTGTGCACGAGCTAAATATTTTTTAAATTCGTGTTCACCTGTAAACTCATTATCGCTGTTCGCAGAAGCTATATTTCCTATGTATTTCCATCTGTTGGCTACCGCCACTGAATTTCTTGATGTTGTGCATTTACTTTCAAATCAGATTGATATGTGCAGTTACCCTGATAAAAAAGTAACGGCCAGCAGTCGAAGAGTTGTCGCAAATGCAGCTTTGTAAGCGACGCGGCCCCCGTTGGAGCGGCTGACCTGAAGCCTCGATACACCCAGCGCAGCCTGTCGGAAAAAACGCGAAGCGCGTCCCCATGTTCGGCGAGGAGGCTGCGTGGCGGAGGCGGAACGTCGGTACACCTAACCTATTCTAACACCGTGCTCTACATTAAGGACGCGATCATGAGAGCACCCAGACGTAGGCGGATAGATAGATAGATAGATAGATAGATAGATAGATAGATAGATAGATAGATAGATAGATAGATAGATAGATAGATAGATAGATAGATAGATAGATAGATAGATAGAAACGCTCATAAGAAATGCTTCGCATCTATAATATTTCGGGGGTGGGGGGGCGCCCCCCCCCCCCCCTCTGGCTACGGGCCTGGCGTGAAGTGACCGCATAAATGACAGCTCATGAGAATCGTTGCATGCATGTCAACTAGGGCATGATTTACATGCCATGCTCATTGTGCGCTCACGACCGGTTCATCAGTTTGATATAACCCAGAATTAGTATTGCGTGACGTGACTGTACGACGAACATAAAAAAATGACAGGTGGCAACACGACAATCATGACATGCCTCTCATGATTTACATATGTCACGCTCATCGTACTCTCACGGCCGGTTCGTTAGCCTGAGATACACCAAAATTGGTATTGCGTGAAGTGACTGTACAACAAACGGCTTAACACGACTATCGTGACATGCATGTGAAGTAGGGCATGTTTTACATGCACGCGCTCATGGTGCACTCGCGACTTCAATTACCTCCAGGGTGTCGGAACGAATTGTTTTTCGTTTCGGTTTTAGTTTCGTTCCACCGCAAAGAGTTCCGTTCCGTTTCTGTTCCGGAGCGGGAAAAAAAAATGTTCCGCAACGGTTCGTAACGGTTTTTTGTGCAAAAATTTGAAGTTAAGATGATCATTAAAAAAACATTGGATAGAGTTATTTGCCCTCCGCTTAAAAATGTGGGACATGCAGGGGTAAAACACGTTCTTCAGAGGAGTTACCACGAATTCCTACCAACTATAGATAGCACAAACCACTATACACTTTAAAGTCATAGTACTTATTTTCTTAAAGGTCAATTACGATTTTTTTTTAGCGGGCTCAATGCTTTGTATCAAGGGAGTGAGCACGATCTCAGAAGCAGCACGTCATTGAGTGTACTCTCTGATGTGCGAGATCGCTGTTCTTATAAAAACATCGCCAGGTCTGCGCGGAACACGCAGCACAGTCACAGCGAAAGCTGGAAGAGCGGCCTTTCTAGAGCCCGCTGTAGACTCTTGGGGCAACTAATACCCATGCGAGGTACCCACTACGCCATAAATCATCGTAATTTTTCTGAAATAGCGAAGCACCCACTATGCTATTTTTCGTCATTCTTCGGAAAATCGTGGTACCCGCTGCACACCTGTAAGGCATTATGTGCACTTTGTGCTGTGGCTGATGACGATGGACAATTATGGCTGAGCCCTTTGTAACGGGTTGGAAGCATTCCACGACCGACTTGTTGCGCAATTCGCATTGTGTGACGCCATTTTGTTATTTTATTCTTCTGCCACGCTATATTACACAGATTCCTTCCCCGACATGGCGCCTGCATAGAGTATTTTTGCGAAGGAGTTACAAGCACCAGCGTCGCTCCGTGGTGGAATACTCGGCTGCCAAGCAGAGATCGTGGGTTCAAATAACATCCGGTCCTAGAAAGTTGTTTCGCATTTCCTTTTTCCTTATTTCACGCGATAGCAAAAGAAAAAACCAAAACTGTGAAAATGGAAGTATATGCAATATATATATATATGTATATATATATATATATATATATATATATATATATATATATATATATATATATATATATATATATATATATGTATATATATATATGTGTGTGTGTGTGTGTGTGTGTGTGTGTGTGTGTGTGTGTGTGTGTGTGTGTGTATTTGTGTATATATGTATATGTATGTATGTATATATATATATGTATACTATATTTATTCACGAATGCCAACCTCTAACTATCGAGGACCATCTGTCACACTTCAAAATTCTCTTTCTCACAATTAAAACCATGAAATTACATCTCTAAAATTCATGAAGAAAGGTTAACCACACTAACAAGTCAACCACAGAATATGTAAGCGCCGCACCATTCTCTCACAGTTTCAACCACTAGATATCAGTAATGTAATAAAAAAATGAAAATCAAGAATTCAAGAATAATTCAACTTAGATATATTCTCCGCGTCTACTACTGACGCGTAATCAAGTCACATTCTACCATGGTGGGGGGTCGGGGGGGTGTGTGGGGGGGGGGGGGTCAGTAATCAAATTTTCATTATTTTACAGAGCACTTAATCAGTAGAAGTTAAACCAAAAATCAATAGCCTGTCCCCAAGGAAACAAGACAAGGAAGAGCTACCACTTTCAAGATTCAGCACCGAAGATTAAACTCTGACACATGTTAGCAGCAAGAAATCAATGTAACATGAAGAGTATTTTTTTTATGTCCGCTACTCTGGGTTGGGGTCCCGTTCTCCTTCCCCTCCAAAATTTAGCTTGGCTCTGCCCTGTTCATTTTTCTTTTCTCATTGGCATTGCCTGCTGTATTATTATGGTGCAGGCCGAGGTTTTATTTTCATTTTCATTTTTATTGTTATTGTTTTTTTCTTTCTTTTTCATACCTCACAATAAAGAAAGTTACGGACACCGGCGGCGGCGCGCAACTATGGCGCCAAAATCGTATACGTCATCTCATAACAGCGTTCGCTGTAACAAACGTCAGCGCCGACAACGCCCTTTCCGCGCTTGCAAGCGTGACAGGCGCGAAAAAGTCCAATAGCGTTAATATTGCCAGTTTTCGTTTTTCGCACAATTTCAGCATATTTTTTCTTTGGGATTCCTGCCTGAGGTACGCGTACGCGCTAACACTGTACCCTGAGATATGCATCTGCTCATGTTGCATGACCTCAGTTATCCGGATTGCCAAGTTTTGTCGTGAACCGAAAAACGATTGAAAAAATTTCGGTTTCACTCCGGAACGAAATAATATATAGTTTCGGTTACGTTTTCGTTCCGGTCAGAAATATCGTTTTTTTTTCGTTTTTCGTTTCTGGTTTTCGTTCCGTTCCGACACCCTGCTTACCTCTGAGTATATTTCCATGGGGCAGCAGACTCCATCATCCTCAGCGCAGTGTCTATGTAGGACTCGACGGCCTGAAAAGCAAATAATCTGCTGCCATGACAGAAATTGAGCCTATTTCGAGTGAACTGCCATATTTCTGTATGCGCAGAGCAGTCAAGCTTACTTCGGATTGCTTACCATGGAGTACCACGATATGATACCGTATTATTGCTAATACCTCTCTGTGGCTTCCAAAGGGTGCAGTGGTTGTGTCATCATGCAACCTCTCGATCTCTGCAACGCAATTGCGCTCGAAAGCAGAACCAATTCTCTGTCGCAAACACGAATTGTTTCACAGTGTTGGACGTCAAACACTCGTTCGGACCTTTGTACAGTTTTGTAATGCACACAATCTCTTAATGCACTTCATCCCTGCAATATACTACTGCAGCTCATGAGGACGACCTCAACTTAACCCAGTTTGGATTTCCACAGTTACACCAGCTGCGTCGCCCTCCATCGAGGACTCGGCAATAGCAACCTGAAAAACCAAACAAGAGGAAAAAGTGGCGCGCCTACTCGTTATACATAAGTGGGATTCGACACTCGCCGAGACGCTGGTTTGCTCCTGCAAGGACACCTGTGGCGGGAATGACTGAACGGCACAGCTGATTGGGAGAGGACTCCCCTTTTGGGCACGCCGAGAGCCTTCTCGAGCGCAGGATTGTACACATAACAGGTAGCACAAATGGTCTAGAAAACATTTTTTTTAGGGATGAAACGGATAAAATGGATTCTAATTCCAATTTCGACGTTTTAAAAACGTCATAGAAAATCCGTATTATATCCGTTTTTGATAACGTCTAGAAAACGCATTTTTTAAGACCATTTTGTTCTGGAACGTATATTTGAAGACGTTTGTTCGATTCTAAACCAATTTCGACGTTTTAAAAACGTCACAGAAAATCCGTATTATATCCGTTTTTCATAACGTCTAGAAAACACATTTGCTAAGACCATTTTGGTCTGCAACGTATATTTGAAGACGTTGGTTCGATTCTAAACCAATTTCGACGTTTTAAAAACGTCACAGAAAATCCCTATTATATCCGTTTTTGATAAAGGATAGAAAACGTATTTTTTAAGACCATTTTGGTCTGCAACGTATATTTGAAGACCTTTGTTCGATTCTAAACCAATTTCGACGTTTTAAAAACGTCACAGAAAATCCGTATTATATTCGTTTTTGATAACGTCTAGAAAACGTACTTTTTAAGACCATTTTGGCCTGGAACATATATTTCAAGACGTTTGTTCGATCCTAAACCAATTTCGACGTTTTAAAAACGTCTTGTTCGTGACGTCTAGAAGACGCACTTTATAAGACGTTTTGACGCCCAGCAGCGGACCGCGCGCTACTTGGCCCGTGCATGCATGGGCATGCATGAACCACCGCGAATTGAAATTTGAACTCGAGCCTACGCACGCCATCTCTCATTGCGATAAAGAAAGTAACGCGCAAAAGGATAAAGGGGTGTAGTGTCTACATTGCATCAGCAATAATGAAGACTTCAAAGTTCGTTAACCACTAAACTTTACATCATTCACTGTGTAGCGAAGCCTTTATTGAGTAATGGGTTGCGCTCTCTATAGCCTTCTAGTGGGTCGTCGCTTTTGGCTCTTCGCGCTCGCGCTCTTGAGTCCGTGTTTGTGCCTTGACTGTCGCCATTGCATATCGTCGCCGACTACAGTCCAATAAACGCCTCAACAAATTGGTGGAGAGTGCTGTGCTCCTATTCAATGCCCCTGGAGCTGATATCCCGTACCCTACCAACTACCATGCCTCAATACGCTGCTCAGCAAACGTCTCCTTCCACAACGACCGCATGCCCCGGTGTCCCCCGCATCCGCGACCCTCCTATCTTCACCGGCGCGGATGGGACCGATGTTGAGGACTGGCTTGCGATGTACGAGCGTGTGAGCGTACCAAACAAATGGGACGAGGCAGGCAAACTCAGCAACCTGGTTTTCTACCTCGCGGGTGTGGCGGGCCTGTAGTACAACAACCACACCACCGAGTTCCCCACGTGGTCTGCTTTCAAGACCGCCATCATCGATGTGTTTGGCCGCCCTGCCGTTCGTAAACTGCAAGCCGAACAACGTTTACGTGAACGAGCTCAGCAGACCGGTGAGTCCTTTACGAGCTACATTGAAGACGTCCTGGACTTGTGCAAGAAGGCTGACGCGGCCATGCCTGAGTCTGACAAGATCCGCCACGTTCTGAAAGGCATCGACGACGATGCCTTCACTATGCTGCTCGCCAAGAACCCTCGTACTGTGGCCGAGGACGCTCTGCCAAAGCTACGAGGAGCTGCGCCGGCAGCGACTGCTGACCCGTCGACCTCCATCACGCGACGCCGATCTCGCAGGCTTGTCGGCCATTTCTGATCAATCCGCCTTGCTCGCCGAGATAAAGTCATTTGTGCGCGAGGAAATTGCCCGCCAGTTCTCCCTACTGGCCTTCCCTCACCCGCAGCATGTTGAACAGCCGTCGACCACGCTGCTGGCTCCCTTACGCCGCGCTATTCAGCAGGAAATTGCGGAGGTCATGCCGGAATACCACCAGCCCCCTCCGGCACCTGCGCCGCTCAGTTACGCGCAGGTTGTAGCCAGGCCACCCCAAGCGATTCCTGTGGCTGCCCCACTTACTTACGCCGAAGCCGTCGCCAGACCTCAAGCCTTCGAAGCGAGTGGGCCGGCTGCGTTTGCCGACGCCATATCTAGGCCACCGATGCAGCCCATCATGCAGTCGTATCAGCAGACGCCTCGTCCACCGCGTCCTGCTCCATGGATAGGACCTACCCCGGCGAACCGATGGCGCACTTCTGACAACCGCCCGATCTGCTTCGCGTGTGGTTGCGCCGGTCATGTCGCCCGCTATTGCAATCGCGTGCAGCCGCCTCGTGTAGCCTCAGCCATCCCCAGCCAGTCAAGCCACCCGTATTACGATTCACCGCCGCCTATGTCATCGTCGTCTCGCCCAGCTCCATCTACCCACCGTTCGCCGTCACCACGACGCCGATCACTGTCACCGATGCGGCCACGGCCGGTCACACGTGACCAGGAAAACTAGTCGTCGCAGTCCACGAGGCAAGGGCTGCGACGCTATCGAACTGCGAAAGCCCTCAGCGAAGCCCATCAAACCTGTTAGACGTGTTTGTGGACGGTGTGCGCGCATCTGCCCTTATTGACACTGGAGCCGCCGTATCCGTTATTGACGCCAAACTTAGCCGACTACTGCGAAAAGTGACGACGCCACTTCCCGGGCTCTCCCTCCGTACAGCAAGCGCCCAAAATATTCACCCTACAGCTGTGTGCACAGCCCGCGTCATGATTAAGGATGCTTTGTACGCCGTCGAATTGATTATAATTCCAGCATGCTCTCACGACATCATCCTAGGATGGGATTTTCTCTCCCACCACGACGCCGTGATTCATTGCGCACCCGCCGAAATAGAGCTCTCACCATTCTCTGATCTGACGCCGGCTGACAGTCCATCGTCTGTGAGCAAGGTACTCGTCAAAGACGACACCAAACTGCCTGCATACTCGTCAACGGCCGTGTCCGTCTACTGCGCCAGTCTCTCCGACACCGTCGCCCTCCTCTCGCCATCCGACCGTGTTTGCACGAGGAAAGGCTTGCTGGTGCCCTTCGCGACCGTGCAAGTCACTCAGGGCAGCACGTCAATTTTTGTTATCAACCCATCTCCGTACAGTGTTACGTTGGTGCGAGGAGAATGTCTCGGCAGCGTGGAACCCCTCGAGGACGCACAAGTTATGGACGAACCAGATGGCACGCACTGCCCCAGTTCCGGCACGCTCAGTTCTGTTACCACGTCTGGTTCATCGCCCGCTGATGTATTTGCTTCTTCCATTGCTGACAACCTTACGCCGGTCCAGCGTTCCCAGCTTCTAGACCTCTTGGAAGAATTTCGCGCTTCTTTCGATATTGCTCAAACTTCTCTCGGCCGCACGTCCACCGTTACGCATCGCATCGACACTGGCGCCCAACCACCACTGTGGCAACGTCCATATCGCGTATCTCCCACAGAACGCCGCGTAATCAACGAGCAAGTCGACGACATGCTTCGACGCGATGTTATTCGACCATCTAACAGCCCCTGGGCGTCTTCTGTCGTACTTGTTGCGAAGAAGGACGGTTCTGTGCGGTTCTGTGTGGACTACCGACGACTCAAAAAGATCACTCGCAAGGACGTTTATCCGCTGCCGCGAATCGACGACGCGATTGACAGCCTACAAGGAGCCGAATTCTTTTCGTCTATCGATTTGCGCTCAGGGTACTGGCAGGTACCTATGGCTGATGACGCTCGACCGAAGACCGCCTTTGTCACGCCCGACGGCTTGTACGAATTCAACGTCATGCCGTTTGGGCTGTGTAATGCGCCCGCCACCTTCGAGCGCATGATGGATACTGTTCTGCGCAACCTGAAATGGCACACGTGCTTGTGCTACCTCGACGACGTCGTCGTTTTCGCTCCAGACTTCTCCACGCATCTTCAACGCCTCCGGCATGTGTTGACGCGTTTGAGCGACGCTGGTCTGCAACTGAATTTAAAGAAGTGCCGATTTGCAGCACGGCAGCTGACAATACTCGGCTACGTCGTGTCCAAGGACGGAATTCTCCCCGATCCAGCCAAACTTCGGGCCGTGACCGAGTTCCCGAAACCTACGTCCGTCAAAGAACTGCGCAGTTTCGTAGGACTGTGTTCCTACTTTCGGCGCTTCATTCGAAACTTTGCGACTATCATATCACCGCTGACGAAGCTCCTCGGAAGTAACGGGCCCCTCCATTCGTGGTCGTCGGAGTGCGACGACGCTTTCGCAAAGCTCCGTCGTTTGTTGACGTCGCCTCCCATACTACGCCACTACGACCCTACGGCCCCTACAGAGGTACACACAGACGCCAGCGGTGTTGGCCTTGGCGCTGTCCTTGCGCAGCGCAAACTGCAGGATTCCCTGAATATGTCGTGGCATATGCAAGTCGTACGCTTACTAAAGCCGAGACCAATTACACCGTCACCGAAAAGGAATGCCTGGCGATCAAATGGGCCATTACAAAGTTCCGACCCTATTTATATGGCCGCCCATTTGATGTCATCACCGACCATCATGCACTATGCTGGTTGTCGTCATTGAAGGATCCCTCAGGCCGCCTCGCCCGCTGGGCACTTCGCCTACAGGACTACGATATTCGCGTGCTGTACCGCAACGGACGCCAGCATGCTGACGCCGACGCCCTCTCGCGCTCCCCCTTGCCTGACAACGATGCCCCCTGCTCGGTACCTAACAATGTTGTTTCTTCCAACGACGTTCACACCATCGCTACCGAACAACGCAAGGATAAATGGATCGCCTCGCTGATAGACTTGCTCACTGATCCGTCGGCAACACCAATCACTCGCGCGTTGCGTCGTCAAGCCCACCATTTCACCATTCGTGACGACCTACTGCACCGACGCAATTACAACGCCGACGGCCGCCAGTGGCTACTGGTGATACCCCGCAGTCTGCGTTCTGAAATATGCGAGTCTTTCCACTCTGATCCACAATGCGCGCACTCTGGGGTATCAAAAACTTACCACCGCATTCGACAACGATACTTCTGGCGAGGGATGTACCGCTACGTGCAGAAGTTCGTTCGCTCCTGCCTCGATTGCCAACGCCGAAAACCTTCAACGCACGTGTCACCCGCCGGTCTACAACCATTACCTTGCCCGAACCGTCCGTTCGGGCGCGTGGGCATCGACTTGTACGGACCACTTCCTCTGACATCGGCTGGTAACCGCTGGGCCATCGTCGCTGTTGACCACCTTACGCGATACGCCGAAACCGCCGCTCTCCCAGCGGCTACAGCGCGCGATGTTGCCTCCTTCCTGCTACACCGATTCATGCTGCGTCACGGTTCACCCCAGGAGCTTCTCAGCGATCGAGGCCGTGTCTTCTTGTCGGAAGTCGTCGAAGCCATTCTAAAAGAGTGCCGTGCTGTTCACCGCAAAACTAATGCTTACCACCCGCAGACGAATGGGCTCACCGAACGCTTTAACCGCACGCTCGGCGACATGCTCTCAATGTACGTCGCCGCCGATCACACAAATTGGGATGCCATTCTGCCCTTCGTCACCTACGCCTATAATACCGCCCCTCAAAGCACAACTGGTTTTTCACCCTTCTTCCTATTGTACGGAAGGCACCCGTCGCACACCATCGACACGATACTCCCATACAAGCCGGATTCAACTGAGTGTGCCCCGATATCTGACACAGCCAGACTTGCGGAAGAGTGTCGCGAGCTTGCCAAGACGTTTACAACGCAGGAACAAGAGCGGCAGAAGAGCATTCGCGGTGGAACCACCACTTCTGAGTCCACGTTCCTCCCTGGAGCGCTCGTATGGCTCTCGGTCCCTACCACTGCAACTGGCCTCTCTACAAAACTACTGCCGAAATACGAAGGCCCCTACCGGGTCGTCGAGCGCACATCCCCGGTCAACTACGTGATCGAACCTATCGAACCATCTTCGGACATGCGCCGTCGAGGGCGCGACATCGTCAACGTGGAGCGTCTCAAGGCCTACTATGACCCACTCATAGTGACGAGCTGTTAGGTCGCCGGACGGCTCCCTTTTCGTACCCGGGGAAATTGTAGCGAAGCCTTTATTGAGTAATGGGTTGCGCTCTCTATAGCCTTCTAGTGGGTCGTCGCTTTTGGCTCTTCGCGCTCGCGCTCTTGAGTCCGTGTTTGTGCCTTGACTGTCGCCATTGCATATCGTCGCCGACTACAGTCCAATAAACGCCTCAACAACTGTAATTTACTCGCAGCGATAACCGTCTAACTTCCGCACGAAGGCCTTAGCGCTGACTGTATCCATCCGCGCGGCCGTTGCTTCTGCAATGTCAGTTAAGCTCGCTGATTTCGCATGGGCGGTCGAGCTCACCGGTCATGCACTTTTTGCTATATTTCGTGCTTGTGTCGTGGTTCGTGAAGGCTATAAACGCAGCTGTAAAGAAACTACTGCGCTGCGTGTTAAACTTGTGGACCCGAATGCAAGTATGTCTCTGTGGAGCGACTGTTACGCTGACTGACGGTTAGAGTCCCGTAAGATTCTCTGCCGAAAAATTCACTCATCAGCTTGCGCGCGGGACGCTCTCGCAACTTCCTTTCTTCTATGCTCGAGGGACGGGCGTGGTTACTTTGATGTGCGATTAGTTTTCTGTGGATTTGCGGATACTGTAAACCACGGGCTGCTGTCATTTTTGAAGGTAAGTTCATTTTTACTGCATTTGCGCTCAGTATTTGAGAAGTGTGGCAAATGAAAAAGCGTGTTCAATTGCATCACGGGCTGCATGTGCGACATGTTTCAGCAGTACGTTACTGCGGAATTTATTCAGCATACCTGATAAAGCTGTCTAAACGTAAATGGACGTCATGGTTTCCGTTCATGCTCGAACGAACATGAGCGAAAACCATATTTATATTTGTTAACCTAATTGACTGTCTTTTCTTGGCCGCTTGATGAGGTAGTTTCAAGATACACACTAGCTTAAGCTACGTGCGCCGCGTAAGAAGCAGTTTTAGAATATTATACGCAAAGATAGCGTTCGTTGGGCGCATATGCTATTTCCGCCGCTTAACGTGAGTACGCAAGAGGCTGGCGTACGACGCATGCGGAGTAGCCAGTTTTACAATGGGATACGCAGATAGCGATTGTTGCGTACTTAGCGCATAATGCATATGCGCAATGGCGACAAACGAACGCAGAGCTTCGCGCACCCAATTTTAAAACTGCATTGTTGGAAGTTACGGCATGTGTCATCTGTTTTATTGTGTCACTGAAGTTTGTGAATGAGAGAATGTTTGCAGCGACTGGTTCATGGTTTCTTCCACAGTAGTAGCTGCATGTAACGAGAGGCTGGGCACGCTTTTCTGTTGCGAATTTCTGAGGGCATGAGAGTCAAAGACGCGTTTCACGAGGAGGAGTTCGGCATTTTTTTCTCAGTGCTGCCTTGACTATCTCAACGCGCTTTCGGACTTGTGATTTGTTTCCCCTACTTTGTTAACCTCCTCCTTTCTCGGTAAAGCCTGCAGCTCTTATCAGAACCAAGAGGTTTTCTTGCGCGTCTCTTGTGCCTGGTTAAATATAGCAGGCTGGCTCTCTGTCACCGTACGGTGTTATCGAGTTTTCATCTTTTCACACCGTCCTATAGGTATAATAACAAATACTGAAATGATCTTTTCTTCTATTTATTGCAGATGGTACTTGCCCTAGATGTTTAGAAACAAAGGCTACACCAACTAAATTATTACTTTCTTTTTTTTTTTTGATGGGCTGACTGACAGGTTTTAGTACGAAAAAAGATGGATGTCAAGAGATTGACATTTTTATATTTTCCTTAGAAACTTTCAAAAACAAAAGGTCACAGTTTGTAAAGCAGTTAACCTTTTTGAGCGTGTTTGTCGGCATCTTCAAGAAACCGCACTAGGGCTATTGTGCTAAAATATCTTTGACGTGGAACGCTGCCCCATGCTGCTAATGGCACAACTACTTTCGTGTGTATGCTATTTGTAGTGTTCTTTGCAGACTTCCGGATGTGCCTAGTGATTTCCATCAAGTACCTGTCATGAAGCCATGTGTTCAGACTGACTTGCAACACATTGTGATATTTTTGACACTGAGCAATGTGATGTACTAAGTGCAATACCCTGATCTGCCTCTGACAATCCTGTGTTTACAGCTGTGTGCTTTTCGAGTAAAAAATGGGGAAGAGTCCCAATTTCTTTAGCTGATGTGTCTTATCATTATAATAATTCGTTCTTTTAGCCTGGCATTTTCTAATACTGGGCATCATAAAAGAAAGATGTATTTTCATATTCCTAATTTTCTGAGGTATTTTCATATTCCTAATTTTTATTTATTCATTTTAGTAACTGGCTCATTCATTGTAATTTTTGTGGTCGTTTCGATTAGTTTTCTGTTCATACATTTTGTTTTCGCGCTACAGTTGGTTTAGTTGTACTTTTTGTTTTATGTCGCTGTAATTTACAGTGTTCATAATTTCTGCTAGCCATGGCACATTTAAGCATAACTGTGTGCTCTCTAGGGAGGTCAGACCATGATTTCTGTGATAAGTTGTACGCTGCATTTCGAAGCCTGATACCGTTACTTCTTTAGTGGGCGCCGTTTGAAACACGGATGCTGCATCCACAAATATTTTTAGCTAACGTCTAAAATGGCGCCTTTTGTTCCCAACGTCTAGTCTTACTTCTGTAATGTAGCCAGAGTTTTTCGCCAACATTTTTTCAGTGAGAAATGTTCCAACAGAGGCATGTTGTAAGAACGTTCCTAAAGGTTTCATTTTGTGAGCAATACACTTCAGCAGCAGTGATTTTGCAAGCAATTTACGTTCTTTTTTCATTACGCATTCTTGGCTGGGTGGGCCAAATATTATTTTGCAGTTGTGTTTTGTTATTAGTGATTTCAACACATTGGAGTCGATTTCCACTCACTGTGGTCTTAAGTAGCGCTACTGAACGATTGTTTTGAAACGAAGGGAGACACACACCATGTGCTTGATTCATGCCTCCTTTCCTGCTTAGAATGCTGTGTTGGAGCAAGATGGTGAGTTGGGCCTGTTGGTTTACGTTCATGTTTGGAAAATTAGGTTGAAGCACACTGAAAAAAAAAAACCTGGACAGTAGAAGTGGACAGGAGTAAGCGCTGTCCTGTCCACTTCTACTGTCCACGTCTTTTTGTTGTGTTGCTGTGTTGGCTGTGGCTCGGTGTAGCGCCTTCTAACTCATTCACCTATCGGATTGGTAGGGCAGATTCATCAATGTGCGATAACTGCAACTGTGTAGTGACTATCGATCATCATTTGTGCCGCTGTATGCTATTTCAAACACATTACCGGACTCTCCAGTGTGGCAGTGTGCCTAGGAGACTTGACGGTCAGCCTTTTCCCGAAGGAAAGATCTTGGGAGTCTGTCTTCATAGCGCATCAGCCCAAAAAACCACACGAGCCCTCCTGATCAAGGCAACAGAATTGAGTGACCACCTGTGACACACTCTTCTGTGTGTGTGTTGTGAAATTTGTCTCTTTCTCTCTATTTATACTCCCTCATTCTCCTCCCATGAGTAGGGTAGCAAATTGGACGCTAGTTAACCCCCCTCCCTATCCTCTGTTCCTTCTCTCTCTCTCCTTCCTACAAGAAAAAAGTTCAGCGGGAGATGAAGCGTTTAGGAAACGTTTCATCATGAATGCTTGTCTTTGTCAGGGCCCTGACGGCAGGGGCCTAGCCAAGGGGCGGGGGGTGGGGGGTTCAAACCGCCCCAGAAAATTTTCAATTGTGCTCGCGTTTATATACACGCACACATACAAACGCACGCACGAACATACATAAAGTATGGTTGAATCCCCCCCCCCTCCCGAAAAACATTTCTGGCTACGCCCCTGCCTGACGGAAACTAGTCCCCTTGTCGAGTCGTTGGCTTCAGCGACATTCCCTTTTCGACAATTTCTATTCACCTCATCCTTGCGTTTGATTAAGTAAAGCTAATGAGACGACGCTTACATATTTCAGAATGGCTGTGTCAGATCCTAAATTTTGTCATATTGCACTGTAAGTGTTTGACAACAATTTTGCGAATGATGAGTCGTGCAACAAAAAGTGTTGTTGAAGGTTGGATACTACATAGCTGCACTTTAATTACCACGACATTTTGCGTCTTTTGCCGCTTCTGAAAAATGTTATATAGTCGCATGCTATATCTCATTTCGTGGTTTTTACGTTTCTATGCTGTACAGGAATCTGTTTCACATAAACTATGACATGACCACTTTTGTCTGTGAATCGACTGAGCTCTCACTCTGTAATAGTAATTACAGAATAAATTAACTGTAATTACTATAACAGAGAGGGCTTCCTAAAAACGTGCACTATTATAATTGCATGCGCAAAAACAAAAGAGCTAAAAGAAAACAGATCCTGCATGACGTCTGAAAAACGTTTAGAAAACGTCCTTTCAAAGAAGATGCAATGGGATATTTTTATTTTAAAAATGGGATTTTTTTGCGACGTTTTTAAAACGTTTTCTAGATCATCTTGAAAACGCTTAGAAAACGTCTTTTCAAAGACGATGCAATGGGATATTTGTATCTGTTTTAAAAATGGGATTTTTGCGACGTTTTTAAAACGTTTTTAAAACGTTCTCTAGATCGTCTTAACGTTTTTTTAGATCGTCTTAAACACGTTTTCTAGATGGTCTTAAAAACGTATTCTAGCCGGACATTAGACGAGATATAAGACGTTTTCTAGATAGCTTCTATTCCGTGACGTTTTCTAAACTTTTTTATCGTCTTGGATAAACGTTTATAAAACGTCAATTATCCGTTTTGTGCTACCTGGGTAATCCGATAGCGAGAAGTGCAGAGAACATAGCATCGGTTTCTTTGGCTCCCTCTGCCGTCTAATTATGGGCACAGCGTTGAGCCATTGCGAACGATGCACATGAAACTATACAGTTGAGTCGACACTGCCGCTGCCCTTGAGCAGACGCATTGGGCCATTTGTACTGCCGGCTTACGCCGTCGTCCGCATCGTTTGCCTTCAAGCCGATATTTCCAGGAAGGAGAACACGTTAGCGTGTCATCCGATGGTGAGCATGGACGAGGTGCTCAATGGGGTCTACAAATGCACCACGCAATAAAGATGTACAAGTCCCACGCTTTGGCGACTTGATTCCGAAAACCCCCGCCGACGAGGTACGCGTCGAGTCCAGACAGTGGTCAGGAGGGTCGTAGTCAGTCTGAGGCATGCAGAGTCGGCGTGTTCTGCGCAGCGCAGAGAGATCCCCGCGTGTCGGCGCCGCAAAGAGCAGACGCGGAAGGCCCCGCTCCGGGAAAGAAAGGCGACTCTGTGGTGACGCCGTCTTTGCCGCCTCCTTGCTTGTAACAAAAGGGAGGAGATACAAGCTGAACGGGAAGACCCGTCACGACGGTGGGACGACGCGAGACACGGCCGCCTGGTTTCAGTTATTGTTCGGCATCCGCATGCACCCCTATGAGCGTTTACCTGCGCTGCTGTTCGGGGAGCCTGCCGCTAACAAGAAACACGTGTCGGCGCCGCAAAAGGGAACGCGAGGAATTGGTCTTGCGACCGCTTGGCCGGATGCGACCGGGGGATGTCTTTGTGTACAATCGCCGTCTGGCAGTAATTACGGCACTCGGAGCGTTCAGGTTAGAGCACTGCACGGGCTCGGGCCTACCCGAAAACCCGGGCCCGGCCCGGCCCGTGGGCCGGGCCGGGCCGGGTAAAGTAGTTTTCACGGCGGGCCCGGGCCGGGCTCGGGCCTGAAGCTCCGGGCTTAGGGCCGGGCCCGGGTTTGAGGTCGCGGGCTCGGGTCGGGCCGGGCTTGAACTTTGCTCCGTTGTTAAAGGGTCACAAAAGGGAAACAGTGAATCGGTTTAGACTGATAAAGTGTACTCTGAGAACCCGAACGTCATCAATTCCACCATCAATGAGTTTACTAATAAAGGAGAAAATCAAGGTCAAAGTTCCATCTTAAAATTTCCCGCTGAAATCTCCGTACGTGACGTCACGGATTTCAAACTGTATTCGTCGTATTTTGGGTACCTTGGCTCAACGAAATTTCCAGAAACTTGGTATGCTAAGTCTGTTAAGGCCCCTCAGAGGTCAATGTACTTCATCTCTACCCATTATAAACTACGTAGGGCCCGGTAGATGCCTTCAGAATCTATGACGTCACGGCGTTTGCTGGGTGAATTTCAAGTTGGCGTCGTTACCTGCATTTTCCTGAGAGTTTTTTCTCTTACCAAGAGTCTGGTTGCGGCGAGCGTGGTGCTTTTGGAATGGTAAAAGAGTAATTTTCTGGTAATAGAAAAATCGCTTTTCACATTAATGTGCCTTGTTCTGCATACGCTGTGCATACATATAAGTCCCACATTTTATCTCGAAAAAACGCTTTTTTATGTGGGTAAGCTATTTGGAGAAGTTTTATGGGGAATAAGTACTGAACTGATTGTTCTTCTTGCATATGAGCTACTTGATTTATCTGAAACGGGCGAGCTGAAAGTAAATAGACCAGGAGCTTATATGTAACTCGCTATCCCGTGCTTTATTTGCTTTCGTTATTATTTTATATCCCAAAGGTTACATTGTAATCGCAGTAATAAATGTAATATAATAAAATTATACCTATGAGATGTCATCGCAAGAGCGATCACAGAGCTCCAAAGCGGGGAAACGTTGTTGAAAGTTAGAGCCCCCCTCTAAAACGAAAGGACTGCACGTAGTCTTGATACATAGAATCCCTATAAAGGCACATTCTTTTTCTGTAACTCTGTGACGGCTCCCGGTGGTCATGTGGCGCGAGATGGACATGCACAGCCTGCTTTGTGTGCCCAAATTGTTAACGTCTGAGCTTTCGTCTTGTTCCGCCACATCAGGGGTCTCAAACTCACCTCAGCTAACGGGCCGCATTCACGAAAATTATCTCTCGCAAGAGCTATGGCAATGACGAAAGAGCGTGGGAGGGGGACCAGGTTTTAAAACTACCGTCATTTCACAGCGGACCTTTCCCATATCTCATATACGGGATGATTTCTGAAGGGGGTTTGGTGGCAGGAGTCCAACAACATATAGATACCCATTGTTGCAAAATAGTGCGGAACGGAGCAACTTGGAGCGCGCCACACTCTATCGAAGAATAGGACTCCGAGAGGCATCGAGGGCACGTGCACGCGGCCAGCGCAGCAGTTCGCCTTTATTGCCATTAAACGGATGTCTCTCTTTCACATCTGGGGAACCAGTCATTTCGTATCACTCATAATGACTAAAATCTGGACGCCGATTCTGAAATATAGCTTTTGTTTCACGGTTATGTATCAACACATGGTGACCGCAGAGGGTGCCTCACGAAAAATATGCTTTAGATCTGTGATGCCTGTGTAGCTCAAGAACATACTTATAAAGAAAAAAAAATGGGATGAAGATAGTCATGTGCGGGCGGGGGGCCGCTAGCGAGAAGTCCGCGAACCGCGTGTTTGAGGCCCTATATAGTGCGCTATATAGTGCGAGAGCTACATGATAGCAACAGGTTGGAATGTGCAGGAATAGAATAGGTCCATTAAACAAGGCGTGGGGTGAAGTATATTCGATTGAGGAAATACCTGGCTTGAAAAAGGACAATGACAGATTCCGTGCCGGGTGATGTCCCCTTACCTCGAACCATATGCATCCAATGAGTAAGCTTCGAGAAGCTTAGTCGCGCCTTTATTACCAAACCTGAACGAACCCCGAAAATATATCGAAATCGCTTCGTCCCCCTCCCACCAGTCCTAACCGCGTAGTCCAATGGCCACCTTCTACCGGTACAACATCGCTGGGAAGGCATAAGCCATTATAATATGAAAAAAAAAAAAAAAAAAAAAACGAGCACGCTGCAAACCGTGCATAACATACACTGCTGAAAAATCAAGGAGAAGCCATCAAAGAGGAGGTTTATAGATGACATTGAAGAGAGGCACGACGTTCGGGAACGAAAGAAGTGAAGGGATGAGCTGGACAGCTATGGTCATTCTACAGAGGTCCACAAGGACATCCTAGATTTGCTCCAGTGGTGGAAGTTAAGAACAACGACTACCGACGCCTTCGCAATTGCCAAGGCAGATGTGCGCCCGTGCGGCCAGCGCGAGCAGTGCAAGAAGCTTTAATGCGGCAGGATATGTGATGCAACAGCGCATGGTGTGCTTAATGCAGGAATCTCTTGACACTTTGATTTTCAGCACAAGAACATGTGAAGAATTAAACTATAAACTATGCCATAAGAAACTTATAGACTGTGTATACTAGCAGTGGTGTGGTATATAAAAATAATGCTATGACAAATAGTATTTTTCTTCCTTTCGGCTGCTTACACGCATGCACGTGGTGCATGCGGTTCCATACCTTTACCTATAGATTAGTGTATTTAAACCAACGGTCACAAATTTGTTTTTTGCCGCTCTGTTTCTCCTGCTGTGGCAAGGTGCTAGAATGGTGAAAACAGGTGCTACATATCGAGAAGGGCGCACGATTGACTTTGTAGTTAGAGCATGCCCTAAATTTCAATAGGCTATAGAGTGCAATAAAAACAAAGTGAAGTGAGCGTTTTGTTCTCTGCCAAGCCAATCTAGAACACATGCTCTGGCGGTACTCCGTGTTACGCGGCGGCGGAGTCATCACGCCGTCCAAATGGGAGGCTGCTATTACCAGCTCCGCGCTAGAAGAACAGTTATATGGGCAGTCCAACGGGCCCGCGACGCAGCAGAGACTTGGTCTTTCTGTTCCCATGTCGGAGCGGCCCGCAACGTGCTAGAGCGCGTTCCGATGGACCAAAATAAAGTTTATCCATCCATCAATCCATCCTTTGTTGTTATTGCGCTCCCTATAGAAACTGAACTCGTGCTGCAAATCACTTTCCTTGCTTCAATGTCTGCTACAAAACGCCCTTCACGATCCCCAGTGTATTTGCAGAAAAAATGGGTACAGTATACCACTGCCGAACAAATATTCATTGTATCCAATATGTCCGCTCAACTGTTTGCACCGTGAGCCCCTTTTCACAATAAATTACCGTACGTTAAAGTATAATTGTTAGCGAAACATCAGCAAAGCGAAACGCCAGCAAAGCGTAGATATTTGCCACTTAAAACACCTTGCTGTCGATTCCATGTTCGGGCATCGGGCCTCAGTCGGGCCTGATCTGAGGTCGGGCCGGGCCGGGCCGGGTAGGCGAAACTTTTTCTCGGGTTCGGGCCGGGCCCGGGTCTCATTTTGAGTCACCGGGCCGGGTTCGGGCGGGTAAATATGAACGAGTTCCGGGCCCGGGCCGGGTCCGGGCTTAGAATTACGGCCCGTGCAGTGCTCTAGTTCAGGTGGACCAGCCCCCACCTGCATGTAATGACCGAGTGTCATTAGACTGGCAGAGCAACGCACTATTGAGTACACATTTCGCCAGTGGCCAGGACCTGGGAAGAGTCGCGCTGCTTTGTGGCGGCTTCTTGAAAGAGACGTTGGTACGCGGGCCGGTTGAGCCCGAGCCGAGCTTTCGGCGCTGGCGGACGTCAGGGGCATGCTCAGGCTATAACGTAGGGGAGAGTGAGATGACACATGTTGCGCAGTGAACCTATCCCCTCGCGTGTTGTAGATTGTGTCGTACGTTGGACCAATGCCGTGTCTGTCATGAAAGTGTTGGTGCCATTGGTTGTGGTGATGCCAACCCCCAAGTGTGATTGGTTTGTTGAGGGACTCTTTGTCTAACTGAACGTTGAAAAGAGGCTGTTTTGGATGTGAGGGGGGAGCGGAGGTTCGGGCTTGGACCCGGGCAGACGCCTGAGCGTGGCAATAAAGCGTCTCTTCACTGGACAACGGCTCTTCCTTCGCGCTGCCACCGTGCGCCGAGCAAACAACCACCGCCAAGGGGCGACCACGAAAGTCGAGGCGCCGAAAGCGCGGTGGTGAGCGTGCGCGGACGGCTTCGGAATCGTCGTGTTCCGAGACCGACTCCAGTGATTCGGAGGGCGCTTCTCCCGAGTATAAGCGCTCTGCGGTGACGGCGGAGGACGAAGACTCTTCGTCCACTGTCACAGACGACGCAGTAGTGGAGGGGAGCAAAGTTCCCTGCCCCTACTGCGGGCAACCGTCGTGCGACTGTTCCGAGCTTTCGGATCGAACGTACGATTCAACACCGGCCTCTCCTCTCGTAGGAGAGACCGTAGCCTAGCCTTAGACAGTTGCTTCTTCGGTTAGTATTATTTATTTAATACTAGCCACTCGATCTTTCCATTATTCAGCTTTCTCTCTAGCTACTTCCGTCCGTTTCCCCTTTAAGCGAATTTATTCGCGCTCTTCTTTTTTCTCCCTTCATCATGGCTCTTTCACTTACTATAGCATCCTTCAACTGTCGAGGTTTGGCACGCGCCGCTAAGTAAAACGAAGTAATCGAAATGGCTCGCGCTCGTAAGGTTGACATCCTAGTTCTTCAGGAAACCTTCGTGTACAGGCTAAGTCAGATCAAGACCTTTGATGCGACTTTTCACACCAGATCCTACTGGAGCTTTGGCGCTAGCGGCTCTCGGGGGGTCGCCATCATTTTGATGCCGCGATTCACCGGTTCCGTGTTGCGCTACTCCAGGGACTCTGATGGTCGGGTCCTGTCGGTGGATCTTGATTCTGGCATTCGAATCGTCAATATTTACGCTCCAAATCAGTGTACACCACAAAAAGAGTTCTTTGCCGCATTGGATAACCACCTAGTCGGCCCCTCTCGGGTTGTACTGGGGGGGGATTTCAATTGCGTGCTCGATCCTAGAGACCGTCAATCGTATAAAGGAAAACCGAAATGGTCAGACGTACAGGCGCGGTGAGAAGATACTTGGCGAGCTTGTTGACGAGCTCGGACTGGTCGATGCTTGGCGCACCCTTTGCTCGGGCCAGTCAGGCATGACTTGGACCGGGAGGAGCGCGAGAAGCAGGATCGACCGCTTCTACGCCTCGCCGTCACTAGCTCCCAGTATGCATTCATCCTGGTTGTGTTCTTCCGCTTTAAGCGACCATCGCCTCCTCATTTTAAGGTTCGCTGGCTCTAGCCTCATAGCACAGGACAAACGACCGTGGCGCTTAAACTCGCGCCTCTTAAAAGATCAGGAAGCCGTCCTTGATGTAGGCCGTTTAATTTCCCGCTCGATACAGGATAGCGCAGCATTAGACGGGAATAAATGGGACGAGGTGAAGGCTGGTGTCGCGGAATGCTTTCGGGAGTGGGGCAAACGCCGAGCGAAGGAGGAGCGCGCGGAGATAAAAATTGTCTCTTCCGCGATTCTCTTGCTGTCTCGGCCGGAGTCCTGTGGCCCTGGCATCGCCGAGGCACTGACTTCACTTCGTAAAGAGCTTAGAGTACTTCTCCAGCGACGTTGGGACGGCCTAAAGGCCGTCGCTCGTGCGGAGAGATGGGAAATGGAGGCGTGGTGTAGTCGAACCGTTTTACGTCGGCACTTGTCGCGAACGCACACGCCGCTGACGTCTCTCGTCGATTTAGATTCAGGCAGTTTAGTGGAATCGCCAGACGGGGTACTCGAGGTGGCAAAGCGGTTCTATACGAACCTTAACGCTGAGCCAGCTCCCGCCCCTTCAGCTTTTCCATTCGTCAAACGCTCAGAGGAGGAAATAGAGCTCTGCGACTCCCCACTCGTTGAGGAAGAGCTCCATGCAGCATTAAAGACTATGAAGCGCAATCGCAGCCCCGGTTCCGACGGTTTGACAGTCGAGTTCTATGTCAAATTTTGGAAGGTTCTCGGGAAGTCATTCACCACTCTGGTGAATAGACTATGTATACTTCGTGAGGGGACTCTGTCAGAGACTCAAAGACAAGGGCGTATCACTCTCCTTTGCAAGGACGAGTCGAGACGCACCGACCTGCGAGCCTGGCGCCCCATCACACTCCTGAACTGCGACTATAAGCTTATAGCCAAGTGCCTGTCAGTAAGGCTCACTCCAGTACTCAGTACTGTTTTGGGACCATACCAGGCATGCTGCGTTCAAGGTAGATCATGTCAGCTCCACGGTTTCGCGATTAGGGACCTGATCGAGTGGGTGAATGCACGGAACATTCCGAGCATTCTCTGTTCATTTGATCAGGAAAAGGCATTCGATATAATTAGCCACAAGTACCTCTTCCAAGTTCTAAGCGAGGCAGGTTTTAGCGACAGGTTCGTGAGCATGATTCGAGCTTTGTACTCGCGTCCAACATCTGCTGTCATCATACAGGATCGCGTCTCGGAGTGTTTTGACGTATGCCGAGGAGTTCGGCAGGGAGATCCGCTCTCGCCTGCGCTCTACGTGCTTGCGTTTGAACCACTGCTGCAGAAGCTTTCCTGTGACAGCCGGCTTGCTAAGATCCCCCTTCCACCGAGTGCCCCTCCAGTCGCGCTGTTTGCTTATGCAGACGACTTGTCTATTGCCGTCCGAGACGAGGCAGCAGTCTGCACTGTCTTGGACGTGTTGGACAGTTACTGCAGGGCGAGCGGCGCCAGGGTTAACAGGTCGAAAAGTGCAGTAATGTACTTTAACTCAGCTCCGAGTAGTGCGCAACCAGTACACGGCTTACCCGTGAAGGCTCGGTTGCGTATCTTAGGTTTTCACTTCGAACCGGGAGGCCTGACTCCTGAAAACTGGCGGCTAGCTCAAGAGAAGCTGGAGGCCAGAATTCAGGAGCTCAGACCCCTCTCATGTCCGCTCACTGCAAGAGTAACGATCGTCCGATCGTTGCTCTTTTCGTTCCTCACTTACGTAGCTTGTGTTATGCCGGTCGCGAATCGAACCAAGAAAAGCTTGGAGCAGATTCTCTTTCGTTACCTATGGAGCGGTTCATGTATTTACGTGGGGCGGCCGGTTATTAAACTGCCCAGGGACAAGGGAGGCCTCGGCATTCCCGACCTGGGCATCATGGCCAGCGCGCTCCACGTCAGATGGACTCGCGTTGCTTTAGATTCAGACATGACAGTCACTCGAAGCTTCGCGTCGTACTTCCTCAGTACGCGGTTACGGCAGTTCTCGGCGAGTGCGCTTTCTCACTGTGTGCCTCGCGCGGGAACTCCGTCCTCCTTCTACGCGGAGGCGGCAAATACCTTGTCCAAACTCCAGCGCGTCGATCCCGACTACGATGTAGTTGAGGTGCAGCTCCAAGAGATAGTCGATATACTAACCCCGGAGCTCCCCGAGCACGATAAGAGATATGACCTGTCCCGGCACAAGCCGAGCTGGAAGCTTATCACTGCCAGCTTTCTCGACGCTAGGCGCGCTACTTTTATGTACCGCCTAGCACGAGGGTGTCTGCCTATCATGTACAGACCCTTCACGACCAACATCCAGAGAGGTGTTTGTCCTTTTTGTCAACAACGAGAGGACACGGCTCACATATTCTCGCAGTGCGCTATTCCAGCCGCCCTGCTCCAAAGAGTAGCCGATTTTTTCACGACCAGGTTTTTGCACCCCTTGCCTTCACACGCGGTCAACCAGTTCGTGCTCCTTCTCGTTGAGTGTCTATACCAAGTCTGGTTGGCACGATGCGAGGCCGTATTCACGGGGAGGCGACCAGGTCTTCACGAAGTGCTTGCAAAAGTGCGGAAGGAAGTCTGGTTCGCTCTCTTCCGCGAGCGGTATCGCCTAGGCGTGAAGGAGTTTCTCGAAGCCTGGCACCGACCAGCAGTGATCTTTAGCGAGTCAGGAGCCCCTTCGAGCAACACGACTCGGTGAGTCGTCACTTGTCTGCACGATTTGTTTACGTGCGGCGCAGCTCGCCTGCGCTCGCACGCGCACCAGCCCGGCGCGAGTTGTTGTTGTTTTTCTTCTTCTCCTGCCCGCCTCGCACAGGCGAGCCTCTCTCGCCCGCATTCCAGCGGGCCCCCCCTCTCCCCAGCGCCCATCGGCGCGCTCCCCCTTCTCCTTCGCCCGCTTCCGAGCGCGCGCCTTCACTCTTTCCAGCGACTCCCGACTTGTTGTTTGTTTCATTCACTCGTTTGCATGCTGCGCCTTGCGCGCTGGTGCTATTTTGTTTTTGTGCGTTCGCAACTTTCGTGCGCTCGCACTCCACGCCTCTCGCTGGCAGGAAACCAACAGGCACGTTTTGGTTATGATTGTCCGATGCGCGCCGATCTTCTTCGACGCGCACGACGGTAATCATCTCGTCCGAGTAAGACGGGAACCTCGCCGGCTCACAGCCGCGAGTGCATATGGATTGACTGCAACTCCGTGCACAGCAGCCTCTGTTGTTGAGCAAAAGAGCAGTCCCCTTGCCTGGGTAAGGCAACGACTTTTCTCGTTGGCGTGGCGCCTCGAGAAATGCCGCGTCGGTTCGGCGCTTCGCGCTGAACGGTGGCACCCTTGTCCGGGTAGGGTCGTTCGCTCAAAACAAAAAAACACCCTGCCCTGGGACCCGGGGCGGGGGGCTTGCCGGGGCGGACGTACTGGATGATGAGGGGTCGATGAGTATGTGAGCTCTGGGACAAGATGCCTTCGGGTGTCGACTCCCCTTCCCTTCTGACAACGGTAAGCTAGCAGAGGATAGTAGGGAAAGGAAATTAACTGGCGCAGTCGACTCTAGGATCGGAGAGCCCGCAGCGAGGAAGGTGCTGAAGCCCGGCGAAGCTGTCAAGACGCTCGCTGCTATTGGGACCTGCTGGTGAGCTGCCTGAAGCAGTATTGACATTCCGAGCCTGCCGGTCAACTTTGGAGCCAGGAGTTGAGCGACACGTGAGCGCTGGGTGTCAGCGAACAAGGGCGAAGCCGAACGACTTCGTTGAGCGACTGACGAGGCGCTGCGGTGTCCTGCATCGGGAGGAGAGCGGCAAGAGACGTCGACGTGAGGGACTGACGCAACGGCGAGGGTGGTCCGGTGGAGCACCGCGAGCATCGAGCGACTTCGTAACGACAAGCGTCAGAGACGGGACGGACGCAGCTGCAACTGACAACGACGGTGGGCGACGCATCACGGCAAGGTGAGGCTCGCTTTGTGCTCTCTCGGGGCCCTTTTTACTGAATGCACTTGCGTTCAGGCACACTCTGGGAGATGTCGGATTCAGAGGGAAATGTTATGGAAGGTGACAGTGTAAATGGATCGGATCGCACTCGGGAGTTGATGCTTGAGATAGAAGCATTAAAGCTCAAGCTTGAGCTGGAGAAGATGAGGTCGTCGCGTGCCTCTTCAGAGGAGCGGGAAATCCGGAACCGGCATAGTGGTATTGGATGGTACGCGAAAGAGCTGAAAGCAGTCCTTGCGCCCATGCCCACTAATGAGCCAATGATTCCCGCCTGGTTCAAGAATGTGGACGCTCTTTTTGCGGCGTTGAGCATACCCGAGGAAGTGCAGGGCACTGTTATATTGCCATTCTTAAGTGACAAGATGCGGACATTCGTTGCCAATCAATCGGAGGCTGGGATAATGGCGTACCCAGATCTAAAATCTAAAGTTTTAAAGGAACTGCGGATGACCCCAAGTGAGTGCCGCCGAATGTTTCTAGAAATTAAAAGAGAGGCAGATGAGTCTTGGAGCCATGTGACAGCACGCCTGGAGACAATGTTCACATACTACCTCAGAAGTAGAGAGGTGCAGTCATTTGAGAGCCTTCAGGAATTGCTGATAGCTGATAGGCTGAAGCAGTTAATGTCAAGTGATCTCCGCTCACTGGTCACTCAGCAGGAAGTAAAGGGCTGGTTGAAGCCCAAGGATATAGCGGAGTTAGCCGCAAATTTTGAAGAAAGCCTCGACGGCAGCAGGCAGAGCAATTACCGCGGCCACCCCAAACAATCCACTGGTCCAAACTTCAGCCCTAACTCAGGAGTATGTTTTGGATGCGGACAAAGGGGCCACTTTCAAAGAGATTGCGAGTCTTCACGAGACACTGCCGCTAAGAAAGCAGAGGTTGCGTGCGTAGCTCCCCAGAAGCAAAGGTCATTTGAGAGCCCAGCCACAGCGTCGCGGTACCCTGCCTTTATGAACAATTCACTGATGGGAGATCCGAGGATTGAAATTTTCGTCGGAGACAAGCCCTGTTTCGCGCGCATTGACTCAGGTGCGGATATCACAGTGATACGAGCGAAGGAGGTAACCGCCGAGATTTTGGGTCAGAGTAGTGGCATAATAAAGCTAACTGGTGCTTTCGGTCAGGGCGTTACAGCGCGCCTAATGTATGTGCCTCTCGGCCTTGCACACTCGTCAGGGAGCGCTACTCAGCGTGTGACTTTACTTTGCGCCGTAACTGATGAGTTGAGTACCAGCGCGTCCGTACTACTTACTCCGAAAGATTACGAATGCCTTCGTCTCTGCCGTCAAGAGTTAATGAGTGACCTGAAGGAGTATGATATGGGAATCAGCTGCACTACACAGGAGATGGCACCGGAGCAGAATTTACCATTGAGAGACCAAGAGCAGGTATCTCAAGGCTCTAACCCTAGTGCTAACGCCGTGCAGCGCACATTAGAGGAACCACCAAGCAGTGAGCAACAGGTACCTAACACCGAGGGTGAGGCAAACACCTCGTTAGAAGATAAAGGAGAGGAGGAGCAGGACGCACAGGCGTTGGAACCGCAGGTGTCTAATTTCACGCGGTTGGAAAGTCAGAATTCTGTAGGAGAAGATATTATTGAGGACAGCGAGCGGCTTGGGCCGGTCACTGCGAGTTCTTTCGTAGAGGAGCAAAAACGAGATGAGTCACTGGCCGATGCTTGGCGCCAGGCAAAACACGGGTCGCACGGCATGGTAAATGAACGGCCAGTTGCATTCCTTATGAGAAATTGAGCCCGTTGCAACAAAAGTGGTCCACAATTGAACGGGAGGCGTTTGCAATTGTGTGGGCGCTAGAGTCTTTGGGTACGTGGCTATTTGGCACAAAGGTCAAAATAAAGACTGACCATGACCCGCTGACTTTGCTGACTCGCGCGGCTCCCTCAAGTGCTACGCTAATGCGGTGGGCATTGGCGATCCAAAAATTATGACATAGAAATTGTTCATATCAAAGGCGCGCTGAACAAGGCTGCTGATGCTCTTTCGCGTCTCGGATGATCATTTGGGTTGTGTTCATATAACCGTTATGTCAGTAGACTGTTATAAATGTTATGTAAGTAGCCTGTTATGTTTGACGCGGACTGTTTATTACTTTATCGGTAGCCATTGAACTAGTTACTCTGGATCGAATGAATGAGCAAGTTTTCTTTTTGCATTTCGGATATAAGTGTCAAGTGTTTTGTAACGTAGCTCAGAAAGACGAACATTTGTGTATATATGAAAATGTCTTGTTATCGTAGGCATTCCTTTTGTTATTGCAGTGTAGGCTTACCCTTAAGTCATAGAACTGTGTGTATAGTTGTATCAGATTTGTTTTGTAGGGCCAGTGTTGCTATGTAATGAAGCGATCTTTTGGGGAATGTGTTGATTCTTTTTCGAACCGGGTGCGATCCTTTGAGCCTAAGATATAGCTGACGCGGAGTCCGTCGCCTCCTTTGAGTGTGTTCTGCGGGGCCTGAGGGGCGCACAGAGTGGGTCTCATGTGTTGGGACAATGATGGTGCGGTGAATGTGAGACACTATGCAACAGGACTCCGAAAAGTTTGCGTGCATTGTATCGAGCTACCATGAGCTTATTAATACTGTTGATTTCATTCAAAGTGTGTCATAATTGTTGTTCGTCGCACGGATTTTGTTTGTTTCTTCTCCGCAGTATGTCGAGAAAGTTGTTATTTTGAGTGTGAAATGGAAATTGGTCCAGCACTCGCGTGCGTGAAGAGTTTCCTATTTATTTTGTACGGTGTTTTTTTTGTTTTTTTTTATCGTGTTACGTGGACATCGAGTGTCCAGTAACACTCTTGAGGGGGGAGGAGTCAGTCTGAGGCATGCAGAGTCGGCGTGTTCTGCGCAGCGCAGAGAGATCCCCGCGGGTCGGCGCCGCAAAGAGCAGACGCGGAAGTAGAGCACTGCACGGGCCCGGGCCGGCCCGAAAGCCCGGGCCCGGCCCGGCCCGCGGGCCGGGCCGGGCCGGGTAAGGGGTTGTTGGATCGGGCCCGGGCCGGGCTCGGGCCTGTGATCTTCGGGCTCGGGTCGGGCTCGGGCCTGAGCCAGGCCCGTATTAGGCCCGGGTCTTATACGTATATGTATAATTGCGTGTGTACGTTGTGTGGCTGTGTTTTTGTTGTTTTGTGGGGTTTAACTTCCCGAAGCGACCCAGGCTATATGAGACGCCGTCGTTGAGGGCTCCGGGTAATTTAAACCACCTGGAGCGCATTGGCGTGCACAGAAATTGCATAGTACAAGACGTCTACAATTTTGCTCAAACGGTATGCTGCACGGGATTTCAAGACACGCCTAATATAAGTTTCCGCCATTATAGTAAGTGAAAGACGTTCTTGGGTACCGTGTAAGGAAAGCAACGGTAAATTGCCTAGATTAGTGTATATAAGATGTGCGCGTTTGTATCTAGGGAAAGATTTCGAGTATGCAGCTACGCTCACATGTCCGTAGACTGGCCAACGCGACTTGTGAGTCACTAATATCTCAGGAGCTGTTTTTCGTGCATTTTAAGTGCAAGATTCAGAGCGACTCTTATCACAGGGCGAACGCCGTTGTTGATTTTCTCGTTACTATATATATAGTGGTGAGGCGCCAGACCATAGAGACGCTCGTTTCCCCGAGTGTGGCTGACAACTGACAACTGGCAGCGCTGTGGTCTGTTGTTTCTTCTGTTCGTCCTCGTCCTTTTGCGCGCTTTATTCATTCGAGATGGAATCACACCAACTTGCCCAGTTAAACGTTCTAATGACAACTGGAGTGATGAGGCTAGAGAAGCGATCCCGGATTCTGGGAATACCCAACACACAGACTGATTAGTTTTATTTAAACCACCCCTTATTCAACACACCGTTACTGTACACACGTCTAACACGAGGACGGTGGCTCGCTCGTTAACGGGTGTGCCTCGCTTTGGCAGATCTATGGCACTGCGGTGGCGGTGACTCGGGGAAGAAGGGTGGGACAAAGAACCTTGTTGTTTTGAACACGAAAACGTAGTGTAGGTTGGGTGCAGTTGCCTGTCGAGGAGTCAACAGCTTTAATTTATGTAACGCTGCCCAGCCTCGTATATTCCACTCAGAAGCAGCTGGAGCACGTGTTTTTTCCCCATTACATTGTGCAATAGATGAAGTTTGCAGGAGACTTGCTACTTTTACTCAACAGCCCTAGCTCGTATGCAGTTGATGTAGACTCAACCTAAAAATGTATGTCATGCTTTTTTTTTCTCCACTTTGTGCAGGTATTATATTTTGTAGTTGTTCTTTTAAATGCAAAAATGAGATATCGTGGTTAGCACGGCGTGCGTACATGAAAGAGCCAGCTATGACTCTACTTATATTTTATATTGCCCTGCAATCATTTCGCAAGAGTGTTACGCGCGTAATTCGCCGAAAGTATACACAGTACCAGTGAAAGTCGTGACACTGAAAGAAGTTCCTAAAATAATCTCTAGAAAATATCTTGTGTGCGGCAGGTATCTTCACAATAACCGAAGGTTGGACAGTTCCTCCTTTATGCTCAAGGCATAACTAGCCGAAACGGACCGGGCCGGGCCGGGCCGGGCCGGGCCGGGCCCAAACCTTTCGGGCCCGGGCCGGGTACGGGCCACATTTAAGAACACCGGGCCGGGTTCGGGCGGGCCGGAGCATGGTGTTTTCGGGCCGGGCCGGGCCCGGGCCGGAAAATTCGGCCCGTGCAGTGCTCTACGCGGAAGGCCCCGCTCCGGGAAAGAAAGGCGACTCTGTGGTGACGCCGTCAAAGCGCAGGGCCGCCAAAGCCGCCTCCTTGCTTGTAACAAAAGGGAGGAGATACAAGCTGAACGGGAAGACCCGTCACGACGGTGGGACGACGCGAGACACGGCTGCCTGGTTTCAGTTATTGTTCGGCATCCGCATGCACCCCTATGAGCGTTTACCTGCGCTGCTGTTCGGGGAGCCTGCCGCTAACAAGAAACACGTGTCGGCGCCGCAAAAGGGAACGCGAGGAATTGGTCTTGCGACCGCTTGGCCGGATGCGACCGGGGGATGTCTTTGTGTACAATCGCCGTCTGGTAGTAATTACGGCACTCGGAGCGTTCAGGTGGACCAGCCCCCACCTGCATGTAATGACCGAGTGTCATTAGACTGGCAGAGCAACGCACTATTGAGTACACATTTCGCCAGTGGCCAGGACCTGGGAAGAGTCGCGCTGCTTTGTGGCGGCTTCTTGAAAGAGACGTTGGTACGCGGGCCGGTTGAGCCCGAGCCGAGCTTTCGGCGCTGGCGGACGTCAGGGGCATGCTCAGGCTATAACGTAGGGGAGAGTGAGATGACACATGTTGCGCAGTGAACCTATCCCCTCGCGTGTTGTAGATTGTGTCGTACGTTGGACCAATGCCGTGTCTGTCATGAAAGTGTTGGTGCCATTGGTTGTGGTGATGCCAACCCCCAAGTGTGATTGGTTTGTTGAGGGACTCTTTGTCTAACTGAACGTTGAAAAGAGGCTGTTTTGGATGTGAGGGGGGAGCGGAGGTTCGGGCTTGGACCCGGGCAGACGCCTGAGCGTGGCAATAAAGCGTCTCTTCACTGGACGACGGCTCTTCCTTCGCGCTGCCACCGTGCACTCGAGTCATCGAGGGGCGCCGATTCGAACCTCAAACACCTTCCCTCCTTAGCTAGTGTTGAAGCTAGCAGAGGATAGTAGGGAAAGGAAATTAACTGTCGTTGACGTCGGAGATCTTCCACGACGGCCACCTGGAAACGCTTGTGCTGCATGCGTTCATGTAGACAGGCAGTGGCGTCTCGCTCACTCAACCAGGTTTACCAAACACCTTCCATGCAAACGACTGCTTCCGTGCAGTGCTAATACCAGTGGGAAAGGCTTCCGGCCTACAGGTCAACGCACACCGGCGTCTGTCTTTTTGGTATTTTGAATCTAAACTTAACAAGCCTTTTAACTTAACAATAGATTGCTTTTGTTTGTTACCTCAAAGCTGACCTAGCTGTACGTTTTTTATACGTTGTATTGGACCGGCCACTAGCCACTTTAGGCTATCGCTCCAAATAATCCATGTAATTGCATATATCTAGCTGTTCATGAAAATAAAATTTCATTGATTGACTGATTCATTGAAACCAACGAAACTGCAATGCTGAGCGCGACGTTGGTGCAGTGGGTGAAACATGCATGCCTGCACGCTGTGCGCGGAGCAAGACCGAAACCATCATGGTCGCACGCAGCGCCATGCCGTCTTTTCTTCTTTATTTATTTTAGTTGCGCTAAATTTTAGCAGCATTAACTCACTGTCGACCAATCGCGGCCCGTCTGCGTTTGTGATTTTCTACGTCACGAGTGCCTAGTGCGGGAAAGCTGAAGGGGCGTCAGCACCCATCCTTCGGTTTTTCGCTATTTTCTCGCTTACGAAATGTCACAAATTAGCGTGTTATAAAGCGCGCGCGCAGCCGCTTTCAAACTGCTACGAGACAGAACGGCGCGAACCGCTCGCCAAGAAGCGCGAAAAGATGAAAAAACAAGCATCAAAAGACGCCGGCGCGCCGCATCCTCCTCACCCAATCGAGCCAGGCGCAGACGACGCGATCAAACGCCCGGCAAATCCTGGATGTTTCTGGAAGGAAGGGGGGACGCATTCGCGCGCGATGCCGCCGCGATTCGAACATACGAGAAAGCTCTCGCCCTTTCCCCAGGCTTAGCTGTACTCCACGCAGAAGAAACATCCCGACGCTTCTAGAACCCAGGGGAGAAGGGATAAAAGCGTGCAATCGACGGTAGTGGAGTCAGTGAAGGGAGTCGGCAAGTCAGTGAGCGAGTCAGTCGGCCCGGTGATGGTGAAGTTATGCTACGTGTGGATTCGTTAGCCAAAGAAGACGTGTTTATGATGGTGTGCGGTCAGTCGCTCGTCGATCTGGAAGAATCCGATGACGACACCGTGTGAGCCGTGACAAGTCACGACGACGGTTGAGCTACGACGATCAACGCTGGAGCTGGCGTGAGTGTTTCCTTGAAGAGAAGCATTCGATTACCGTCCAAGTATTGTGGACTGGATACGCCATTATCTATTCAGGACTTTAACTGTCGTTGAATAGTTGTAATGCATGCGATTGCATTCGTAGCGTGTGATCTGTTTGTTTAGCTCCCGTTGTGTAAACACCATCTGAATTATATTGTGAAGCTGTAACTGGTACCAGCCGAGTGTGCATGTGTTTGTATTATTTGTATTGCCTTAACTGAGAATATATTTCGTTTTCGTTTGTGTTATCGACTCTCGGCTCTGACTCGGTCTTTGGACCACAACCGGCGTTCGCTGGCGCACCAAAGGACCAACTCTAAATTGTCCGCGCTTTCGTGGTGCGTTTTCGGGGGGCCTTGACGCCAGCCCTTAGAATCCGCCCGGCTATTGCCATCCCGAGTAACGGGATTAGTGACAATTATTCTGGCGTCCGCGACAGGACCATTTTGGTGCACAGTGTGTCCAAAGTAGGGATAAAGAGCCTTGAGAAGTTGATAGTGCTTGCGAACGATTTTTGAGTGTTGCACCGCGTTCTCGCTAACCTGTGTGCAGAGAGTGTACTGGTATTCGAAGTTAGGCAGAGGTATTGTGCACGCGGCTAGGTTTTGTTTGACGGGCATCATGGATCTCGAGAAGTTAGTTGCCCTTGGTGAGAAGATGGGTCTTTCTGGGGCCGAACTACGAAAGTGGGTGAGCCAAAAGGAAAAGGAGGCGGTTGAACGAGAGAGGTTGGCGGTTGAGAGGGCTAACAAAGAGAGAGAAGCGGAACTAGAGAAAGAGAGGTTGGCAGCTGAGAGGGTCAAGGAAGAGAAAGCAGCAGAGCTCGAAAGAGAGAGGTTGGCAGCTGAGAGGGCGAAGGAAGAAAGAGAACAACAATTGAAACTGGAGCTGGAGAGAGAGAGGCTAGCAGCTGAGAGGGAGAGAGAAGAAAGAGAGGCGCAGATGGCTGAGAGAGAAAGGCAACGGCAGCACGAATTGGAACTCGAACGGCTCCGTTTGCAGCAGCGCATAGAGACTCCCGTCCAGGCTAGAGCCGAGAGCAGTGAAAGGGAAGATCATAGCTTCCGTTTGAACCCAAGCAAACTGCTTGTGGCGTTTGATGAAAGGAAAGATGACCTTGATGCATACCTGCACAGGTTTGAGACAATAGCTAGAAGCCAAAATTGGCCGGAGCAGCAATGGGCAACAGCTCTGAGCACTTGTTTGAGTGGCGAAGCGCTGAGTGTGTACGGTAGGCTGACACCTTCCGATGCATGTAATTACGGAAGAGTAAAAGCTGCTTTGCTGAAGCGATTTCGATTCACCGTGGAAGGCTTCCGTGATCGGTTCCGTACGGGAAAGCCAGCTGATGGCGAGACGGCAACGCAGTATGCCGTGCGGCTCAGCCATTATTTTGACAGGTGGATCGAACTTTCAGAGACGGCACAGGAGTACGGTGAGGTTAGAGAGCTTTTAATCAGAGAGCAATTTCTCACCAGTTGCCACCCGAGCCTGTCACTGTATCTGAAAGAGAGGCGAGCCAAATCGCTTGAAGACATGCTTGAATTGGCCGATCAATTCTTGGAAGCGCAAGGTGGCACGAATCTGGCCAAAGTAAAAAAGGAAGTTCACGAGGAGTCGAAGAAATCGGCACCTGACGAAAAGAAGCGTGCACCGGAGAGTGTTCCGCGATGCTTTCTATGTAACCGGGTGGGCCATCGCGCTAACAGTTGTCGGACTAACTTCTCACGCCCCAGTGTGATGAAGTGTTTTAAATGTGGTCAGACTGGCCACAAAGCAGACGCATGTCGAATCGATGCGAGTAAAGCCCACCAAGCAGCTTGTGCGTATGCCCCGCCAAAAGTGGAAACAGAAGCAGTCAAAGATGAATTGGCCGATCTGAAAAGCGGGAAGAAGATAGATTTCATTGGTGCGGCGGTGACAACAGACTCAACGAAAGGAATGCCGACACTTAAGGGGAAAGTTGGTGGAAAGGAAGCCACGGTATTAAGAGATAGAGGATGTACCACAGTGATCGTGCGAAAGAAATTGGTCCGAGAGAGTGATTTCACAGGCAATACCCTACCGGTTCGCTTGCTTGATAGTTCCATTCGAACGTTTCCCGAAGCCAAGATTGAGGTTGAGACCCCTTACTTCAGCGGGAGAGTTACTGCCCTGTGCATGGATAACCCCCTGTTTGACCTAATCGTGGGAAACATCGACGGAGCTCGAGGGCCATACGATCCTGAACGTTTGGGAGAAGTCCCGAAGATGGAACCCTCGTCAGTTCGGGAACCGCGACAAAAAGGAAGCGCGGAAGGGAATCTCATGAAGGATGTCGCCAGAGCTCAGATTGAAGCCGAGGTGTCAGAGAACGGCAACAAGGCGGCACCTATGGTCGCTGTACCACCTGTGACGACGCGCAGAGCAGGTGATGTTGCAACTGAGCGGCCACCATCATCTGCGGCTCAAAAGATGACGAAGGTGGTCGTCCAAGCAAAACACCACGACGCGCAGAAGTTGGCGAAGCACCGCGAACGTTCTAACGAACGCGACCACGCCTTGCCGATGTCGAATGGGTCCACGGCAGCAGAGACGCCCCCTCCGGCACCGTCAAATGGAACGGCTCGCAAGAAAAGGAAGAGGAACAAAAAGAGAGCGAGCGAGCACCGAAAGAAGGGGCGCAAGCGCGAGTCTATTTGAGCAGGACAGGGTTGGAATTGAATTTGTTTGAAGTGTTTTGAGTTTGAAAGCGTTTGAAGTGTTATTATTCCCTGTGTCATGTGTATGGCTAGTGAGCCCAAGGGTTACTTGCGTTATTTTATGTGTACAATGCTATTGATATAATTGTATATGCATTATAATTGAAGAGCTTTGTCTTGAGCGTTCGCATTGTTTATATGAAATGTATGTTGGTGTTTTGTACTTATGTACTTGTGTTTACCTTTCATATGTTGTGACATTGAAATGCCCTGGAATTGTATTAAGAGTTCTATTATGAATGTGACGGGCATTGTGTGTGGACTGAGTTATGGACTCTGTCTGTGGGACATTTTTGGATGTGTATGTGCGCGCTAATTTGTGTTGTTTGAATATTATGTGATAATATTCTTGAAGTGGGGGGCAGTGTCACAAATTAGCGTGTTATAAAGCGCGCGCGCAGCCGCTTTCAAACTGCTACGAGACAGAACGGCGCGAACCGCTCGCCAAGAAGCGCGAAAAGATGAAAAAACAAGCATCAAAAGACGCCGGCGCGCCGCATCCTCCTCACCCAATCGAGCCAGGCGCAGACGACGCGATCAAACGCCCGGCAAATCCTGGATGTTTCTGGAAGGAAGGGGGGACGCATTCGCGCGCGATGCCGCCGCGATTCGAACATACGAGAAAGCTCTCGCCCTTTCCCCAGGCTTAGCTGTACTCCACGCAGAAGAAACATCCCGACGCTTCTAGAACCCAGGGGAGAAGGGATAAAAGCGTGCAATCGACGGTAGTGGAGTCAGTGAAGGGAGTCGGCAAGTCAGTGAGCGAGTCAGTCGGCCCGGTGATGGTGAAGTTATGCTACGTGTGGATTCGTTAGCCAAAGAAGACGTGTTTATGATGGTGTGCGGTCAGTCGCTCGTCGATCTGGAAGAATCCGATGACGACACCGTGTGAGCCGTGACAAGTCACGACGACGGTTGAGCTACGACGATCAACGCTGGAGCTGGCGTGAGTGTTTCCTCGAAGAGAAGCATTCGATTACCGTCCAAGTATTGTGGACTGGATACGCCATTATCTATTCAGGACTTTAACTGTCGTTGAATAGTTGTAATGCATGCGATTGCATTCGTAGCGTGTGATCTGTTTGTTTAGCTCCCGTTGTGTAAACACCATCTGAATTATATTGTGAAGCTGTAACTGGTACCAGCCGAGTGTGCATGTGTTTGTATTATTTGTATTGCCTTAACTGAGAATATATTTCGTTTTCGTTTGTGTTATCGACTCTCGGCTCTGACTCGGTCTTTGGACCACAACCGGCGTTCGCTGGCGCACCAAAGGACCAACTCTAAATTGTCCGCGCTTTCGTGGTGCGTTTTCGGGGGGCCTTGACGCCAGCCCTTAGAATCCGCCCGGCGATTGCCATCCCGATTAACGGGATTAGTGACACGAAAGCTCTGCTCGCCGTAACATTGGTACCCTTGTAATCGTAATAAGATCATTTATCGAAGATCAACTTCCAGTTTCTCTTTAGTGTCCCTTTAATTTCGCGCA
The DNA here is from genome assembly GCF_013339695.2 of Rhipicephalus sanguineus. Taxonomy (NCBI): domain Eukaryota; kingdom Metazoa; phylum Arthropoda; class Arachnida; order Ixodida; family Ixodidae; genus Rhipicephalus; species Rhipicephalus sanguineus. The sequence continues at coordinate 132,824,733 of NC_051186.1, forward strand.
ATCTGAAGGAAAGCTGGAGGAAAATTAAACAAGACAGCTACCTTAGCATAGATGAAATAATCCGACGTTCCTAACCAACGTTATAACTTTGCTATCCATATTTTTCGTTAGAGTTACAATTTCAAAGGTTAATTAAGCAGCCTTTGTTAATTACACAGCTCCATCGGATTGGCAGTTATCTTAGCATGGATGAAATTATTCCAGCGTTTCAGAAGTGCTACAACCTTCTCATTGAAATTTTTTTGCCAGCGATCATAATTAAAAAGTGCATTAAACTATAATTACCCAGCCTGGCGGACTGGAAAAAAAAAACATGGTTGATCCCTCGATCATAGTGTCACAGGTGAGAATATAAAAAGAAGAAATGTATTTACAAAATATACAGACAGAGATAGAAGCAGCTGCTGCCAAGATGGAGGAACAGCAACAGCACGAGCGCTATTTCATTCTTCGTCTTCATCGTCTTGTTGAAGCGTTCTTGTTCCTGATGGCATGTAATATATAACCCCCGCCGTTGGTAGCGCCGTCTCGGCGCTTAAGAAACAGCAGGATCATGTGCAGAGAAGTAGGGCTTGAGGCGGGAGACGTGCACGATATCAGTAACGGGTACCGAAGATGACGAACTACTGTCCAGAGGAGTGATCTCGTACGTGACCTCAGTGAGCTGGCGTAAGACCTTGTAAGGTCCGGAGTAACGAGAGAGAAGCTTTGATGATAGGCCAACGTGGCGGCAAGGTGTCCAAAGGAGGACCAAAGAGCATGGGGAATAGGTAACCACTCTATGATGGCTATCGTAGCGGGTTTTCTGAAACAGCTGGGAGGCAGAAAGACGATCCCGTGCGATCTGTCGAGCCACTTGAGCGCGAGCAGTTACATCACGGGCGTACTCGGTGAGAGTGGACGTAGCGGATGGTAGAAGCGGGAACGCAGTGTTAAAGCTAGGTGTGGCAGGCGCGCGTCGCAGAGATACAGTGAAGTAGCAGAGCTATTTTTGGTTTGGATTAGCGTGATGCTGCGAGCGAGGCCGACGCTTTTACCACGCTTTGGCCAATGTCGCCATCTCGCGGTGTGTTAAGGCATTGACAAAATTGAACTTCTATTGAAAACGCACCGAATGGGACGGACGTGTAACGCGTTGCAGGTGCTAATCGCGGAGGCCGTAGTAATGACGAATTACATTACCTTACCGCTCCCAAAGACCAACACCACCCCGCCGACCGGGAGAATGGTAGATATAAAAGGCGCGTTTGTAAACGCTGTAGAGTCTGTGATCGTGGCGCCGTGGATAGCGTGCGCGGCATCTGCTGTTGTGGACCGAGCGGTCGTGGGTTCGATGCCCGGTGACGGAACCTTTTTTCTTTGCCATCTGATCGTGTACCTTTTTTCGACGTCATTTCCGTGACGGAAATACGTCATTGAAGCTTTGGTGGACCCCGGCATAAAACACTTTCGTGTTAAAATATCCTGACTTGCCGTGTAAGGTTCAGAACACTGGGCGAATTAGACATGCGTAGCGCATGTGTTTGTTGTAATACTAGGGCAAGTTAGATGAAACACCCTGTATATTGTAAAGCAATGAGAGGACCGTCCTCCATTGCTACAGACAGCGCCAATCGTGGTAACAGCTTTTCCTGAGCCACTCGGAGAAGCGCGTGCACGTGGCGTTGTCTCTCGCCAGTTCTTTCCTTCCTCCGTGTCTCTCGCGGACAAGCGCGCGTTCTCGTGAGCTTTTCCTGAGCGAACACGCCGTCCATTGGCCACTTGCTCTACCGTGACGGGCGACGCACGGCCGACGACAGGGGACACCGTGACGGGCTACGACGACAGGAGACGCCGACAGCTCGCGCGCATAAAGTGCTTGGCACTTAAATAAATAAAGAATAGGATGCAACTCAGTCGTTGCCTCCCGACTGGTTAATGCCTTCATTCTTTATTTTTCTTGTCTTTTTCGCACCTAGTTCAACATGAATACTGAAAGGAGGCCCAAATCATCCAAAGCTTAAGTCCTAAAATTGCCTGAGAAATAACAGTTAGGACACGCTGGTATTGTATCACAGTATATTTAATGGCATTGTGAACCAGACCACGAGTTGAAGCAGCACTTCTCAGAAGTAACATATGACAATATACTACACCAGTGAGGCGAACTTCCAAGAGCATCACCAAAGCGCCACGTTCTCAAAGTTCACAGTGACAAACATCGGCGTTGCCGAGTCTAGAAATTACACCTGATTATTTCCTTCTCCTGGGTTTATTGCCGAGGTGCACCTTGTTTATATGCCTCTTCAGGGTGTCCATCCTCGCGAACACACAGGCGCACACGCCGCAGACAAAGTTTTTCTCGCCCGTGTGCGTGCGCACGTGACGCTGCAAGAAGGTGGACGAGATGGTCGCGTAAGGGCACAGGCTGCACTTGTACTTCTTCTCTCCGGTGTGCGTCAAGCCGTGCCGTTTCAGGCTGTGCGTGTCCGGAAACGTACGCAGGCACACTAGGCACAACAACCCCTCCTCCTTGCCACTGTGAGTGCGGACGTGGTTCCTCGTGTTTTTGGCATAAATCGAGGTGAAGGAACACAGGTCACAGGAGTACAACTTCGCCGTCTTCTGCTTCTGGGACGCCGTCACCCCGGGAGGACGTGGTGCCAACCGAGGCGCGAGCGGCCTGCCGATGTTGGTCGACGCTGCTTCGGTCGCCTGCACTTCGGTGAATCCCGTCGCCACTTGCAAAGTGATGTCGTGGCTGTTGGCAATGAACAGGATTCCTACGACGGCGAGTGCAAAATGCTCATTAAGAAACAGCTGCGCAGAAGAAATTGCAAAGTATTTGTTTGTCAACCCCAAGTGCCATGTGCTTGGGAAACCGATGCCTTTGTTAAAGGGACACGGAAGAGAAAAACAGCGCTTCGTGTATTAGTAAATTACTCTTTCACAATACCAAGATCACTATGCGTGTCACGAGAAGACGCTTAGTACGTGAGAAAACGTGCAAAAAAAAAATGCTGGCGGCAACGCCATCTTGAAGGTTCCGCTCCAATCGTCATGGCGTCATAGGATTTGAAGGCGTCTACTAAGGCCCACATGGTTCCTAATCGGCAAAACAAAAATGAGCATCATTGTCAACTGAGGGGGCCAGAGACATAACACATCAAGTTCCAGAAAATTTCGTTGGGGTAGTGTCACCAAAATACGAAAAAAAAAAATACATTGAAATCCGTCACATAAATTGCGGAGATTTCAGCACGAAATTTAACGAGGAAACATTTACATTCATTTTCTCTTCCATTACTGAGCCTATGGTGCTGAAGTTAACGACAGTAGTTTTCAAACTATAATTCATCAGTATAAACTGATTAGTTGATTCACTTAATTAAGTGTCCCTCTAAAGACAGCACCAAGTATCGCAAATTCAAATGTTCCAGTGTTGCACAAGTACAGTCATGTTCAGTGCAACAGCACCACAACAGAACTATTTTTAGCAATGCACATATACAAGTGCGGTAGCAAATGCACACTGCGGTATTTCTTTCTATTTATAAAAAAACCTATCGTGTTAAACATGCACGATTCTGGATAGAAATAGTAACACGTGAAAGGAAATGCACACATACGAATGCATTATGAATTGAGTACACGTAGAAATGCACGTTACTGTACATGCTAAACAAGACCCGCAAATCCAAGCTGCAAGATCTGGACAATACATACATACAAAAGTATTGCAAAAGAGTTTAACGGTTGTCTGAAACGCTTCAGCGCATTATGGTGCCAGTGGCAAAAATTTGTCCTGAAATGATGAACATTTGTGATGTGACCTCTCAAAAGACAGACAATAGTCACAATACATTATTTGTTGTCTAAACAAGGAGACATGCTTGTACAATTCGAAGGGCAAATTTCTTTCAATTTAGGCAGACTGTTGTACAAGATGGTACAGGGTGGTACACTTAATGGCAAAACAGTGTAGTTAAACTGGTTATTATACAAATACATGAAGCTTGGCGAATTGCAAAGTGGACTATGGACTTCATTAAAAATATTGCATTTTGCACCTCCAGTTTGTAATGCCACCTAGGGGCTAGCACTAAGGCGACCTCTCTGCAAGACCAACAACGCCGAACCAGTGCTGCGAAATGCCAATCTTTTTTTAGCATTGTTAGCAGAGCTCTCCAAGAGTGATCAAGTCACCCTGTCAACATCGCCAATCGTGGGTCTTAGAAACCACTTGCATGTCGATCCCATGGGTGACACTAACAAGCTTCTCTTTCTGTGATCTCACTGTTCTGTGGTTGCACTACAAAGAGTTCTTACTGTAAACACACCCATTGAATAAAGAGATGCAATTCTGCAACAACGGACATTGGTGATGCAGAGATAAATGCCTGTAATGCATGTAAACGATCACCATTGCTATGAGTTAAAGACCACGCTATCACCTTGAATAAACTGAGCTGTGTATTTCTAAAGCGTCAGCTATTAAAGCATTGGAAAACTTCTTTAAAGATTTAGATTGCTAATAGAGTTCAAAGTTTTCCACATTCAAACACGACAAAGCTACGGCAAGAAAACCTCGTAAAACCTCGTAAACCATACACAAATAACTTGGAAAGATGGAATTTTAAAACAGCACAGCTAGCACACTAGAAAACAAAATACATCAGAGATGAAACAGCACAGATTTCTTGCAGCTGCTGCCAGAAGCGTTGCCTGTTTCGTCGCAGAGCTTGCAACCATGCCTTGAAATTGACAAGAGACAAGAATAATGCTAAGCAAGAATGTCGATGACTGCGCACTCACAAAATGCAGACCCCTGGAGCTGATGCCTGGACACCAATTGCCCTAGTTCTCGGTGATGCCAGTCCCGAAAGCCTGTCTTATTGTTTTTTAAATTATTTTTAATAATTTTTTAAAGATGTTTAAGCTGTTTTAAACTGTCGGTAACTTGTGCTCAGTCATAAAAACTCCTCAGATGGGTATGCACCACAGGAATTGGGCAAACCCAACGACCAAGTACACATGCGTTAAACGAAAACTCTGCTTGGCGAAGTAGAGCACGCGAAACACGTGAGAGATAGAGAGAGATAGAAACAAAGAGAGAAATAAAGGGAATAAAGACATAAAAAGATAGAAACACAGATAAAGACAAGAGAGGCAAAGGGATAGAAAGAAACAGACAGAAGAAACAGAGAGCAAGAGAGAAAGAGAAGGAGAACAAGGAGAAAGAAAGATAGATGAAGCAAGAAATATAGAACGAAACAGATACAAAAAAGAGATACAAGAAACAGAGAGAAAGAAAGAAAAATAGAGAAAGAAAGGAAGGCCAGCTTCACTCTTCCCTCACCACTAGCGTGAAGCTGCCATGATTTTTCATTGTTATGTCATACCAGAAAACAGTATAAAATTCTTGAAATGTGCCACCGTCATCGCTAATGTTTGCCTAATTTGTATGCAGCATAAGCAAGCAAGCTCCAATTCAGTACGTGCGGCGTGTTTTGCCTTGCATGGAGGTACAACTAAAGCCCCGGTACAGCTAGCCACATTGCATAATGTACTGGAATGCCTTAGATCACCGCTAAAACATCGAAGGACGCCAACCCATCAAGTGTCTGCAAGTAAGTGTTTATTATTGCAAGACACGGGAACGGAAGAAAACAAGCAATCACAGTCCAGCACTAACCGAAATAAGTGAGCACTTTGGTGGCGTGACACGTCAACGGCCTTCCGGATAAAATGCGTTCACGAAGAGTACTGGCGAGAGTAGCACATGCTTCAGCACTTGCAGTTCCACCGAAGAAGAGTACGTAGAACAAATTTCCTATAGCATGAGCAAAACATAGGATGAGACAAGACACACGGGTGCGTCTCTCCTTTTGTCCACTCTTCCAACCGAGCTACAGAAAACATGCAGAAGATGCATTACCAGCAAGACCACATTGCATCACTCACAGAACAGGCTCGCAGGAGCTTTCCCTGTACCACTGGGAAAACAACCAAAATGAAGAGATCCAAACTTTTCGTACTGAAACGTCAAAACTGACAGGGTCCCTTACATAACTGCCAAAGACGACTCGAAGGCGAAAACCATCTTATTCTACGTTTTCTTCTAAATTGATGTATTCATCCTTCCACCACCCCACCCTCAAAAAAACTTTCTGCCCCTAACATTTTGCATTGCCTCCGTGATCGACCCACATTTGCCCAAGTGACAATGCCATGTGTAACATTATCATGTGAAGTCACCTGACGATGATGTCATTGTGACATCATGGTGACAAATTTTGGTGATCTGTGACGTCATGATGACGTGATACGGTGATGTCATCACATGATGATTATTTTTCGCATCACTCGTGTTAACACAGATGGTACATTTTCGCGTTTCATGAGGCATCTGAGGCTTTTGCCTTAATGAGGTACAGTTGTGAACTCATGGGGTGGTTAATAACACGGTGAAATAGACAATGATTGAAGAATGAGTGGACACTTACAGGCCTGTATCGTATCACAGCAACATCTGCAAAATTCCCGGTATTTATTTCTTTACCAGCATTTCAAGCCAGACCACGTGACTTGGAACATCACTTGTTACAATAAACATGGCAGTACTAACAGCATTGGTCCAGTGAGACGTCGCTACCTTCGAAGAGCAGCACTGAAGCACACTGCTCTTTAAGTTCAAAGCGAGGAGCGTCAGAGATGCCGAGTCTACGAGTTACACCCAATTATTCTCTCCTTGGTTTACCAAGGTGCACCCTGTTTACGTGCCTCCTTAAGGAGTCCATCCGTGTGCACACATATGTGCATAAGCTGCAGGCAAAATTCCTCTCGCCCGTATGCGTGAGCTTGTGACGCGCCAAGTTGTTGGACGAGACCGCAGCGTACGGAAACAGGTGGCACGTGTACTTCCTCTCTCCGGCATGCGTCGATCTGTGTTGTTTCAGACAGTCCGCGTCCGAAAACGCATGCTGGCACACTATGCACAACAGCTCCTCTTTCCCGCTGTGAGTGCGGACGTGTTTCTTGAGGTCGTCGGCGTAATTCTAGGAGAAGGAACACAGGTCGCAGGAGAACAACTCCATAGTCTCCTGCTTCTGAGGCTCCGTCAGGCCGGGAGGAAATGATGCCAACTGAGGCACGAGCAGTCTGCCGGTGTCGGTTGGTGCTGCCTCGGTTGCCTGCGCTTTGGTGAATCCCATAGCCACTTGCGAAGCGATGCCGTGGCTGTTGGTAAGCACCAAGATTCCTGCGACAGCGAATGCAAATGTTCATTAAGAAATAGCGCAGAAGTAATTGCAAAGTGTGAGTTTCTCAACCTCATGTGATGTGTGCTTATCAGTGTAATTAACATAGCCTTACGAGAACTTGTTGCCAGGGTAGTTATTTGATTCATAATGTTTAACTGTCGAGTGTAGCAATTGTCCTGTGCTGTGCGTGCTCTTCTGTGTCCCTCTTCTATAACCAATGCACTCTCCATAGCCTAGCATAACCGATGCAGTCCATCTCCTAGACAAAGTTAAGATACTCCTTCTAAGAAACATTTAGACATGTGCACATTCATAGCATGTCAAGGCATAAAACCAACAAGTAGTGAACAAACAGAAAATGCACAATAGTCGGACACAACTTTAGAACTCTGTAGCATTTTCTCCTCAAAGGCAGATGCACACAAGCTTGCACCAATGGGCGCATACTTCACACTGACGTCATGAGCCGGACGGCTGATAAGGACATTGTAGCGTGCATGAGCGGGACGATTTCTTTAGTCGAGGAGGCGATGGGCTACAGCGCTTCAGTCATCTGGGCGGGGCCTCTCCGGACTTCTTAAGTTGCATCCGACTATAGTAGCACAAATGCGAAATGTATCATCACTTATGTCCCCTCGTGAACTGGGAACAAACTACCTTATGTCGGCAACGTGACAGTCACCCTACATTTGCTCAGATGTTTTTCAACCGCATTTGCCTATGGTGCCTCAATAATTTCATGGAGCAGCTTTATGAACACATTTTGCCCAATATAAATCCATAACGGAATGCTGGTATGCAGCTGCGGACAGCATTCGATCGGCTGGAAGATTTCTTTTTCTGGCTTTTTACTTTTGTTTGCGCTTTTACTTAGCCATAAGGAGGGCGTTTCTTTTTATTGGCTAGCCTATTTTTTTAGTTGCACACTTGGCTTCTCTTAAGTTCCCCCGTATGTTTTTATTGACAGTTGGTTTGGCGTCTGCATTCCCTGTTCACAGTCTACTGAGCTGTTTGAACGGTGTTAAATAACAAAGACGTCATTTACGGGGCGACAGGTATGCTAAGGCCCCAAAGGACGAGACATGAACTCACAAATTTTGACGACAACTAGATTTATTTTGAGTGCCTCCCTTCTATGCACAGTTAGTTTGGCTTCCATCCCTCCCCACAGTCCCCAAAATCTTAGAAATATTGGAGACCTATGCCTTTGTTAAAGACTGCACCAAGTGTCACAAGAGTTCCAGAGTCGATCAAGTAAAACTGTGTTCAGTAATACGGTAATACTCGCCGTTCTTGCCAACAAAACAAAAAAAAACAAGAAATGATTGACCAGCATCTTGTAACTAACCTATCGACAAGGGTTCTCGCAGCCGAAGAAACTTCAGTACTCTCTAAAGGCCAAAGATTCAGTGTTACCACGGACAAACACCCCATTCTTAAGATGGTCGCCGCACTGGAGAATGGCATCCGAAACCTAGAATCCAGTGTTAGAGATCAAGTGAGACTCAAAGCAATTGGCATTATCAGCTCGACGAACTGCACGAAAGAAAGAAACCTGTCTCCAGGTGAAATGAGCGCACTAAGAAACCTACAAAAAGACACAATTATAGTAATCCTACCGGCAGACAAGGGCAACTCCACCGTTCTCCTGAACACACGCAACTACGAGGAGAAAACATCAACAATGTTAAGCTCTGGAGACTACGAGAACCTAAAAAAGGATCCCACCACAGGAACACAAGAAGTATTGAACAAAACGCTGGCAGAAATATTCCGGGACAAGCCAAACTTTCGCTACCTTTACCACCAACTAATATGCACAAATGGGTCAGCCCCAGCATTCTATGGCCTCCCGAAAATTCACAAATCTGGAGTCCCCCTGCGCCCAATAGCAGACTTTTCATGCTCACCAATGCGATCACTGTCCACATACCTACACCGGATAATTTCACCCCTGACCGGAAAGACCGCGTCTCGTGTGTGCAACACGGATGGCTTCATCGGACTGACATCAAAGCTATGACTAGAGAATGAAGAGTGCCTAGTGTCGTTTGATGTGGTGTCTCTGTTTACCAGCATACCGATACAACTGGCAGTCGCCGTGACCCGGGATGCCCTAGAACGCGACAGTGCTCTGAACGAGAGAACTCCTTTGAGTGTGGACGAAATCTGTCGATTCCTCGAACTCTGCCCATCAAATACGTATTTTTCCTTTAAAGGCAAATACTACAGGCAAACAAGAGGAGCACCAATGGGAGCCTCAATCTCCGTGACAATGGCCAACATCACCATGGAAAGCGTCGGAGAGAGCCCTGAGCACCTTTGCACAGAAACCCAAAGTGTTCCTCAGGTACGTGGATGATTGTTTCTGCATTATAAAGACATCGCAAGTCACCAACCTAGTGAGCCATCTAAACACCATAGAACCGGACATTCAGTTCACTTGTGAGTGTGAAAAAGACGGATCCCTTCCATTCCTTGATTTAGTAATCAAATCAATGGGAGATTTCCTAAGTTTCTCAGTCTACCGCAAACCTACACACACAGGACGCTACCTGCACTTTAATTCAAATCACCCTGCAAGCCACAAAACATCAGTAGTCAACACTTTGATAAGAACAAAAACGCATTGCACATTAGAATCAGACAGAAGGAAAGCAAGAAACACCGTGTTCAACGAACTCCAAAAAACGGCTACCTGCTCCATTTCATTCGGAAAGCAATCTGGCACCAAAAAGGAAAAGTACTTCCAATGGATCCCCCAGCGACGCCGCCTTCCCAGAAGCGAATCTCTCTCCCCTACGTGAAAGGCACCAGTGAAGCCATAAGCAGACTCTTGAAGAAGGAAAGCATAACAATCGCACACAAACCAACCAACACAATAAATCTTCTTCTACCGAAACCTAAGGACCTTCCACTAAGGGAAAAAGCTCAAGGTGTCGTCTACAAAATCAAATGTTCTGACTGCCAGGCCGCATACATTGGCGAAACAAAAAACTAGACCGAAAAATTAAACAGCACAAAAACGACGTCAGGACGCGCTCAAGACAACGGAACCCCCTTGCAGAACACTCGGAAGGTGCCGACCATAAAATTGCCTCTGAAAAAACCGAAACCTTAACAACAGAAACTAGCCAACAAAAACAGCTGTTACTGGAGTCGTGGTTCATCTAAAACACCGAAGGCATCTTGAACTGATGCCAGGGAAACCTGTCGTCAGTATACATTCACGGACTAACCACAGCAATGAAACCAATGCAAACAAAGTCGCGAGTGAACTAAGCCATCCCTGGCCACCCCCAGCCCATCAATCCCATGCAACCGCAGCAACTGCGGCAACCACAACCCCCTCAACACTCTCACCACCAAAGAAGATGCACCTTCCCTCCTTCTCCCCAGCTGGCTCGTGAGAGAAGTTAAAAGTAGCACCTCGACACCTCCGCTGTCGCTCCCCCTGAAGAAGGAATCGAGTTCATTCCGAAACGCTGGGAAATAAACTTATGTTTTGGTTGGAGCCCTTTGAAAGTCTTCACCCAACCAGACAGGCAAATCTGTCGAAATGTTCAGCTTTCGGTGCCAAATCAGTATTATTTTTCAGCATACAACTGCTGTAGCAAGTGAACATTGCAGCATTTCTTTCTATTTCTAGACAAATCGGCTGCGTGTTAAACTCGCACAACTCAGGATAACAAGAACCACAAACAAGTGAAAAACAAATATGAACGCATTATGAATCAAGCACATGTAGAAATACACATTACTGTACACACTAAACAAGACCCACGAAGTCAAGCGGCAAAATCTAGACAATACATAGACAAAAGTATTGCAAAACAGTTTTATAATTACAGCTCGACAATTTTCTGAAACGCTTCAACACATTTTGGGGCCAATGACAACATATCTTCAGATGTGACCTCTCAGAAAACAGACAATACATTCTTTGTTGTCTAAAGGAAGTAAACGGGTTTGTATAAATGCTACAGACCAGGGGCGTAGCCAGAAATTTTTTTCGGGGGGGGGGGGGGGTTCAACTATACATTATGTATGTCCGTGCGTGCGTTTGTATGTGTGCGTGTATATATACCCAAGCAAAACTGAAAAATTTCGGGGGGGGGGGGGGTTGAACCCCCCCAACCCCCCCCTTGGCTACGCCCCTGCTACAGACAAATTACATATTTCAATTTATGCAGACTGTTGCACAGGAACAGGGTGGTAAACATGACGGCAAAACACTAGTTAAACTGGTTGCACAAGGGGAGAAATTCGGCCTTGTTGGTAAGACATTAGGAAAATTTTTGCAGCGCAAAATAACACAGGGACGAGAAGGGAGGACACAACACGAGCGCACGTGTTGTGTCCTCCCTTCTCGTCCCTGTGTTATTTTGCGCTGCAAAAATTTTCTTAAACTGGTTACTATACAAATACATGTAGCTTAGCAAACTGCGAAGTACACTATTAGGATGGTCCAATGAGGTACACTTGACATCAAAACACTGGTTACTACGCAAATACACGTACCTTAGTTAACTGCAAAGTATGCCATGTACTGCATTAAAAATATTGTACTTTGCGCCGCCAGTTCATAATGCCAGCTAGAAACCAACGGTAATGTGGCCTCTCTGCAAAACGAACAACAATGCTGAACCAGTGTTTCGTTTTTTAACAGTGTTAGCAGAGCCTGTACACAGTGCCTGTATTGTGTTGCACAGTGAGCAAGTCACCCAGTCAACGTCACCGATATCAAGAGTCTCAAAAACCATGTCGGTGTCGATCTCTAGGTGGCACTGCAAGCTTCTGTTCCTATGATTGCACTATGAACAGTTCTAGCACACACTGAATAAAGAGATCCAATTCTGCAACAACAGCCATTTGGTGGTGCAGAGATAAGCCAGAATAATGCAAGCAAATGATCACCACTGCAATGAGTTAGAGACCATTCTATCACCTTGAATAGAAATTTAGCTGTGTGTTCTGCAAGAATCAGCCATTATTAATGCATCGGACAGGGTTCTATGAAAATTTGGATTGTTTATGGAGCTTGAAGTTCTTCACATTGAAACAACAAAGCTACAGCAAGAAAACTGGTGCCAACAAAGACATCGGCAGAAAATGCAATAAGAGTTTTCGGACTTTCTCTACTAACTTCCAACTCACCTTCAGCACTTGCACAAGTTTTCATGTATACCATACACCAGCTAACTTTGCAAGAAGGAATCTTAAAATAACACAGCTAGTACATCAGGAAAAGAAAAAAAGACATCAGAGATGAAACAACAACGATTTTTCTGGTGATGCCAGCAATGTATAGCCTGTATTATGTCGCGCAGATTGCAACTAAGCCCTGAAATCGAGAGAAAAGAAAAAACAATTATGCAAAGCAACGATGTCAATGACTGTGCACTTATGAAATGCCAATAACTGACGTTGGTGCCTGGACATGAACTGCCATAGTTCTCGGTGCTGCCATTACCCAAAGCCCATTTTTATTTGAACATTACTTGAAACAGCCATCAGTTGCGCCAGAGCTGAACAAACACAACAAGCACTTTCTATGGCAAATGTGCTGCTCGTGGCATGCTCCGACACAACACAGCCAAAGTGTGTTCAGTTTTTGCTTCCGCTTGAAATCTAGCAGACACAAGAAGTGCAGTGCACGAGACATTTGCAATAACATTGTACGTTCTGATGAACTCGCTCTTTTTCATTCTTCTATAATGCCTTGAAACAGAATATATAAATTGCATTTCAAAGGTGCCATCATAGTTATTAACTTTAGCCCAATTTGTATGCAGCATAAGCAAGCAAGCTACAATTCAGTATGCACGGCATATTTTGCCTTGCACAGAGGTACAACTTGCCACAATGCATATCATAACGGAATGCCTTACATCGCAACTTAAGCAGTGAAAAACGCCAAGCCATCAAGTGTCCGCAAGTAAATGTTTATTCTTGCAAGACACAGAGACGGAAGAACACGAGCAATCACAATTCAGCACCAAGGAAAGGAAGTGAGCAGTTTGGTAGTGTGATGTGTGAACAGCCCTCCGGATAAAATATGCCCGCAGAGAATACTGGCGAGGGTACCACACGCCTTAGCACTTGCAGTTTTACCGAAGAAGAGTGCGCAGAACAAATTTCCTGTAGCGCGAGTAAAACACAGAATGAAAGAAAACACATGGGTGCATGTCGTCTTTTCCCCAGTCTTCCAATTGAGCTACAGAAAACGTACTCAAGATGCATCACCAGCAAGACCACGTTGCAGCGCTCCCGGAACAGGCTTGCAGGAGCTTTCCCTGTACCATCGGGAAAACAACCAAAACAAAGAGGTCCAAATGATTCATACTGAAACGTCAACTCACCGGGTCCCTTATGCATTCGCCTAAGACTTGAAGGCGAAAGCCATCTTCTTTTCCGTTCTCTTCTCAATTGATCTACTGATCCTCACCCCCCCCCCCCCCTGCGCCGCTTTATGAAAGCTTTCTGCACCTAACGTGGTTCTGCACTGCCTCTGTGATCGACTCAACTTTGACCAAGCAACAATGCCATGTGATGACATCATCCTATGACGTCGCGTCGTGATGATGTCACTGTGATGTCATCGTGACAAATTCTGGCGAACTGTGACGTCATGATGACATCATGTGGTGATGTTATCAAGTGTGATGATTATCTTTTTTAAATCACTTGTGTTGACTCCAATGATCCATTTTCACGTTTCATGAGGCATTTAAGGCATTTGCCTTAATTTAATAAGGTACAGTTGTAAACTCGGGGGATGGCTGTTAACACGGCGAAACAGACAATGTCTGAAGAATGAGTGGACACTTTGAGGCCTGTGTCGTATCACAACAACATCTGCAAACTTCCCGGTATTTATTTCTTTACCAGCATTTGAAGCCAGACCACGTGACTTGGAACGCCACTTGTTACAACAAACATGGCAGTACTAACAGCATTGGTCCAATGAGACGTCGCTGCTTTGAAGAGCAGCATTGAAGCACCCTGATTTTTAAGTTCAAAGTGAGAAGTGTCAGTGTTGCTGAGTCCACGAGCTACACCCGATCATTTTCTGCTTCTGGGTTTACCAAAGTGCACCTTGTTTATGTGCCTCTTCAGGGTGTCCATCCGGGGGAACATGCAGGTACACAAGCTGCAGGCAAAATTCTTTTCACCCGTGTGTGTGAGCACGTGACGTGCCAAGTTTTGGGACGAGACTGATGCATACGGACAAAGTTCGCACTTGTACTTCTTGTTCTCTTCGGCGTGCGTCGATCTGTGTTGTTTCAGACAGTCCGCGTCCGGAAACGCCTGCTGGCACACTAGACACAACAGCCCCTCCTTCCCTCTGTGAGTGCGGACGTGGTTCTTGAGGTCGTCGGCATAAATTGAGGAGAAGGAACACAGGTCGCAGGAGAACAACTCCACCGTCTCCTGCTTCTGAGACTCCGTCAGGCCGGGGGGACGTGGCGCCAACCGAGGTGCAAGCGGCCTGACGGTGTTTGTCGACGCTGCCTCGGTCACTGGCACTTCGGTGAATCCCGTTGCCACTTGCAAAGCAATGTCACGGCTGTTGGCAATGAGCAAAATTCCTGCGACAGCAGAATGCAAATGCTCATTAACAGCGCAGAAGCAATTGCAAAGTGTGTCTGTGAACCCCATGCGAGGTGTGCTTATCAGTGCAATTAACGTGGCCTTAAAGGGGCACTGACATAAACTTCAAGTTCGAGATGTGCCCTTGATTCGACTGCTCGGTATGCACATGGTCTTCTTGGCCAAAGTTGAATGGCTCCTGTCACCTCGAAGTTTAATTATTTCGAGGGCAAACAGCGTACAAAAGCTCAACTGGGCGTTCGGCACACTGCGACATCGACACTACTGTGATGTGTTCGGTGTGGTAGCCACTGTAGGTGTGGTTCATACCATCCTGAGTCACAATGCACTAGTAACGACGACGTCAACGATGTGAGTGTTCCTATCATGGCGCCGCCTGGTGCCAATGCCTACAAACGCTCGCTCTCAGTGGCTCTTCTCACTCCTCATGCCTGGTCTTCATCATGCCGCTTTGAATGATTTGTTGTGTGCTCTTCAATCAGCATGGGAACAGTTATGCACTGCAGTCGTGTTCTTCGAAGCGCGGAAAAAACCTGCTGGAGTGTGTCGCTTAATTACACGTACGGTACAGACCAACACGGCCATAAGCTACAGAAGTGGGGCTAGTGTAGGTAAGTAGAATATAGGGAAATATCATCGACGAGTAACGTGCAGATGGTGCTAATAGAAAATTTCAGTTCGTCCTACACTTCTGTGTGTTCGTGTAATGCTGGATTACCGTAGCCATAGATGTTAAGAGGCCCAGGCCCGTAGCCAGGAATTTTTTTTGGGGTGGGCCCACTTGCTGAAGGCCTTGACTATTTGAGAAAAACACCTTTTTTATTAATTATTTTCGGTAAAACACCCCCGCCATCAAAATTTCAAGGGAGGTAGGAGCCCTAGGCCTCCCCCTCCCCTGGCTACGGGCCTGAAGAGACCGGATAGGTGGGGCCATCTAGCGGCTCAAAGAAGAACCTTGCAAGCACAGAATTATTGTACAAACCTAGCGCATTCTATCTCTCTGCTGGTGTACATTTGCGGCAGCGGAGTAATTCCGAATGTGTTGCCTTGTTAAAGACCTCTGGTCAAAGATGGTCGGCAAAAACAAAGAACGTACGTATCTATCACTGTGGTTGTCCAAAATGCCACAAGATGTCGACATCATCGACAGGTAACCCGATATTCTGCAGACCCCTCTGCGTATACCTTACATGCTAAAACTGTCAAATACTACAGCTAATTGCAACATACCAGCGAACATGGCTCAAGCATGTCCCAGGCATCTTTCTGTTGCAACTTGGACGGCGTCCATTTCTGAATCCCTGCCTTCTAAAGGGTCGAAGCGAAAACGATTTGCAACGTTGCAAATCGCGGCGATTCCCAATTCCAGAATCTTGTCTTCATCACTTGTCGACCCTGTTGACGGCAATGACAGCGATGCTCGTGGCAATGACACGACTGCACATGCGCACCTAGGAGACGAAATGTCAGCTGAACTTCACGTCACTTGTTTCTGTGGCCAGTGATCAGCTGAGACGCGGTCTGGCGTCACAGCGAGCCAGCGCTATTAGCGCTACGAATTGGCAGGCTTGCAACACGATTTTAATCGTACTCGATACTGGCCAAATAAATCAATATAACATAATGTCTGGGGTTTTACGTCCCAAAACCACCATATGATTATGAGAGACGCCGGAGTGGAGGGCTCCGGAAATTTCGACCATCTGGTGTTCTTTAACGTGACCTAAATCTAAGTAAATCAATATAACAAATAGTTATTCGTCCCTCCGTTACATTTTGAGTCGCGAATTGCTACTAGGGGTCATAACTACTCGTTCATGCAAAAATATTCACATGTGTAAATTTGGTGTCGGTGCCCCTTTAAGAGAATTTTTTGCTGGGCTAGTTGATTCATTATGCTAAACTGCAGAGCGCGAATTCCGTACGGGACATAGGAGAGCACACACAGCATTTGTCCTGCGCTATGTGCGCTCTTGGATGTACCGTGTCGAATTTGTGCACTGCAGTTTAGCATTAACATAGCCAATGCACTTACAAATCGGTCCCCTTGACAAATATAAGAAACTGTTTCCAGGAAACATGCAGACACATGCACATTCGTAGCATGTCAAGGCATAGGACCAACAAGTAGTGAACAAACAGAAAATGTGCACAAGCACTAGTAGCAGAAATGCAAAATGTATCATCACTTACGTCCTCTCATAAAATAAGAACAAATGGCTCTATGTTGGCAACGTGACTGTCACGCTACATTCACACAGAAGTTTTCCAATGCCTATGCAGCCTTGGTAATTTCATGGCGCGGCTTTAAAAACACATTTTGCCCAATATAAAGCAATACTGCAATGCTTGCTTGCAGCCGCAGACAGCTATCAAATGGATGTAAGATTTCTTTTTTCTGGCTTTTTACTTTTCTTTGCACTTTTACTTTACCGTAAGCAAAACATATTTCTTTTCCTCAGCTAGCCTATCCTTTAGTTTCACACATTGCTTCTCTTAAATTTCCCCGGATGTTGTTATTGACAGTCAGTTCTGCATGTGCATCATCTGTTATACCTGAGCTGTCAGAATGGTGTTAAATAACAAAGGTGTTATTTGCAAGGCAGCAGGTACGGTAGAGTATGCGGCCCAGGAGGATGAGACATGAACTCTCAAGTTGTAATCAGAACAATGAGATTTAGTTTGCGTGCCTCCCTTCCATGCACAGTTAGTTTAGCTTCCACCCCCCCACTCCCCATCTCCAAATTTTGGAAATATTGGAAATCTATGCCTCTGTTAAAGACTGCACCAAGTATCCAACTTCAAATGCTCCAGTGTAGTACAGTCATGTTCAGTGATACGGCAACACAACACAACTATTTTTCAGCAATGAACTTTACAAGTGCTGCAGCAAGTGGACATTAAAGCATTTCTTTCTACTTCTAAACAAATCAGCGGCGTATTAAACATGCACAAATCCGGATAGCAAAAACCACAAACAAGAGAAAAGAAATGCGGAAATATGAATGCATTATGAATCAAGTGCATGTAGAAATACACGTTACTGTGCACGCTAAACAAGAGCCACGAATTCAAGCTGCAAAATCAAGAAAATACATATACAAAAGTATTGCAAAACAGTTTTCTATATATGGCTCGACAACTGTACGAAATGCTTCAATGCATCATGGTGCCTATGACCAAAATTTGTCCAGAAATGAACATTTGAGATGTGACCTCTCAAAAGACAGACATTTTTTTAGCCATGAACATATACAAGTGCTGTAGCAAATGCCCATAGCAGCATTTCTTTCTCTATTGAAGCAAATCAGTGAGGTGTTAAATACGCACAAATCAGGGTGCTAAAAACCACAAACAAGTGAGGGGACATGCACAAATACAAATGCATCATGAATAGGGTACATGTAGAAATACACATGACTCCTTTGTTGTCTTAAAAAGTAAACATGCTTCTATGGCAAATTACATCTTTCATTTTGTGCAGACTGTTGCACAGGATGGCACAATGTGGTACACTTGACGGCAAAACTCTGCTTACTATACAAGTACACGCAGCACAGTTACCCGCAAACAACACTATGAGCTTCATTTTTAAAAATTGTATTTTGAACATTCAGTTTGTAACATTACCTAGGGGACCAGCAGGAAGTGGCCTCTGAGCAAAACTAACAATGCTGAACCATAGTTGCAGAACTTCAATGTTTTTTAGCAGTATTAGCAGAGCTGTTGCAGAGTGATCAAGTCACCTTGTCAACATCATCGTGACCATGCGTCTCAGAAACCACTTGCGTCTATTTCCACATCAACTTCATAAGCGGCACAACAAGCTTTTGTTTCAGTGGTTGCGCTACAAGGAGTTCTTGCTGCAAACACACGCATCGAATAAAGAGATGCAATTCTGCCGCAACAACCATTGTTGACTAGGAGATAAGCACAAATAATGCAAGTATGCAATCACCATTGCAATGAGCTAGAGACCACGCTATCACCTCGAATGAAAATTGAGCTATTTCGAGAGGGTCAGCCGTTAAAGCACTAGAAAAGTCCTTTAAATATTTGGATTGCTTGGATTGCTAATAGGACTCAAAGTTATTCACGTTAAAACATGGCACAGCTACAAGAAAGCTGATGCGAACAAATACATCAGCAAAACACGTAATAAGAGCTTTCCATCCGTCTTTCTCTACTAACTTCTACAGACATTTTGTGCCTGTACAATTTTCTCATAAGCCATCGACCAGCTACCCCGGCAAGAAATCGTTTTTAAACAACCCTGCTAACACAGTAGAAAAAGAAAGACATGTCAGCAATGAAACAGCAAAGATGTTTCTGGTGATGCCAGCAGTGTTGCCTGTGTCATGTCGCGCAGCTTGCAACTAAGCCCTGAAATCGAGACAAAAACGAAGAATTACGCAAAGCAACAATGTCTGTGATCGCCCGGGGCGGATCCAGGTGCCAACTTTGGGGGGGGGGGGGGCGGTTCCTTCATCTGACCGGGGGGAGGGGGGGAGTGGTAGGGTAGGGATGAGGAGACAGACAGGCATTGCAGGCAGGGGGGGAGGGCTGACACAGGCTTTGGGGGGGGCGATCGCCCCTACCGCCCCCCCTCTGGATCTGCCACTGGTGATCGCACACTTGTGAAATGCAGATCCCTGGAGTCAGAGCCGAGACACCGATCGGTGCTGCCACTCCCCAAAGACGGTCTATTTTTTATATAGAACATTACTGGAAACAGCTACAAGCTCTGCCAGAGCTGAATGAATACAACAAGCACTTTCTATGGCATGTCCAAATGTGCTGCTCTTGGTACGCTCCGACACAACACACCCAAAGTGCATTCGGTGTGAGCTTGAAACCACGCAGATGCCAGACAATAAGTGCAATGCACGCAACACTCACAATGACACTGTATGTGCTACTCTACTCCCTCTTTTCATTCTTCCATCATGCCTCAAAAGAGCATAAAATGCTTGTCAAATGTGCCATCATAGTTATTAACTTTAGCCCAATCGGTATGCAGCATAAGCAGTTTGTAATGAGCATCCACACTTTTTCTTGCCACATAGGTACAACTTGCCACAATTCATATGGTACTGGAATGCCTAACATCCTAACTAAAGCACTGAAGAACACCAAGCCATCGAGTGCCTGCAGGTAAATGTTTATTTTTGCAAGACAAGGCGACAGAAGAACACGAGTAATCACAATGAGCATCAAACAAAAGAAGTGAGCACTTTAGTGGTGTGACATGTCAACAGCCCTCTGGATAGAATACGCCCACAGAGAATACTGGCGAGTGTGCTACATGCTTCAGCGCTTGCAGTTTTACCAAAGAAAAGTGCATAAAACAAAATTCCTGTAGCACGAGTAAAACAAAGGATGAAAGAAGACACATGGGCGCATGTCTTCTTTTGTTCAGTCTTCCAATCAAGGTACAGAAAACATGCTCAAGATGCATTACCAACAAGACCACCTTGCATCACTCGCTAAACAGGCTTGCAAAAGCTTTTTTCCCTGTACTATCGGGAAAACGACCAAAATGACGAGATCAAGACCGTTCTTACCGAGACGTCCAAACTCACAGGGTCCCTTACATAATCACCAAAGACGACTCGAAGGCGAAAGTCATCTTATTCTTCGTTTTCTTCTACATTGATGTACCGTATATTGCCGATTATAAGTCGACATTTTTTCATAAAATGACCTTCCAAAGTTCGGGGGTCAGACTATAATCGGAGTCTACCTATACGCGGAATTGTAAAGTCAACTTGTCTGTGGGGTCCGACGAAAGGTCATCGTCCTCGGATTTCCTGCTATTTTACGCATCAATAACATCAGCCACAGAGGCAGCGGAGTCACGGCAACAGCTATCTCCCAAAGCACGTGCGCCGCTTTCGGAGCCGGACATCTTTGCGATCTGCCACGACGATTGTGAAACTATAGCGAAACCACGCAAGGCGAAACTACGGAGCGCGTTTAAGAATCACCGCTGCGCGGCATTAATGCGAACTGCTTGGGAAACACGGTCTCGAAAGCAGCATTTCAAACCTTTGATAGAGGACGAACGATGCTCTATGAATAAAGAGGAATTTATCTTGCAATGCGCCCTGCAGTATTGTTTTCATACAATAGCAACGATTTGTTGACAAACTATCGCGTTCCACAGAAAAGCTGGCAGCACTGTGTTGGCTGGCAACACTTCGCGGGGAGCTAAACCACATGACCAGTCACATGCGCCCACAAGCGTCTTCACGTCTTTTTGCACTCACGCCTGTTCGCCATTTCTGCATTTCACTTCGCTTGCGAGCAATGGTGTGCGCCATTTGCGATGCTGCCAAACGGACGCCAAGATGCCACCGCTACGCCGGCAACAGTACAGCGCTGCTTTCAAGAGGCAAGCGATCCTCTACGCAGAGTCAGAAAGCAACGTTGACGCAGGGCGCAAGTTCGATGTGTCGGAAAATTATGTGACGGAATGGAGAAAACAAAGGACCAAGATCTTCGCGTGCGTTGCTACACGCCGTTCCTTTCGTGCACCGAAGTCTGAAGGATACCCTGCCGTTGAGGAGGCGGTTCGAGATTGGGTTCACGACCAGAGAAACAAGAGCCCGAGTGTTTGCTATGATGATATTGAAGCAAAAGCACGTACTGTCGCGAAGGATATGTGCATCCCGCAGACTGAGTTCAATGTATCCAAGAAATGGGTCACGAACTTTATGAAACGGAACGGCCTGAACCTAAGACGACGCACAACTGTTTGCCAAAGGTTGCCCGAAGCCTACGAAGAAAAACAGTGCGCGTTTCTTCGCTACGTGAGTGATCTGAAGGCAAAGCATTCATTCCTGCTGTGTCCGCGCGGCGTTTTCCACGTGCGGCATCTCAGTACCCCCGGCACCCGTTCCGACGGCGAACAGCAGCAGTGGCTCACGATGGCAATGACCGTGACTGCGTCCTTCTCTCAAGCGACGACGGGTCGTAAGCAATGTTTCACGGGCAAATAAATGTTTCTTTGCATCACTCCCTCTTCTGAAAATCTTACTGGTGAGCTATGGCCGCAGCATGAGGCTGTGTTCGGAGTCAACTTTTTTTTCCCCTAGAAGGGGTTGCAAGTTGGGGGGAGTCTACTTATAATCGGAGTCGACTTATCATTGGCAATATACGGTATTCTCCCTCCAACCCCCCCCCCCCCCCCACCGTCCAAAAGCTTTCTGCACTTAACATGGTGAAATAGAAAGGAACAGAGAAAAAAGAAAGATGAAAAAGACAGAAAGAATGAGAGGAAGAAAGAGAAACAAGGAGGGCTGCCCAGCTCTGCACTTCCTTCAGGCTTGGCATCACTAGTCTGAAGCTGCCTTAATTTTTTTGCATCACTTGTGTTGACACCAACGGTCAATTTTCACGTTTCATGAGGCAGTTAATTCTTTTGGGACAGCTCCCTTGAAGCATCGATCATATATGATCGATGGCTTTCCGTGCGATGCCGAGTTCAAATTTTCACGTGATTTATTTAGTGTGCAGTTGATCGCTAGATAGTTTGCCGTTTTTCCAGAAGGTGGCGATACATGAGAGCGAGATTTTTGGGTAGCGGCAGCAGCAAACGTAGCAGACGATGGCATCAGGCTTGCGCCAGGCTGTGCAATGAAATCGACGTGAATTGTGTGATTTCGCTGATTCGACAGCAGGTTTCAGGTTTTCTTTGATGAATCAAGCAGCGAGGTGTACGAAGGTGACTTTGACAGCTCGGACTTATTTTCGGAGAGCGATTCGGGTAAGGATCGACCTGGGACTTCAGCCAGTACTCGTACGTGAGCGTAGTTTCACATTCACTTCTCTCACGAGAAGCCAAAGAGGCTTGCTGTTTGTTCACATTGTTTTATTTCTGTTTAATAAGAGTCTCAACCAACTTTTAGAGAAGAGCTTATTTATCAGCTTCTCAACCTTGACGATGCCAGGCCAGCCCTCAATGCTCCACCTCCTCCACTCCCATCCACGAGGCACGCGCTCCACAAGCTAGCAAAAGTACACAGGCGCAAGAATTGCAAGCTCTGTTATGAGCAGGAGAAAACCGAGCTGAAAACAAATGTTTTTTGCAGTACACGTTAAGTACATTTGTGTTTTACTACTGCGCGGAACTGTTTCGTTAAGTGGCACAAGCGCCATGGGACATGAGTACTGCACTCGTTTTGAAGCACTCGTTTGAAGCAGCAAGTGTTCAATAGGACATTTTTTATTATTACCATGTATAACCTTTATGTGTATTACTTCAATCTGTATGAACGACAATTTTATTAGCTTCATTTTGATGCATGTAACAGAAATATAGCGCTATGACTTGATTTATTAAAAAAAGTCACTGTGTCTCCACGAAGTGAATGATGATAAGTGGGCGAAGCACGTGGGGATCGTTCAGTGTTACTGTAAATCACCCATGACTCTCGTGTATTTTTCAGTGCAGTTTGCATTGTACTTTCCCATGCTTGAATGATGGGCGCTTAATGTTGGTGTTTTTACAGTGTTTTGTCACCTTATTTTTGTGCTTGTTCACCTTTC
Organism: Rhipicephalus sanguineus; assembly: GCF_013339695.2. Classification (NCBI taxonomy): domain Eukaryota; kingdom Metazoa; phylum Arthropoda; class Arachnida; order Ixodida; family Ixodidae; genus Rhipicephalus; species Rhipicephalus sanguineus. Next base: position 132,848,138 of record NC_051186.1, read on the forward strand.
GTTACCCTTTAGACGTTTTGTTTTTACAGTGTTTTGTCATTTTATTTTTGTGCTCGTTCACCTACTGTTAACATTTTTTCACAGATGTTTTTGGTTTTGATTGTACACGGTGCTGTCACGTTTCGGTTTCATGTACCATGATGGCCGGACACAGATGGATGGACAAGCCTCGGCCAACAAGAGGAAGAAGACTTCTCCTTGACCTGAGCATGCGCTCACTTATCATCAAGGCGCTCGAAGAGCAAGAGGAAGAAGACTTCTCCTTGGCGTGAGTGCTGTCGGTTTCGTGCACCGTGACGGCCGGACGCGGATGAACGGACAAGCCTCGGCCCTAAAGTGATTCGCCCCTAAAAAACTTCTAACACCCTTCCTCGTTACTTTTTTACGCGGTCCCGAAAGGGCCCCTAAGCCACCTTCAATAACGTTTTGAACATTTCAAGTAAATGCATGCTTCGAGTTCATAATGCCATCACGATCAACAATGCCAAACACGGCAGTGCTGCGAGCTGCAGGCGCCCCACAAATTCCCCAGAAACAATCCCTTCTCTACTCCGGGCCTTTCGGTATTCCTCAGCCCCTCATCGTTTACCGTGAGGCCACCAAAACCAAACTGTTGGCCCGTTCTGATCAAGAAAGTCATTTCTTCTTCTTTTTTACCAGCATTTCGAGCCAGATCACGTGACTCGGAACGCCACTTGTTACACCAAACACGTAACAGCATTTGTTCAGTGAGACACTATCGCTACCTTCAGAGAGCAGCACCGAAGCACCCTTCTCCTTAAGTTCACAGCGACAAACGTCAGTGTTGCCAAGTATACGAGTTACACCCGATCACTTTCTCCTTCTGGGTTTATCAAGGTGCACCCTGTTTATGTGCCTCTTCAGGGTGTCCATCCTGGGGCACACGTAGGCACACACGCCGCAGGCAAAATTCCTCTCACCCGTGTGTGTGAGCACGTGACGTGCCAAGCTGTTGGGCGAGCCTGCCATGTATGGACACAAGTTGCATTTGTACTTCTTCTTCTCTCCGATGTGCGTCGAGCTGTGTTCTTTCAGGCTGTCCGCATCCGGAAACGCCTGCTGGCACACTAGGCACAACAGCCCCTCCGTCCCACTGTGAGTGCGGATGTGGTTCCTCAGCTTGTCGGCGTAAATAGAGGAGAAGGAACACAGGTCACAGGATAACAACTTCACCGTCATCTCCTTGTGGGATGCCGTCAGGCCAGGATGTCGTAACCGGTGAGACGTGTGTGGCCTGCCGGTGTCGGTCGGCAATACCACGGTCGCCTCCTCGTCGTTGAATCCCATCGCCACTTGTGGAGCAACGTCATGGCTGCTGGCACTGAGCAAGATTCCTGCAATGGCGAGTGCAAATGCTCATCAAGAAACGGTGCAGAAGAAATTCTAAAGCACGTGTGTATTAACCAAATGTCACCATCATCAGCCTGACTACGGCTCAGCAGGGCGAATGCCTCTCCCATGTTTCGCCAATTAGTAGAATGGAAAGTTGGGCTAGTTGGAATGCATGCATGATTGATGCAGCGCTAAAGACGGAGATGTATAGGAACACAGAGTGCACAGGACGGGCGTTGTCGCGCAACTGATAGATTTATTTCGAAAAACACACTGAGAAAACTAAGAAGGGCATAGCAGACATGCGCATGAGACAGTAAAGCAAATTAGTGAACAACAACACGTGCACCTTCTTTACAACAAATTTAAACATGTCACTTGATATTGCACGAGCCAAGCAGATAAGCAAACTGCTTGTCCGTCAAGAAAATTGACGAATGGCTCACGCATGCGTCTCCCATTCTTTTAATGTGAAAGGCCTTGATAACTTCGCGGGTTACTTTGCTAGTGTGCCTAGAAAGCACTTCCGCATCTACGAAGACCAGAGAGCAGCCACAAGTATTGCAATGCGATGCTAGATGGGATGTGTTAGGCTTTTTGAAGGATTGATTATGTTCCTTTAAACGAACGTTGATACACCTGCCGCTTTGTCCCACGTACGATTTGCCGCGAGTAAGCGGAATTTGGTACACCACCCCGCGCTTACAAGGTACATATGTAGACACATGTTTAACTTTACAGCCGTCAGTTTTCTCTTCACTACCCTCCATTTTTTTCTTAACAAGAGGGCAGATCCCATATAGCTATTCTGGAGCAGAAAACACCGTTTTAATACCATATCTCTTTCCAACATTGCTCAGGCCTTGGGAAAGTTTATGGACATAAGGCAAAATCGATACCTTATCGTATTTTTTCTTTTCACCACTGGTGTCGAGACGATTTTGATTCTTGACCCATTGCAATAGCCGTTCACTGCAACTAGCTAGAAAGGACCCCAGGAAACCTGAATTTTTTTAGCCACTGAATCTGTGAGCAGAAACTGCGCTCCAAACCATGCGTACAAGACTTAGTAATAGCAGACTTCAGGGCCGAGAATGCAATTCCGTTTTTGACAACTTTTGAGTGTCTTGAAGAAAATGGACGGAGCGGTTTATGTGACCTAGGAAGCAGGGGCGTAGCCACGTTAGGGCACACCGGGCCCGTGCCCCCCCCCCCCCCCCCCCGAAATTTTTTTTTGCCATAGCATACAGAGCAGAAAATGACACTCGACCACATCTGCCTGCTCGTCCCCACTACAGATCAAGGAGGTGCCCCCCCCCCCCCCCCCCGAAAAAAATTTCTGCCTACGCCCCTGCTAGGAAGGTAACACCAACAAACGTGGTTAACTTCAAAAGAAAGGCACAAGTCTAAGAACCGTAACTAGTTGTCCTTAATCAACTCAAGTGTAAACCTAAGCCCAGTCCACATTCACGAAAGACCTTCAAAACATCAGTCGCCTTTCTACTACAGTTGTCACATGAGAAAAACACAAGGAAGTCATCAACATATCAAAAGACGGAACACACCAATTCCTTTAGGTTGCCTTGTAGTTTTCTGTTGACACGGCTCAAATAAAGATCACTTAAACCATATATACCCAGTGTCCTATATATAGGACGCTTCTTTGATGTCCTCTAACATCGCTATTTTTTTAGCTGATGACTAGCGCCATCTACAGCACATCAAGCAGGCTTCATTCTCAACGTGTGCAAGCCTACACATTAGAGAGTTTTAGTGCCGGGGACCCCAAGCTGCCTGCGTACGCACGCTCTTGCGTTCCTTTGTACTCCCAGCCGCATCCACGGAGAATACAAAAGAATGCAAGGGCTTACGCACGCAGGCCGCTTTGGGGCCCCGGCACTAAAACTCTCTATTGCTGGCTTTTCATGCTGCCATGTGCAGACCACTTTCTCCGGGCAAATACGTGCTCTGTGTGAAAAACGTCATGGAGCGGAAGAAGTACACGTAAAATGCCGATCGTTTTCTCCGGGCAAATGTGTGCTTTGTATGAAAGACGTCATGCAGAGGAAGAAGTGCAATGTCGGTGTGCACTTGAAATGTTTCAAGGCTTACCACACTTGCACATAGCACCCCTAATGCCCAGTGTCCTATATGTATAGGACGCCTTGAAAAACAGTATTGCGTTTACCTGGCAGTAAATAAAGGACTCGTGCTCTCATTTAAGGGTACAAGTACACTTTTTGTGAAAAAAAAATATTCGTTTTGTCATTTTTTCTGAGTTTGAGCATATATGGGTTAAGACCGGTGCCACCCGCGAGCCTATGCATACACCTGCTTTTTGTACATACACTTTCCCACGGCCTGAGCAATGTTGGCAAGAGATATGGTATTAAAACGGTGTTTTCTGCTCCAGAAAAGCTATATAGGATCTGCCCACTTGGTAAGAAAAAAATGGAGGGTAGTGAAGAGAAAACTGACGGCTGTAAAGTTAAACATGTGTCCACATATGTACTGTCGACCGCAAAAGTTTGCGGGATGTGCAGCGCGTGGCGAAGCGACGGAAAACTGCATTGCTGCGTCACCTACCGTGATGCGGCGGGTGTTGAGGCTATCGGCCTCGGCGATTAGCGACGTCGCGTTTAGACAACATGCCGTTGCCGGATTCAATCGCGGAGGCTGCGGCCGATGGTGCCGATGGCCTCAACACCCGCCGCATCACGGTAGGTGACACAGCAAGCAGTTTTCCGTCGCTCCGCCATGCGCTGCACATCCCGCAAACTTTTGCGGCCGACAGTACCTTGTAAGCGCGGGGTGGTGTACCAAATGCCGCTTACTCGCGGCAAATCGTACGTGGGACAAAGCGGCAGGTGTATCAACGTTCGTTTAAAGGAACATAATCAATCCTTCAAAGAGCCTAACACATCCCATCTAGCATCGCATTGCAATACTTGTGGCTGCTCTCTGGTCTTCGTAGATGCGGAAGTGCTTTCTAGGCACACTAGCAAAGTAACCCGCGAAGTTATCGAGGCCTTTCACATTAAAAGAATGGGAGATGCATGCGTGAGCCATCCGTCAATTTTCTTGACGGATAAGGAGTTTGCTTATCTGCTTGGCTTGTGCAGTATCAAGTGACATGTTTAAATTTGTTGTAAAGAAGGTGCATGTGTTGTTGTTCACTAATTTGCTTTACTGTCTCATGCGCATGTCTGCTATGCCCTCCTTGGTTTTCTCAGTTCGTTTTTCGAAATAAATCTTTCAGTTGCGAGACAGTGCCTGTCCTGTGCACTCTGTGTTGCTTTACGTCTCCGTCTTTAGCGCTGCATGAATCATTTTGCCAATTAGCCAGGTCCTGTGCTTACTGCAGGCACATTATCCCCGCAAGCTTCTTAGTCTCATCTGCCCACCTAACTTTCCGCTTCCCCCTCGCAAGCTTGACTTATCTTGGGAATCAAGCTGTTTGAATGATGTTAAAGAACAAAGGTGTCATTTACAGGGCGCCTTTGTAAGCTACGGTACACGGCGCAGGAGGATGAGAGATTACATATTTTGATTACAAAAATAAGATTTAACTTGTGTGCCTCCCTCCCCCCCCCCCCCCCCCCCCCCCCATGCACAGTTTAACTTCCCCCCTTCTCCAATTTTGGAAATACTGGAAACCTAAGCCTCTGTTAAAGACTGTACCAACTATCACCACTTCAGAAAGTTTCAGAGTTGTTGAAGTAACATTCAATGCTACAGCCCTACAACAGGCAATACACTTGTACAAGTACTGTAGCAAGTGCACAACATAGCATTTCATTCTTTTTCAAAACAAATCAGCTACGTGTCATAATACACACAGATAAATCAGAACAAGAAACACTAACCAGTGAAAGAAAAATGCACAGATGTAGATGCATCATAAATCAAGTACATGCAATAATGCACCTAACAGCACACACTAAACAAGACCCACAAATTGAAGCTGTGAAAGCCCCTACAATACATATACAAAAGCATTGAAAAATGTAGTTCTATATACAGCCCAAAAATTGTACAACACACTTCACATTACAGTGCCAATGAGAAAGATCTGTCCTAAATGACTGACATGTTTTGAGGTATGACCGTTCAAAAGCGTTAGTTGATGTCGTCAAAAGTAAACATGTTTACAAAACTTCAGAGTGAATTGCATCTTCAAATTCATGCAAACTTGTCGTGCAGGATGTACAAGGTGGCACAGTTGATAGTGGAGCATTGTAATTAAACTGGCTACAATGCAAATACAAGTGCCTTAGTTGACTGCGAAGTAAACTGTACAATTTATATCCTAAAAAAAGTTTTTTGCACCTTCTGTTTGTGGTGCCAAGTAGAAACCAGCATTGAGAAAGCCAGTCTGCAAAATCATCAGCAATGCAGAACCATTCTTGCAAAATGCCAATGTTTTTTAGCAGTGTTAGCAGAGCTATTGCAGAGTAACCAAGTCACTGCATCAACTTCACCGAGATCATGGTATTTTAGTAACCGCTTGTGTCTCAATGTCGGTGTCATAGGTGGCACTACAAGCTTTTGTTTCTAAGGTTACACAACAATGAGTTGTTAATGCAAAAAAACTTCAACAACAGAAGCAATACTGCAACAACGGTCATTGGTGGTGCGTAGATAAGGGCCAATAAGGGAAGTAAATTATCGCCAAAGCAGCATGGCAGAGACCACACTGTGACTTTGAATGAAAATAAAGCTGTAACCTCGTTTGAAAGGGTTGGCCATTAAAGCATTGAAAGGGTTCTCTGAAGATCAGGATTGCTGGTGGAGGTTAAAGTTCTTTACACTGAAACACGACAAAGCTACAGCAAGAAAACTGATGCAAACAAAGACATCAGCAAAAGACACAGAGTTCTCCATCTTTCTCTACTAACTTCAACAGACCTTTTGCACTTGCACAAGGTCTCTCATAATAGATACACCCAGCTAACATTGCATGAAGCAATTTTAAAACATCACCACACAGTAGGGAAAACAACACAGTAGGGGAAAAACCGAAGACTTCAGGGATGAAACAGCGAAGGTTGTACCGGTGATGCCAGCAGTGTTGCCTGTATCATGTAACGCAGCTTGCAACGAAGCCCTGAAATTGAGACAATAACAAAAACAATTATGCAAAACAAGGCTGTTGATGATAGCATGCTCACGAAATGAAGATCCTGGAGTCGGTGCTCAGACACCCCTTGCTGTAGTTCTCGGTGCTGCCATTCCTCCCCAAAGCCCATCTTTTTTTTTTTTTTATATAACATTATCTGAAACAGCTATGAGTCGTGCTAGGGCTGAATGAGCACAACAAGCACTTTCTCTTGCCTGTCTATATGTTCATTCTTACAGAGCACCTGGATACAACACAGCCTTCAGTTTTTGCCTATGCGAAATCTTGCAGAAGCAAGTGCAGTGCATGCAACACCCGCAATTACACTGTACATGCTGCTACACTCACGACTTTTTGCTCTTCCATACTACCTTGAAACAGTTTGAAATGTTTTTAAAGTTCGCCATCGTGGTCCTTCACTTTCACAGAACTTGTATGCAGCATAAAAGCAAGCACGCCCCAATTCGAAATGTATAGCATATTTTTCTTTCTACAGAAATAGAATTTGTGCACAATGTATGCCGTAATGGAATGCTTTACATCGCCAGTAAAGCATTGAACAACACCAAGCCAAGGTGTACCTGCATGAAAATGTTTATTATGGCAAGAGACGGTGACACAAGAACATGAGCGATTGATATTGAACCCTAAACAAAAAACTTGAGCATTTCTATGGTGCAATGTACCAATGTCCCTCTGGATAAAAAAAGCCTGCAGGGGGATACCGGTGAGCATACTGCATGCTTTAGCACTTGCAATTTTACCAAAGAACTCATAAAAGAGGTCTTTTATAACTTGAGTATAAGACAGGACGAATAAAGATACACAGGGACACACATGGCACTGCACGCGTCTTCTTGCATCCTGTTCTTTTTCGTTACTCACACTATGGAAAACCAACTGAGAGTGGATTACAAGAAAGCCCACATTGTATCTTTCACAGAACAGACTCACAGAAATTGTCCATGTACCATCAGAAAACAACGAAGACTACAGGACACAAATGATTCAAACTGAAACATTGCTACAGGACAATCATAAGCGCAGGGAGCAGTTATCGGCACAGTGAAGTAAACATGAAGTTGACAGAATGAGTGGGTACTTGCCCGCACTCGCTCACCCATGTTATGTACTCAGTCACAATCATGTATACCCACTATCTTACACACACCCGTCCACACTCACTTGCGTTCACAGTCGCTCACATTTGCACTTGCTGGAACTTGCTCATACACATACTAACAAGCACACAAATAGTACGAGTCCACGTACTGGTTAGTGAGTAACCAGTAAGATAAGAAATGCATTAGATACAATATTTTCAATTGGAGAACGTAAAAAAAAAAAGTTGGTTAAAGGGGCCCTGCAACTCTTTTCCAAGTAATCATTGAATGGCTTCATCAAAGGAATTTATTACCTCACGAGTCGACTGCCGCAAGAACTTTTAGAATCCTTCAAATACGAGCAGAGTTACAGGGGTATGTTGCACGCTTTAAGCGCTTTTTCTCTCCTCTCATACCAGCGAGCACACTGAAAGCTACACAGGGGGTGGGGGACAACAAGGGGGCAAGGTGCTACATCCATTCGTCAATGCACATCATGACCTTGAGCACTTTTCTTCCCTTCGAATGTGCGGCTCACTTTCAGCGTGATCGCGAGCAAGCATGCATGCACATCGCGGTATCCCGCGGTGGCTGTGTAACTATGCAGCTAACGATGCTCAAATCAGCCAATGGTCGTGGACTTTGTGTTTATGGCATCATTTGTCGAGAGAAGAGCAAGCGATATCTAGCCGACTCTGAGAATTAATTGCCACTTCCAGGGCGCGTGCTGCGCTATAATGTATGGCTCACAGGTTCTCGGGAGCCTCAATTACCAATCGGCAGTGTTTTCTGACCACGCTAAAAAGGTGCTGCAGGACCCCTTTAAAGAGACCCCAAAGTGAAACATAGGGCAGTTCAGACTGGTAAATTATTATTCTAAAATGAAGACTAATGTTTCACTCTGCCCTGACTAAAGGTTTCATTGATAACACCTATTCTACCAGTATAAGATCCCAAGGACTTATCGAACGGCAAAAATATTACCAGCTGCACTGACAGAGGCCTTACGAAAAAGTAGGGAGGTACTATCGTGCTCAGTATGAGCTACATCGCGCAAGCGCGTGGCTGAGCGCTCTGCAAGGTTGTGCAGTGGTGCCGATCATGGCATATTTTCTAGTTATCGGGAGAGACTGTGGCTGTCCCTGCTAGCGCGCATCGCCTCCACTTGCTTTCATCCTCACCCTCGTTTAGACCTGTGGTGATATCAGCTTCGAAAATGATAACTTCGGGGGTGAAAGCAAGCAAGTGGGGGCGATGCGCGCTCGCACGAGCAGCCAAACTCCCTCCCGATAACTCGAAAATATGCCATGATCGGCGCCACTGTACAACCTTGCAGAGCGCTAGGCCACACGCTCGCATGATGTAGCTCATACTCAGCGCAATAGTACATGAAGGTGAACAGAGGCACATATTTTAACTAACTAACCACCAGTACACCATAACAACACATGAGAAACGTTAAGCAGAGAACTGCCGAGTTTGAAGAAAATAGCAAAAGCAGTAACTTTAAGTTTAATAGGAATTGATGAGACAAAAGCGAAAGTAATAGAGATTAAGGAGTACTTATGTAGCAAAAGTACACATGGAGGATATAAGTACTGAAGCTCATTTCACTTGCCACTTGGTGATAAAACGAAGCGAAATGCAGATATGAGAAAAAAAAAATTTTTTAATTAAATACTACATTAATCACTACTGTGTGCTGCAACGAATATGCTCCGTTGCGTCTGCCATCCGCTCCATGGCATTCTGGATACCAACTAGTTCTCCTGTCACGGGATCAGATTCTGTCTGGACATGCTGTGTCTCTGAGAAGTCTGTCAAAGTTTTCAGTACACTGTCCTCAATCTGGAAAAAAAAAAAGAGAGAGAGAGTGGTAAAGAAAATGGAAGGGAACCCTTCAAGACACCATTTGTCCAATGAGCATCACTACACCGCTGCTGCCACAATGCGTTCGAAATTTAAAGTTTATTAACAGCGGAGCTGTTTAAGACCAAGGTAAATCCCTGGGGATTGTCGTCTGCACTTTCTCGCCCAGCTACGAGAGCGAAGCCTGATGAGAGGGAGGGCATGCGTAAAGCTAAGTGGGTGAGAGGGAAGCCTAGTGTAGCGAGTCGAGCCTGGTAGAGAGAGGGTAGCAACGTGGAGAGGGTGCAGCTGGGTAGAGAGGAGGAGAGCAAAGGCGAATCTATGGCGGGAGAGGAGGAGAGAGCAGGAGCATGACTGTCTGTGCCGGTGAAAGGAGTCGACCAATGGTAGCACGCGCGCTCGAGCGCAGGTGAGGTTGGTCAGAGAGGAGGAAGAGAGTGCAGAGCGGAGGAAAGGTGCGCTGGTGCCACCAGCTCCGCTGTTTAATCAGCCTTCGCAATGTAAGTTGAAGCTCCAGATAATTTCATATACTTTCTTGAGCACATAGTGTGTTTTATGAACTTTCCGTGGCCCAACGAAATAGGTAAAGGCTCCCAAGCGACTCTAGTTCAAATTAAGGGGCATGTATGTGAAACGAAGATATTTAGCAAAAGAAGTATTCATAAAATTTCAACTATGAACATACATGGATGCGTGACAAGGCAATTAGACATTCACTGCTTTCTAACAAAGCAGTTTCTTGGTTGCAGATGGTCCTACAAATTAATAAAATTAACATAGAAAGAGTTCGTTATACATGTCAGGATTAAATGAAGGGTTGGGGGAAAAAGCCAGCTGCAAATGAATATAGAATGAATTCGTTACAGTTGTTGGGAATGAGTGAAGAGACGGCGCTACCTTTACATTAATGCTTTATTAGCAAGGCTATTTCAAGTTGTGGCTTCTCAGAGTTCCAACATTTCACAACCATTCATTTCAGGTAGCAAAAGTTGATGACACGAGCTGCAGCAGTTAGTGCGTCACGACTGCTCAAGAGACACTGCTATCTAGTTTGGATTACCATTAAATATTCTGTGTATTATGGGGGAGGTATACAGCCAGTAGTTGTTGCTGTGGCGCTTAAAGAGACCGACAACAAGTTTTTATGGTGCCGGTTTTCTGTAGCGCAACGGAAAGCGTACCGGTCACAGTGTCTAATCACGGAATGGCAACGCAAAAAACATTGTTAAACAAATTTTTGTTCTGCAGCAATTATGAAGTCTTGTACAAACAACACATGCTGCAAATAACGGGAGATGAGTGCGAGAGCGGTTAGTGTTTCTGCGAGGCAGTTCGCCCCGGCACGACATGTTCCACTAGTTGCAGCAAAGGCAGTGCTGCTTTTCAGCATGCAACCTATTTTTAACCTTGTAAGCAGCACCGGATAATGATATATAATGGGATAAATAATGATATTTCTCCGTCACAATATACATACTCTAATTTTTAGCGCTAATTGTGGTGCGCGTGGAAGCATCAGACTATGCGCAGCAAAGTAAGCAAAGTGAACGAGTCCATAGTCCAGCTTCAAGGCTTTTCCATTAGGCTGCGCGACATACCAGTTTCTTGTGACTTTTAAACGCAATTTAAAAGTATAAATCCTACTTGGATCGCGAAAAGGGTGCTTGAATCTGTCACTTTAATTCACGGTCTTTTCATTTCCACCAGGATCTAATCACACGTTCTGGCCAGTTGTCGGTCCCTTTAAGATAATTCGCATAAGCTGCCTCTGGGGAAAATGGCTAAAGGCATGGAAGCCAAAAGTGCCAGGCCAGCTGCAAGACAGTTAAGCAGCCTTCGTGAACGAGGCAAGTGGTGCACATCGCAAAATGAACAAAACGAAGGGCGAATCAATCGATGGGCCAATTTTAGTAGGAAAAACTGCAAAAAGCCAACAGATATGGAAGCCAAGGAACGCACAAAGCGTGTTATTTTTTGTTATTAAAGGAGTGCTGAACCGCTTTTCCAAGTAATTATCAAATGACCTCAGTATCGGAGTTTATTGCCTCACGAATCTATTACCGCTAAAATTTCTCGAATCCGTCAAGAACGAGCAGAGTTGCAGGGGGTTGTCGCGCACTTTAAGCCCTTTCTCTCTCCTCCTGTTGTGACGAGCGCACTGGATGCTACTCAGGGAGGCATGGGGGAAAGAAGTTGCGTCAGCGCACCATGACCTTGAGCAAGTATGATGAAACACGATAACTCTCTCCCTTTGTGATTCCTGTGCTCACTGGTGTGACTACTATGTAATGTTAGCAGACTATGGAGCACGGCACTTGCACGTGGCGGTACCCCGTCACAAAAAGCGCATCTGATGTAAACGCCGCTCTTTATTTATGTCAGCTATTAGCCGATTGCATGTTACGTGCTGTTTCACGTCAAGCGGCAGGTGCCTGCAGCTCCAAAGAGAGTGAGCACAGGCCTCTGTATGAAAAGAGAGCACCTGAGAAAATGGCAACTTCGCACTCCACTTGCCGCGCATAACTGCGAGATTAGGCTGAGCTGTTTATAGCAGTGTCTGCTTTCCACAGGATGTGTTTTTTCACCAAGCCCGACCCCTTTAATTGTATTGAAAAAACACTACTGGCTTTCAATGCAAGAAACAAGGGCGTTTCCCTTGATGTTTCTTGCAAGAGGTAATGCTATGAAGAATGAGCACTGGCCAGGTACACTGCCCGATACAAAAGCCACGACAACCATAGGTCATATAGAATTACAAGAGACAAGCTAATGCTTGATGCATCCAGGGTCCATATATGGTGATGCACACTCCCAGGAGGGTAAATGCTCCAGCGCTCTAGCACAATGCTGGCGGGTCAGGTCAAGAGCTGAACATGTGCTTAAATACGAGTGGCATATTGGTTACCCAAAACTGCAGCACATGCAAAATGTGGTGTGCACGAATGGTGCTTCTAATGACAGAATCAAATGCAAATTGAGCAACAACAAAAGCAAATCGAGAACTCTTCAAGTACTGAACACCCGTTTTTACAATTGTTATAAAATATGTCGGCATCCTGGTATTCAGAATTGAGGCCTTAGAAGCATGAATGGGGCATCAGGAGCAAATAAGCTGCTCCTCTGCATGCATAGAACATTTCTGAGAGCGAAAATAATCATAATGTAGCCAATAATGCCTGGCCCTCCAAGCAATTTAGCCCCGCTGAATAGAATAGGTTATGACTTATGCCTATGGCATGTCCACAAGAATGAAGTTGATAAAAATTTCGTGCCGATTTCGTCTTTACTTCGGTGCAGCTGACAAGTGAAAATATTTCTCACCTACTAGAAAGATATTCATACTTACAATGTGCAGGCATTTAATTAAATGTATGAAATTTTTGAACATTTATGCATACCTATTGAAGGTCATTTCCTCTGCCAGTCTGTTATAGTGCTACTGTTGAAATGTGAAGTTTCAGCACATGCTGTTCATAGACAGTGACATGATGTCATATCCAGTCTTGGGCAGTAACTAGTTACTAGTAACGTGTTACCGATAACTAATTGCATTTAAGTTAGAGGAACCTGTAACTGTAACACTAGTACTTTTTCACACGGTAACTGTAACGGGAAATACTGTTACAGTTACTTCTGTTTTTATAAAAATTTATCCAACTGCAAAACTCATTAAAGGCCTACATTAAACGCTTTCCACTTTTTTGAACTTCCTTCTTTACCATATCCTCTATACATCTTTCAACTTTCCACAATAGGGCTCCCCTCGCCATTTAGGAAAGGAGGTTGCTAAGAGGATTATTTGCCCTGCAGAAGACCGAAGTCAGAGGTTGGTCTTTAACGCAACTTCATGTTTACTTGTAAACTAGATATCATAAATCAATCATGGTGCAATTGAACAGCTTGCTAAGTTCACGTCCATTCTTTTGTTTGTTTGTTTTTTCGGAATATATATCATTTTTGTCACTTGAGCTTGTAGCTCTGTTCTTGGTGTACCTGTGGAGCATTAGGATGCCTAGTTTATAATCTCCTTTGTCCGTGGCTCCGAGCTAATCCTGTTTGACAGGCGGCTAGAAAGCCGCAGCGCGCAAAACGGCTGAGAGCCAGCAATACCGTGAACTAACGAAGCAATTTTTTAAAACCTCTTTGGAAGTGATTGTAAATGGTTTACTCCGACATAACACAACAATTATTAACAATATGACAGACGTTTCGCCTCCTATGCAGGTGGCATTCTCAGGTTGTTGCAAGCCCACGCGTCGCGGCGAGTGAACCACGATTCCAGGAGTGTTCTTCCCCCCTACCTTCGTTCATGAACCAGCGTCGTCCAATTGTTTAGGTCAAAACTATGCGCTGTTGTCCAGCAATGTTCAGCAAGCCCCATCGAAGAATGCGTTGCATGGATTGCTTTAGCAACATCCCGTTTTTCCTGCCTCTTTCGATGTAAGTCGCGTCGCAATTCCCACATTGTACTTTTAGATGACCCCGCTCTGATTGGCTCTGATCGTCCGCAGGTGTATGGTCTTTGGGTTTCATGCGAACACATGTCTCAAGGTATAACGGGGCTTAAAAAAGGTTTGTATGCCCAGTGGACGCAGAGCTCTCCGAATAGGGTGTGATACACCTTGAACATAAGGAATGTACACAATGGATGCCGTCTTCACTCGTGATGCACTCCCCGTTCCACTTCGTATGCATTTCTGGATATCGTTAATAAACGTTGTAGGATACTGCCGTTGTTCCAGAGCATCAACCACGTTTTCCAGTTCTAGTATCCAAGGACGTTTATTGATGCGACAGAATGATGCGTACACAAGGATTGCTTGTGTTGGGCCCCCTTTTTATAGGTTTCCTTCGCCTAGGGTTTTACCACATGCAATTTTGACTACCTGCACGCCTTCACACATTTTGATTAAATAAATCATTTTTTTGTGATCTATTACTTAATTCATACAGTAACGGAAAAGTAACAACGTTACTTTTTCACAATAACTTTAACTGTAACAAGTTACTTTTGGAAACTCTGCAACTGTAACTGCAACAGAGTTACTTTTTCGGCTTAGGTAACCATAACACTGTTACTTTTTGCTCTTTTTGCGCTACTTTTTGTTCTGATATGACTGGTCATATCAGAAAATTTCAACTCCCATGACACATGGTAGGGCCATTGACCACAAACGCTTTCATTTACCGTGTGTTCTTGCTCTATGCTGTTGCAACTTGTATATTGAGAGGGCATGAGAGGACTTTTATATGAAGAGGGCATGAAACATATTTCTTTAGCTGACAATGAAGGAACAAAAAATTTAAAGTGGTATTGACATGAAAATTTTCAGTTGTTGTTTTGTGTCAAATGAAAGACCAAGCCTTCAGGAGCCAGAAAATGTACTGGTAAGGGCGAGTGCAACCTGAAAAATTAATCATGATACGTACTTAAAAGCTAGTTCTCGTTCCAACTCTACCCTGACATCACGACACGGTATGAGCTTCTCGTCATGTGCTCGCACAAGAGACCGTGACGTTTCCACGGCGGCTCCGCTACGTGGCTCCACTGGTGATGCACAAGCGGCCATTTTGAATGTTTTGGTGCCCAACGTCATCACAACTAACCACGCTGGCGCGTGAAATCACTAAAATTGATACTGCAGCCTGATGTCACAATAGTGTAGATGTCAGTAGGTGCCTCAGGAGAAAATCAACTTTAATGTCAAAATAAGATATTGTTACGATGGAAGATGTTTATCCTACAGAGCAGGATGTCGGGTATAAATATCTCATCAGCCTTTACTGAGCTTCACGCTTGCTCAGAGCCGTCTCTGTATTCAGGAGATTTATATGGCACAGTAATTCAGCTTCAAAAATTGGTGTCAGCATCCATTCAAAGGGACACTAAAGAGCAAAACGATTTTTCTCGCATTAGTAAAGTAGTCTTCCACGATACCAAAAACACCATGCTTGCTGCGAGAAGACACTTAATAAGCGAGAAAACGCGCAAAAAGAAAATACAGGTGGCGACGCCACCTTGGAATTCCCGCACCATTTGCCATGATATCACGTATTTTTGAAGGCGCCTGCTTGGGCCTACGTAGTTCCTAACCGGTTAAATCGAAGTACATTGTCCTCTGAGGGGGCCAGAGACTTGACATAACTAGTTTGTGGAAATTTCGTCAGGCCAGTGACGCCAAAATGCGTTAAATGCTCTTTGAAATGTTTTACGTCACGAATCACAAAGTTCGGCGCGAAATTTAATAATGAAACTTTGAACTTGGTTTTCTCCTCTAATAATAAACCTATGGTGGTGAAATAAACTACACAAGAGTTCTCCGAGCACACTTTACCAATCTAAACCAATTCATTGTTTCTCTTTAGTGTCCCTTCAATATGTCAAATACTGGAATATCTGAACACAGCATATATGAAGTCTACCAGAGCATCTGTGCACCTCCAGGTGCCTCTTTATCCTGCAATTCAGAGAGCGTCCACTTTACACACTTTGCAGACCAATAAGTTGGTGCGACAACACCCTTCGCTAGAGTGGGAAGGTTGGCGCACTGGCAAGCCTTTAAGCAAAAGCTTTCTAGTTTATCCTGCACCTAAGGGTCAAGCACCCTCACAGTTGTGAGAAATTCTAACAACTTTGGCCCAATGCAGTGATGGCAAGTCTAAAGTGGGGCACAATGGTGCGCTTGCATATGCTCAACGTTATATTCCTGTGTGATTAAGGTGATGCTCTTGCTTCTAACAGTGGTAAGCAGCTCTACGTGGCTTGCAACGACGTCAGTGAAACCGTCATGCTGGAGTGTCAATGTGATGGGACGCGAAGTTTCTGATGCCATGTCAATGTTATCAGTAGATTGCCTGCAGGCCTCTTCTTATTCATGCACCGGGGCCAATGACATACTGGCTGTGACGTTAACCGCAACGCGATTATGCTGCCTCGATGCCATCATAGCCGCCATGCCGGAGCACCATCATGTTAAGAATCTTCACCCATGATGTCAAGTGCAAGCTATCAATAACATTGGAAACCAGGTAGCTGTTTCTGGCAGTCAATGAGTCTGTTACACGGGGGAGCGTCTGCATTAAATATAGCTCAGCAAATGGCAGGAGTAACTTGTGATCTGGCTGGCAATGAGCATAACAGCCCCACAATGAGAATACTAATTTGCCACAGGACAGTGATTCCAACACGATTGCACAGCATTTTTCTTTACACAAAACCAGGCTAAACAACGAGCGTAAACGCATGCAGCAAGAGGTTAAAAAAATCACGTAGATCCATCCCACTATAAGAATCGATAATTCAACACCCACAGCAAAGACACAAGGTAACTGGTTTACAAAACACTTGTTCAACCAAAGCTGTCACCGCTAATGATCACACTTCCTCCATGACTAGCTTAGCTTAGTTGAGGATCGGCCTGCTTTAATAAGCAGAACAAACCATAGCTATAACAAACAAGCATGCAGGAAAAAGAGTTTGTTAGTTAAATATTCTAACTGTGCAGCAAAAATTGCGCCTGCAGGAGAGTTAGGCTATCGTGTTTGCATTGCCATTGCAATTCTAATGCGGCCGGACTGCTCGCACTGAGCTTACAAGAGTGCCCCCTACCTAAGGCCGCACACCTTGATTTAACAGCACTAACATTGTTTCATTTCGTTGTTGCTGCAAGAATAAATTCTGAGTGAACAAAGCAGTACAAAAGCGTGCACTGTCGGCGCAGAGCATTACGGCGTTCGGCGACGAGTATGACGAGTACGAACAAGGTTCAGTCTTTGGGAGAGGAAGCGGCGCGGCGGGAAATATGATGGGAATTCGCTAGAGCATATGGGCCCAACGATGACGGGCCGACCCCGAGTTTCGAGTGAGAGAGGCGTGTCGCGGCAACTGCACGACAAAACTCATCGGGAAGAGAGACGTCGGCCGCCCAGCAACGAAGGGAATCCGATCCTGGCTTGCGAGTGGCCAAAGCAGGAGCTGCACCGTTTAGCGGCGTCATATTATTATCGCTGTATCGACAGCTAAAATAGTACTT
Source organism: Rhipicephalus sanguineus (assembly GCF_013339695.2). Lineage (NCBI taxonomy): Eukaryota > Metazoa > Arthropoda > Arachnida > Ixodida > Ixodidae > Rhipicephalus > Rhipicephalus sanguineus. The sequence continues at coordinate 132,865,615 of NC_051186.1, forward strand.
AGTAAAAAACGCACCCCAAAGCCAAGGAAAAGGCACCAGCTCCGCAGTTTCATCAGTCTTCGCGACGCCAAGTCAGTGAAGCTGTGCTAAATTTTACCCTTGAATGTTGCATTTGTGCGCTGTGACGTGCAGCTCATGCAGTTACTGCTTCATCGCAATGCCCACTGAATACGTTGTAATACCAAAGGAAACGTGGCACTGCCGCAGAACCCAACGACGGTCGGAGTGCCGCCGCGGCCGCGTCTTCGTCGCCTAGGCAACCGCGACCACCGCGCGCGGAGCAGCTCTGTGTACCACGTGACTTTTCTAACGCGCGGCCGAAATACTCTCCCGATTGCCAGGGGGAATGATGGGTTGCCCTCGCTACGCACTTCCACAGATTTCACCGTAGTGGAGCTGCATTAAGCGCAGGATTTAAAACTGCACCAGGGCCTACACAAGAATGACACTAGCGCAGGCATAGGCGTGCGCAGGGTTCCCCTTCGGGAAGGGGGGGGGGGGGTCATCGTGGCGGCCCCCCTCCCTGTTAAGTCAATGTATGCGGCAGACTCTGCGCCTCCCTCTCCTTCGGTGACTAGTGGGCTAGGGGTGGGGGGGGCGTTCCCTTGATTTAGCGCGGGGTTTAGAACTACACAACTACTACATTAGCGCTACATTAACCACAAAATTAGCGCTGGATTAGAGCAGAATTAGCGCTACATTAAGCGTTAGATTTAGAGTTTTGCTTCGTGAAACAACGCGCTTTCTTAAGGGTGGTAACCTCGCGAACTTACGTCACTTCGTTCATTGCATCGCGTATCACTCTGTAGTTGTTGTGGCTCACACCCAATGACGCCAAGTCCTGGCACTGGCGGAAAGATGGTCGGCAATGCATCGCCGCTGACGTTAGCTCCACGCTCGAAGTGTAGAGAACACACACACAGTCTGCTGACGGCCGCGTCGCTGAGCGAGAGCTTGGGTATCGTGGCAAGCCATTCCCTGCATCGTATATCGTCCGCCGTGCAAACGTACAGCAGGTGAGACGGGTCGCTCAGCTCATACTCGTTGGGACAACCCCTGATGTTGCATGTAATCTGCTCCATCCCTCCGTACGACGACCGAGTGATGAGAATTTTCAGCGACGCTCACTCGAGGAACGTCGAATGACGCCAAACACAGCGGGACAAACGCCGCCCCAGGAAACATCGACTGTGCACAAAAAAGGTTGAGGTACGCAACACTCATGAAGCAGAGAGCGTCGTTGACATGATGTAACAAAGCACGGCTGTTGAAGACACATAGCACGTGGTGATAAGCGTCAGCGTCCGATGAATATCGTAGAATAATAACGCCTGGAATAAAGTGCCCGCCACAAAAGGCAAAAATCTCACGGCCTCCAAAGAACGCAAACAAACAAACATGGAGACAAACAAAACACGGAACGGCGCGGATTGGCACGGATCTCTATGGCACGGATATGGCACGGATCGGTTGATTCTCGCGATCAAGTCATATAAAAAAAAAACTAGTGAATGTAAGAGTTTGTAGCACTCGCAGTTGATAAGTATGTACTAAGTCAAACATAAATAAGATAAGGATCCACAGCGCGGTGGACCTAGTTTCGGTTCGCATTTCGGCTCACGGGCGGCTCTTTTGTTGCTGAATAACATGCTGAATAACGGTTCGAACTCGCATCCTCCACGGACCGCAGGCTCTAGCATGAGACACCGAGCCACCCGAACCATGCATCGCCCAGGCCATGGCCCAGGCGTAAAGCTATCGCGCTAGTGGTGCCAGTAACTAGCGAAATACCAAAGGCGTGTTTAGCGCGGTCGCAAGTACACATAAATACAACTAACACGCGCCGACAGGGCGATATCTTCGGCGCTTTTTATGGAGCGAATTCCCAATCATAGCTACCAATGGCAGCTACGAGTATATCCCATATTCGACCTAAAATATCCTCAGTTCCTGGATCCATGGCAGACTTTCCGAGGAGGTCCACAGGAAAAGGTGATCGCGCTTATCCCAAAAATAGCGTAACGGGATCTATTTTGGATCACGAATCATTAATTTCGTTGTTCCCAATAGGAGATTTTCCTAATTCAGTCTGGCCACACTGATTTTTTTGCCGTCCGCCATTAGTAGGGCGTCACTTCAGGCAGTTGCATGGGCAGTGTCGGATATCCCACACTACAGCGTCTCGCTTACTGTTTTGGTGGTGATGTCGTGGTCCAAAAGTCTCGCAGTTATTCCGGAGACTCTTACGGAAGAAAAAGTGGAAGCCTACAGCGCCTCAAAAAGGTTAGCGAAGCACAACGATGAACGAAGTCACAAGTTTGCTGTGGAAAGCTACGTCCAAACCGCTTCGATCGAAACGTCTTCGTACACAGATAGGTAAGTCACTTCATTGAGCTGCCGCTCGCGTGGTAGTGTTCTGTATCAAGCTAAGTATACGATGACGCTAAATGCTAATACGAATGTTGGTGCGCGCGGTGTTCGCGAGCACTTGCTAGCATCGAACAGATCGCTCGGCACACGTGCGAGCAACGACTCTTCGGTGAACTGCGCTGTTATCTGGGGCTAATTTCGCTTTCGCGAAATTAGCATCGGATGCGTCGGCGAGTGACCAGGTTGCTGGCAGTAGCATGTTGGCACGGTGTCCGGACCGCGGTGACGGCCGAACGCATCAGTCGTTTGTCGTGAAAGTGATCCGCTGAGAATTTAGCCCCAGGTCGCACGATCTGCCGTTTGTGGTTCTTTTTAGCGTTCCTGTGCGTGAACAAGTGCTCTGCTTAAGTAGTGTTTGGTATTTCTCAACATAGGCCGTGCGCTGGGACCCCCAAGGGGGAGGGAGGGCAGCTTGGCAGTGCTCCTACCTTCTCCTCTGGTGCGGGCTACACACACAGGCACGCACTCACGAAAATGCTCTTGCACAAGCTGCAAACCAGCCACGTGTTTTTCAGGTCTGTGTGAGGTGCATCCACTTGTTGCATGAAAAGCAACAAACACATTCATTTCCCACTTGTACTATTTGAACAAGTTATGTTCTCAGTGCTCTCTGTAGTGTCAGTTAATCTGTGGTATATGAACGTTCAGGTGCTGCTTGCAAAATAATAAATGTTACAAAGAGCGAATTCCCCCCCCCCCCCCACCCTCTTATTATGTTCCTGCCTATGTTTGCAATCATTGCACTCTCTATTATCTACAGTGATATGTGAAAATGTCATCAGAAACAAGTACTACATATACCATGATAATGAATACCCTCTTTTTTTTTTTTCAGTGACTCAACGCTTATTCGTGTGCGCGCACTCTGCTACAGGAGCCAAAAAAGACAGCTCCTGCGTACAAAGTGTCCGCTACTTTCTTCCATGATGGGAGCATTCAAGATTGCACGTGTGAATGTGCTGTAAGAGAAAATGGTGCCTGCCATCACATTCTGGGGCTACTTAAGGTGGTTTTGCTGCTCAAGGAGAATGGCTATAACGAAGCGCCACCTGAGCTTTCTTGCACTGAATTGCCACAGCAGTGGAGACGTCCACGAGGAGAAAAAATAACGGCGTGTGGTGTAGATGAACTTGACTGGAGGGCTCCGAGACCTGGTGGACTTGAGCGTCCCACTCCTTCAAGGCTCTATGAAGCACGCAAGAGACCAAGACTTGCACATGAAGTACAGCTGGCTGCTCTCAAATATGGAGAGGCATTAGAAACTCATGCACCGTCTCCATTTGCAAGACACCTCAGGAACATGAAGGCAGTGCCCGCAACGTCTACTTTTGGGGAAACTTGTGTGGGAAGTTTGCTGTGGTGCCAAAAGACTGTACTGCCTCACCACTTCACAACGTATATAAGCCCGGACATTCAGTTGGGTGTGACAGCACATCCTCATCACCCAACACCACCTGAACCCGACTTATTTACGTCAACAACAGTGTTTGCTTCATCATCTGTGAGCCTGCCAAATAAAGAAAGAGCCATATTTGAGGTAAGTAAAGAATATATTGAAGCAGCACTTGGAAGTACTAAAAGTGCAACAAATTTCAATATCTGTAAAGCTAGGAGGATCAGTAGTCATTTCCACGATGTGACTGTGTTGAATAAGCGAAGGTTACCAGTGGTCTGACTGTCGGCAAAATTTGCACACTTTTTATAAAGTGATTAGCATCCCTTCAAGATCTCACAAAAGTCATGGTATGTTTGTGTCTTTGGGCCTAACCTTTTTTCTCTGCAATGTGTACCACTTGGTGGTTGATGTTAGAATGGGTTTGTTTTGTTTCGAGTTTTCATCAGTTTGTTTTGAGGGTTCGAAGTCAACCATCAGACCAACTAGGCTCAACGCGTGTGTACTTGTCTTGGAAAACATAAAGAAATCTTTCAAGTTTGCCCAATGCTGAGCTTACTCAAGCCTGCATCATATGTATCCAGACACATGCCACATAGACACATCGTGATGGTGCTGCTACATGGTGTAGCGTGTGGAGTTCGATTGCAGTAAAGACCTCAAACATGACTCATTTTGACTAGCAATATGGTGTCTTACTGATGTTAATATTGACGAACATCCGCAGACGATTGCTGCAAAAAAAAATTTGAGCTACCTAACGTTGTTGCATTTCAGTTGTCATTTAGGCAATTTTAGATCAAACATGTTTTGTAAAAGTAATATAGCCCACCTGTTAGCCTGGTTGGTCTAGGCGCTTTGCCTGTACCTTTTCTCTTTTCGTTTTTTTACAGACATTGATCCAATCAATTCAAGATGCTCGTCTCCTGGAAAAGAGTAGCCGGCAGCAGAGCAAAAGTACTGAGTGGAAGAAGGCCCGAAAGTATCGCCTGACTGCCTCCAACTTTGGGACTGTTGTTGCCCGTGAGAAATGGACACCGAAAGGACTGCAGAACTTGACAAGTGACAAGGACCTGTCACGGGTGAGGGCTGTACAGTAAGTATCAATATCAGTGGCACTATGAATGTTAGACAGTAAATTGGTTTCAGGGGACGTGCTGTTTAGTCAGAATATTGTGTGACGTGAATGAGTACAGTGACAACCGTGCACAAATAAATGTAGCCAGAGAGGAGGGGGGCCAAATCTTTTTGAAACTTTCGCAGTTTGTGTGCATACATATGCATTTTTTCTAAAATAAAATCTTGCTTATGCTGGACTGTTAAGGTGGATAGTTTGGCCAGTTGGTATCAAGCATAGTGGAACATAATTACTAGCGTAAAGCAACAAGGACCAAATAAACGAACGTGAGACCATGCTATAGCATAATCTCCTGTTTTTTCATCTTTTTACTGTCCCCTTGACTCTATTATTCATGTCGTTTCTTGCATAATCCCCTGAGACTGTGTTTACCTTAGAAAAACAATGATAGCATATTTAGAAAGTAGTTATACTGCACTATCTTCAAATGCATCTGCAGCATGCGTTTATGTTCCAACTGTTGTTGGTGTATTGATGTGTTTCTAGAAGCCAAAATATAATTTGCGGCACAATGTAATGTGCGCATTACTCCACCATTAGGTATGGCATCTCCAATGAGCGACAGGCAGTACGGCGATACGAGGCGGCACTTCGCACTGCTTTGCACGACGTCCAGACCTTTCACTGTGGACTGGTTGTAAGTCCAACAAGCCCATGGCTCGGCGCTTCACCAGACCGGATTGTGTGGGACCCACAAGAGAACTCCCATGGCATCATTGAAGTGAAGTGTCCATATTCGATGAAGGACATGGATGAGCCAACCACTCAAGGATCGTGCCTGTACAAGGATACTGACAATGTTTTCAGGCTTGATCGTCGGCACCAGTATTATTATCAGCTTCTTGGGCAAATGGCTATCTGTGGGCTTTCCTGGGCAGATTTTGTAGTGTACTCTCCCCAGTTTCTTGTGGTTGAGAGAATCAAGTATGATGATGCAGCTTGGCAGCAATGCAAAGTGAAACTGAACAAGTTTTATTTCAGCACATTATTGCCATATTTTGCAAGCAGAGATCATCCATTGCAACCAAGCAACTCGTAATTTTCTGCGGCATAGTAAGGAAAGAAGCATTGCTTTTGTAGGGCTTTGTAGGTCAGAAGTGCTTTGACAATGTACCAAGACAAGTTAGACAGTGCAATTTACAATACAGTTGACCATCCTTCAAAGAGACATGTACCAGGGAGCAGTTTTTGCTCCTTATATGAGGGTCCTTCTATAAGCAGGGTACCATATTTTCATTTGCTGATCGACCGTTATATCGAGTTACGCACCCTATGAGTAAAATAAGAATGAGAGAAAGCTACAGCCTGTTCCAAAAATTCAATATGTACCATTTGCTTTAATGCTATGCAGTTTGTTTGGTGGACTGCTACACAGAGACACTAATCCTTTTTCTCCCCCGTGACATTTCTTTTTTTCATTACTTATTTATTGTGACATTTTCTTGGAGGTAGGCACGATGGCTTGTTTATGTCAGCAAATGTGCCGCTTACTGCTTTGCTTGCATTTGCAGGGTAGATTTGTTGTTGAGGGAATGCTGTGTGAGGTGTAACGTCAGCCGCGCACTGTGGTGCTTGTTCATTGAGAGCAGCGCAAGTGGGACTCCTTATAGTTCCGATATATCTTGTTTGTTTTCTCCTGGAATATCTTTGCATACACTTAAAAGCATTTTATATAATTGAAGCGCTTTGTTATAATGACCTAAGTCCTAATATGTATTCTAAGTATAAAGCAGCTCTTGCAATTTCATGGACTTCTGCTAAGCACCCCGTTGGTACCCGCTCAATTATTTTATCTAACGGCTCTTTTGGCATAGCTGCAATCATTTCAGTATTTACATACCCAGGTGCTTTTACATTTGCAACCGTAAAAGTGTCGTTCAAATACATAGTAAGCGGGTCAGTGATCTGCTCATCAATAGCAAAAGCTTCTGAAGGAGCTGTTGGAATTAATATTGCATTAATTTTTTCAAATGTGTCTATAACATCCTTTTGTAGTAGCCTTCCAACTTTTTGTGCCTTCAAATAATGTAAATCATATTGCACAGAAGATAAAAGTGCCTATCGTTATCAGTCTTCTCACTTTTTTACCGAACCCTTGCCCCCTAGTTTTTGATATCATAACATTAATGTAATCACCTTCTTCTTCAACCCATGCACTCCTGTCATTCTTTTTCCTCGCACCACCTGCACACAGTCACCCTCCTTGCCTTGATATTCTTGAAGTGTTTCTCTACACTGGATTTGCCTTGCAAGGTCTCCATGTTTTATAACTTACTGACCCACTTCGCTTTTTGCAGAAGTTATAATAAACAGTGAGTGCATGTGTGTCATTTTCCATTGCTTTCCACAGTGGGTAAAACCGTGCTTAGCAGCTAATGGTGCATTTGTGTCATTTTTTCCATTGCTTTCCATGGTGGGTAAAACCGTGCTTAGCAGCTAATGGTGCTGCCTTTCATGTTAAAAACATATCTGTTACTTGCAAGTTTGCTGTCCAGAATTCAACAATAACTTGTCGCTTTACAGGCGATTGTCTTTTATCTCCAGTGTCTGTCACAAAAGAGTTCAAATGAATGGGGTAGGCAGGGTGGCTGATCGTGTGGATTAATGGTGCCTTATTTCCAACTTCATGTTACGTCCATGTCTAATATATAGGTATTCAAGTCTCATAATAATAACTTGTGGGTCTTTATGTACAGGATGTATTTATAACTATATGATAATGAAGCAGGGTGTAGTGGGGGACTCTGGATCATATTTGACTACTTCGGGTTTTTTAACATTCATCTAAATATGTACACAGATGTTCTTGCATTTGACACACATTGCAAAGTGGCCACCTTGGCCCAAGATCTAGTCCACCTCCTTTAGATTAATAGTGCAACATGTTGCATGTTGAGCTGCCATGGTGGGTCAAGCCAGTGTAATAAAATAGCTTTTATTTAACACAATGGTAGATAAACATATTGAGATGTGCTGGAATGCTTGTCTTATGTTATGAATGTTGCAACAGCTTGAAAAGTGAGACGCTTAGTGACTAACCAGTAGAAAGGAATGGTGAATTGCTTTTTCCTTAAAATAAAATTCATACTCAGCGACACTGTTAACCAAGCATGTGTGTTTGAAAATGTGTTCAGGAAATTGAATAAAAATAATTGCTTACTTTGTTAATTATCACCTAACACATTGTTTACGTGCTTTTTCATCTATGTAGGATTTTTTTTTATGTAAAAGAGGCAGGGTATTAGGAGATAATTTGCAAGTGTCCAATGTCTGCTGTGTGAACTTGTTGAACTCTTATGGTACGTTAGTGCATTTTGGTTGTGTCAACATCTACAATGCAGTGAGACTTTGCATTTGAATGTCCGATAATGTGTCTATTTTTCTGATGAAATTTTTACAAGGGCGACATATCATTTAACAGAATAAATTTATTAAAAAATCCACCATTTTTCTTGTTCTGCCTTATGTTCATGGACTACATGTCTCAAGCAATTGCTTTGTATGTCTGAATAATTTGGACAGCTTGTACAAATTTGCATGTAAAATAACTGTTACTGACACAGTGTGATGCAGGTTCTTTTTTTATGCTTTTGATTACCTCTCGGTGGTTGTGCCTCCGAGAGCTTTACGAAGGACAAAGCCGTTCGTTTAACACCACACAGGAAACTTTTAATTAGAAACTATAACTACAATACTAACACTCAAGTAAACACTTAATAAAAAATTCACTGCCCACGGTAAATCACTCTAAGAACACAAAGTGGAAGTTCAAAACCATATACTACAAAGTATAGTTCGTGCGCGGCGGAGTGGGCCATAACGGTGGCGAGTCTCACCCGTGTCGTTGAGGCTTGGCGACATTTAACAAACAGGAATGCGGTGGCTACGGCTTGACGCAGGCTGACTGGTGACGACAAGAGAGCGGTGGTGGTTGGGCGACCAGTTGAGAAACCAGAGAAGAGATGGTCATACGCTCGACGCACAGCTCGGGCCCGTAGCCCAACTGCTGCTGCTTGCCTGTCGGCACCGAAGTCCGCAGGCCTTGGGCTGGAGTTCACGACCGGATGGCTACGGTCCTCTTGCACGGGAACGCAACGGCAGGAGGCCCTAGCCAGTTGAAGTCTTCTTGGCTCGGGTCCGAAACCCGACTGCCCATCTTCAGCGCCCGGTCCAGTGACAACCTTCCGCTCGCCACGTCCTCTTCCAACTCCCTTGCTCTTCTGTTGCTCACGATTCACTTGTCCTTGGGCACACTTGTCCACTCCTGATTGGAGACCTTTGGACCTCGGTGGTGACATGTGAGTGGCTCTCGAAATGTTCCGTGGCTTTCTTTTTCATCATGTCACTTTTACGTCGACTCCTCGTGCCTCGCGCCCTTGCACTTGACATCTTCAACGTCATCGTCGTTTATGCAGCACCGCGCGAGCACTTTGCAGCTTCTTTCTTTTTGCTCCGTGCACTTTTTAAAGACTCACTTTAAACACGCACTATTCAAACGCGCACCACTCATCACACACTGTACAGTTTACCTGCTTGCAATAAGTGGGTTTTGCAAATTTGTAAGGAACGCACAAATCCCCCATATTTCATTCACAATGGGAGTAATCGTCAAAGGTATCGGTCTGTCAAATATGTGGAATGCCTTGATTCGCTGTATGCGCCTTTCAACATGAATCCTTAGTGATGCAATCTCTTCGGTCTCTGCTATTTCATCTGCAGTGAAACATTCTCTGCGCAAAAATGGTGGGCTATTCAAAGTGACACCTATCTTGCTGAGAAGTTCATCTATTTTGAAGCCTTTATCAGCCATGACTGAGTCTCCGGGTTCAAACTCGAGCTTCAAAAATCCACTTTTTTCAACCAACTCCTTGTCGGACAATGACCCAGCAAACAACTTGGACAAGAAGGTGATGGTTCCGTCAGGTGAAATGACAATCAGTGACTTCAATGTGTTCGCTGATTTGTAATTTGAATAAGTTTGCGACTGGAGCACAAGTGAGCTAGGCACCTCGCACCTGATCTCTGTGGCGTCTATTATAGCTCTTGTACTGGAATAGCCCTGTGCAATAAATGCAGGCGGCATGGCTTCATTAACTTCATCCCTTGTCCACCAAAGATTAAGCTGGCCTATCTGTAGGTATATAAAGCTGATCCAAGTTGTACTCAGCCTGGATACCGTTGGCAGAGAAATTAAAAACCTGTAGGCAAGATCCTTCTCGAAAAGTCCGAGGCGAAGCCTTACAAGTACTAAGAAAAGTTGCTCTCTGGCGGGCAGCAGGTGAGGCCTTCCTGCATTGGTACGGCAGTCAGCATAATTTCTTGACCATGCCTTAATATTTTCGCAGTTTTCTCCTGGGTCAAGGAACTCAAAAAGTTCCATGAAAGCTTTGTAGTCTGGAAGGCCTGTATAGAACATCATGTCATCAGGGCTATCCCGAAAGCACTCAACGGAAAACTTTCGGCTCACGCGCTTCTCCAGCTGGCTACGCTCTTGTGCTGCAATGTCGAGCGCTCGCTCTGCTTTGTACAACGAACTTTTAATGAGCTCCACTTCGTCGGCTTTTTTCTTTACTTCCGACTCTAACGCACGGACACGCGCCGTCATTACGTCGAGTTGTTCGGTGAGGTCGGAAATCTTTAGCGAGCACGCACAACCACACACCACGCCATCGATGCTGCTCGTCACCGATGTAGGAGAGCAGATGTCTACGTCGCTCACATCCGCGGTAGTCGATCGCCCGCCTTCGGAAGGCACTGTAGCGCTGACGAGGTTAAGTGGTTCTCGATTTCTTGGTTTTTTTCTTGGTGGAGGCCTCGGAGCACTAAACGCGAAGATGCTGGGCACGGCGTCTTGCTTCAAGAAACGACGGTTTCCGGCGACGTTTGGCAAGTAGTTTGCTTCAGTAAAATGCCTTGAACAAACTTTTGTGAACTTCGTCACGGTGAAGAAAGGGCCTTCGTCACGTTTAATAGCTATAATCCACCTTTTCCTCCAGTCCGTATCCTTCGGAAAAGAAAAAAACGAGACCTGCAAGAAAAGGTAGGCATCAGCCGCGCACCGATTGTAAACAAAGCCGCGGGCAAGCGCGCTTCTGCTTACCTTCGACCCATCCTCGTCTCGAAATCCTCTTTGCGTGCACTGCGGTACACAGCAATGGGCTGGCATTGCGCTGATCCCGTTCTATCGGAAACGGCAACTATTTGCGCAAACAGGATCGCACGCGAGCGTTCAATCTGAAGCGCGCGCGCGTGTACTCCTCTGACTGCTCTGACGGCGCGCGCCCTACTAATGGCGGCTGAGAAATGCTTCTCGTTGCTGCCGACAGGTGGCGCTGAATTAGGAAAATCTCCTATTAGGTTGTTTCGAATAGCATTTGTGCATGTAGATTTATATTTGTGACGATATGTACCCTTTGTGTCGATCAGTGTCCTAACGAAACTACCAAAAATATGAAATGCACAAAATCAAGAGTCATGCAACTCTGACACCGTGACGCACGCTATTGGCCGCGAGATCAACCTACAGGTGGCAGCACCGTCGCCGCGTTAGTGTGGAGAGGCCCTCGGTGGCGCGTATACAAATGCACACAGTGGCGCTTCGTTGTGAGCGGTTTGAGCCGATTCTCGGCGAATAAAATGCGTTGATTGCAGCTTACTGGTAATATATAAGCTCTTCATTGTTGAATCGATGCACTAAGATCATCCGATGTTATTATTACTAGTGAGAGAAGCGCAGTCTGTCGATGAAAGGGATGCTCGCCCTGGATGACAGTCTGCGCTTAGGCATTTTATAACGCTTTCGGTTGTTTTCTCTGTACATGTTGGGCTTGTGTTGCATGTTCTACGCACTGCTGTAGCACGACTGAACTACTTAAGTGTTTACTTCTTGTTCATTTGTATACCAGCCCACATTCCTGTGCAATTAGCACCGCTTGCGCAAATACGCACTTTTTTTTATTGTTCAGTTCTCCATGAAATGTAGGACAGTTGATAAGTTTAGTCAGTAGCGCTACGTGATCGACAGCGCTTTAGCGCCACGGAGACGTTCAACGCGTACGCACGTGTTCTTGCTCCAGTAACAGAAAAAAAAGGTAAGAGTTTAGCACAGAGCTTTGATCGATTGATTACATGCATGACAGTGATGCAACAATGTCCGGTTATTTTATGGAATAATGTGTCTTTTTTTTTAACAAATAATGTCCGCTACCTTCCATCAATTTATAACAACGCCACACAAACGCTCAAGACAATGTAATAAAAAAAGGATGATACTTTGCGGGAAAATATACGACAGAAATGTAAGGCACGCCGTCGGGATTAATTTTGAACATCAGGGTTCTTCAAAGCGTACATAAATCTAAGCACACGGGTGGTTCTGCGTAAATTTTTCCCCAAGTTAAAATTGCGCGCGGCAACTCCGTTTTATCACTGCCGTGTCATTTTATTGTCTGTTTTTTTAAGGGACAGTTTGAGTACCAAAGTGTCAGACTTCACTCGATAGAAATATTTCGCTGTAGCGGGACCACGACCGTATAATAAAAGGACATCTTAAGCACTACTAAAGCTCATCGCATAACCGATGAACTACAGTGCCGCAGTTATACACATAAAAACAACGCGAAAGTGCACGGCCTAGAGCCTCGTTTTTGTTTACTAACGAGTCGCTAAAACGTTGCCTTCACACATTATTTAATGCTCCTCATATCTGGGGCTATGGCAAGCGCACTTTAGGATGCCCTTGAACCAGAAAGCGGCACCAACACTGAAATGATTCTTGAGAACGAAGGGCACGACACCAACACACAGCCCTCTCGAAAGTTGCACTCACTCATCTTATTACAATGAGCCGAGCAAGCCCATTTGCTTCTTTACACCATGTTAGGTATACGTACAAGCAGTTAAAATCGCGCTAACATAACAGAACAAAGCGCCCTTTGAGAACGTGCATGACGTACTCGCTCATGCAAACACGACTTGGCTAGCAGACGACGCAGGGAGCAATCCACACTACGTGCGCTTCAGCCAGTAGCCGCCAGGCGGCGACTCCGCTCGATCTCGCGGCCAATATCCAACATAGAGTTAAAGTGAGCTAGAAGAGGGTAGTGGGCTTGCTGGGGTCCCCTGCTTGACGCCGGGTATGTCACATGTGTGGTGGCGCCACCAGCGGCTTAAATGTAAGCCACTGCCTGACGGAGGCGTTTGTGCGCAACTGATATCATGCTTTTTTTGTGCGCTGTTATCATATGCACTGGACGGAAATGTACGCGAATTTCGGCAGTGTAAACAGTGATGCTGATGTCGCTGAGACAATAAAAAAATAAAGAAAGAAAACTAGCGCAAGCTAGGTGCGTTGGCCTACATGCGCGCGTAAGGCATGGTAACCATCTAGAACACTGTAGCATGGTGTATGTAGCTCTGCTGTTAGCTAGTTATCTGATGTTAAATGAAACACACGGAAGACCGTTAGTACTCGTGCGAGTAAAGCTGCAGAAAACATTCTTTTCTGAAACTCTGTCGCCGTAACTCGCGCGAACGCGCGATTAAACTGCATGCAAAACTCGATGCATGCAAGGGATGCTGCGCAAATTTGAGATGCATATAAATTTCTCTTACGAGTGATAAGCAGCGATGGCGAACTTTTCAAAGCCTACGCGTTTTGCGGCTATCATTTGTAAACTGGATTCTTTGCATTTCTTGGGCACTACTTTCGTCACGCACGCCTTTTACGAGCATGTGAAATTACTGCCGATGCTGACCTTGACAAACACTCGGGAGTTTACCACGAGCTCTTAATGTTACACATTCCACAGCATTTAAAGACTTGGAGCTGCTCATTCTTTCTGCAGATCTCCAGTACCTTGGCTCTGTAATTTGGCTATTTCTGCACTGAATATTCCTATGCAAACACTGTAAAAATCCACAGATAAGAAAAACAGGAAGCCACTCTCCTCGGGTACTGGGCACAAGTACATGAACATTTATTCATCATATGTTGGGCACAGTTGCTTCAACAGTATCGCCAATGGCACCAGAACGTACCTTCTTCTCGCCTTGAACGCTTCCCGATTGCTTTCTCTTTCGGGTCGGTCTTTCTCGTGTTGTCTTTGTCAAATACGACGCCAAGTTAGGCAGGATGGTAGGCACAGCGTCCTATCGTAGGCAAGGTTTCCCACGTGGTGTGCGTACTTCGTTCTCTTCGATTATATATGCACGTAGTACCGTAGCACATACTTCGGCTCAAAATGAATTTGACACACGGCAGATGTGTCGTCCAGTGCCTTGTCCGCTCGATGCAAATTCCTTTCCCAGGGCTTCCTCATTGCTTCCTCAGGGCTGTATCCTTCGGAACGCCTAACAAAGACGGTTTCGTGCTGCCCTTCACGTGGACGTAACCTGTCCGACAGCCTGGCGCAAAACAGTGGTTTTGCCGCCTCGGAAGCATTTTAACCTCGTGAGACGGTCACTGCTTGTCAGGCCACATCGCTGTTCGCAGAAGAACCTAGCAGATTGAGGATGCAAAGCGCGAAGAGTTCTCAAAAAAACAAAACTCGCATGCACCGACCGCCACTCCAAACAGCCAGCAACTGCCCCAGCGCCAACGCTCACTACATTTGATGCGACGGTGGCGCCGCGCCGCGGAGGCGCGCCGAAGCACGTTTTTGTGACATTGGCGGCGTCACCGCAATGCATAGCGCCGGCCGGCGAGTGAGCCCACTACCCTATTCTAGCTCACTTTAATAGAGTTAGAGTGGCCTAGAATAGGGGGAGCATGCTGCATGAGGAGGAGACTTAGAGCACTGCACGGGCCGATTTTTCCGGCCCGGGCCCGGCCCGGCCCGAAAACACCATGCTCCGGCCCGCCCGAGCCCGGCCCGGTGTTCCTAAATGTGGCCCGTACCCGGCCCGGGCCCGAAAGGTTTGGGCCCGGCCCGGCCCGGCCCGGCCCGTTTCAGCTAGTTATGCCTTGAGCATAAAGGAGGCACTGTCCAGCCTTCGGTTATTGTGAAGATACCTGCCGCACACAAGATATTTTCTAGATTGTTTTAGGAACTTCTTTCAGTGTCACAACTTTCACCGGTACTGTGTATACTTTCGGTGAATTACGCGCGTAACACTTTTGCGAAATGATTGCAGGGCAATATAAAATATAATTGGAGTCATAGCTGGCTCTTTCATGTACGCACGCAGTGCTAACCACGCAATCTCATTTTTGCATTTCAAAGAACAACTACAAAATATAATACCTGCATAAAGTGGAGAAAAAAGCATGGCAGACATTTTTAAATTGAGTCTACATCAACTGCATACGAGCTAGGGCTGTTCAGTAAAAGTAGCAAGTCTCCTGCAAACCTCATCTATTGCACTATGCAATGGGGAAAAAAACGTGCTCTATCTGCTTCTGGGAGGAATACGCCAGGCTGGGCAGCGTTACATAAATTAAAGCTGTCGTGTTGACTCCTCGGCAGGCAACTGCACCCAACCTACACTATACGTTTTCGTGTTCAAAACAATAAGGTTCTTTGTCCCACCCTTCTTCCCCGAGTCACCGCCCCCGTCACCGCCACTCGGGGAAACGAGTGTCTCTATGGTCTGGCGCATCACCACTAGTAATGGGAGAATCAACAACGGCGTTTGCCCTGGGATAAGAGTCGCTCCGCATCTTGCACTTAAAATGCACGAAAAACAGCTCCTGAGATATTAATGACTCGCAAGTCGCCTTGGCCAGTCTACGGGCATGCGAGCGTAGCTGCATACTCGAAATGTTTCCCTAGATACCAACGCGCACATCTTATACACAGTAATCTAGGCAGTTTACCGTTCTTTTCCTTACACGGTACCCAAGAACGTCTTTCACTCACTATAATGGCGGAAACTTATATTAGGCGTTTTTTGAAATCCCATGTAGCATACCGATGGAGCAAAATTGTAGACGTCTTGTACTGTGCAATTTCTATGCACGCCAATGCACTCCAGGTGGTTTAACCCTTTCGGCCCTGGCGTCCTATAAAAAGGACACGAAGAAAAATTGCTATAAATTGTGACATAAATTACTAAAAAATTCAGAAATGTGTTTGTGGCATTCCCAATGCACCTGTGCAAACATAGTGAGTATATTTTCCATTATCGTCTTCCTCGGAAGTCTGCAATGTTGAAAACAAGACGGCGGAAGGTGAAAAAGACGACAAACGCCGCAACCAAATATTTGATGACATTTTACTGAATAACAATTTTTTCTGTAGCTATCGTAATTTTCTCTGTTGTTTCTAAAGTATTTGACGGCTTATTTACAAAGGGGGATTTCCCTAACATTTCCGCTTAGGCCGCTGCAACGAAAAATCTTCATGTCCTAAATATAGGACACCAGGGCTTAGTGGATGTGAGATCTTTGAAAGCATTGCATGATGACCCGGAGCCGTAGCGCTTGTGTCTGCTTCCAATTTCTTGTTATTCTCCTTGGGAAATACGCCTGCATTTCTTGCTAATTTGCAAGGGGGTCCGAACGGCGAGATTGTACATAACTGATGTGAATACATTTGCTGCAGTGTATGAATGATGCATGAGAGGGCTTGAAGATAACGAGGATGAAGTGCAGTTCCATCTGCTTGCCCATGCAGGCACGGGCGACAATAACTGCGGCACACCAAACGAGGATTCGGCAACCTATTATGATGTTAGATCTTACAAGGCATCCAATAATTAGATAATGGCCATTCAAGTGCATTGAAGAGCATTGTGTCACGAGTGCAAAAACTTGCTTTTGGACCTTTGAAACGCAGTAACTAATATATGGTTGCTGGCATGCTAGCTTCACAACCAGTTTAGATGTAAAGAGAGTAAAATAAATAGCAATATCGAAATATCCCCATATTTCCTTTCACAACCACTAAGCCCTGGTGTCCTATATATAGGACATGGCGCTATTTTTCTCATACACTGATGGGATGCTCAGGAAAGATTATTTTCGTGATCTTGAGGTAATAAAAAAGCAATCTCAACAAGAAAAAAATTATCTACCCGTTAAAAAAATTTCAGGGCTGAAAGTTAAATTACCCGGTGCCCTCAACGACGGCGTCTCATATAGCCTAGGTCGCTTCGGGAAGTTAAACCCCACAAAACAACAAAAACAAAGCCACGCAACGTACACACGCAATTATACCTATACGTATGAGACCCGGGCCTAATACGGGCCTGGCTCAGGCCCGAGCCCGACCCGAGCCCGAAGACAAAGGGCCCGAGCCCGGCCCGGGCCCGATCCAAGAACCCCTTACCCGGCCCGGCCCGGCCCGCGGGCCGGGCCGGGCCCGGGCTTTCGGGCCGGCCCGGGCCCGTGCAGTGCTCTAGGAGGAGTGTCCAAAGCGCCGGCTCCCGCGTGGGCCTTTTGCCGTGAACTCCCGCGCCGCGCCGCTGCTGCGCCGGACCCGTGGGCTTTGCGCGCTCGGGAAGCGCGCGGAAAGCGAGGGGCGTCTGCTACGCGCTGTAGTTTTTCGCGCCGCGGTTCCACACAGTGCACTTGAAGTCTGCTTAACTTTTATAATGCGGTGCGGAATGGAGCTTATCCATGTTTAAGCGTTGTGTTAGTGCTGGGGCAACAACAGAACGCAAAAAATCATGTGTCAAGCGGCATCAGCGTGGTCTAGTTCCGGTCACAAAGTTCGAGAACGTTGGTGCGTGTGTAAAAACGTGCAAAACGGACACGCACAAGAAAAGAACAAAAAAAAACGTTATTCGCACGAGTAATCGGGCAATAGCATCGCGCATGCACGAATTAAGAGTAATAAAAACAATAAATTGCACGCGCAGTCAGCTGAAATACTTGCGCGCAGTGACCGCTTCACACTACGAGCTTTTTCCTCATGGTCGCCACTGGTTTGCTAGCCATATGCACACCGCTTTATTCGACACTTCATTAGCCTCCACTAGCTCTTTATTATGGATGGAGCACACCGGGAAGACGCAAGAGAAACAAAAAAAAAGAAAAAAAAAAGAGTAGAGACGGCCATATAACCGCAATGCTGTTGGCTTATTTTTGCTTCTGAGGTAGCGTACAACAAGGCTCACCGTGCGCAAACATTTGAAAGAAAAGCAATGCCAGGTAAACTAACCTTATTCCACAAGTTTTTGCATAAAAGGCGTAATATAGAAAATGCTTTACAAATATCCAGATATCATTACACAAAGTTACAAATGCCCCCATTCTTGCTGTAGAAGCTGCCTGAACCGAAAATACGGTAAGAAATTGACAAATAGAAGTGTAATATCTCAATCACCTCAGAAAATGGTTCAAATGCAGAGATCCCTTATGTACCTAGACTGAAAAATGCAAAATGAGATTATATATATATATATATATATATATATATATATATATATATATATATATATATATATGCATTGGATCGCTGAACGTTAGTATAGAACGTTCGCGCGAGATGCATGCATGCATTGCTCCAAGCCTTCACCATACGAAATGAAAACAGTTTCAAACAACTCATTCTCAACTTCAGATGTTTTCACGGTTCTCGGAGGTTAGCGTTCGCCCGCTTCAGAGACTTTACAAAAAGATGTGGACGGATAGCTACATAAAATACAATTGTTTCAGCGGCAGTTGAGTGCGCCAACAGGGCACCCGACCGCAATTTGCTTTTTTCTGATGGCCTCATAGCGTCCACGACAATTTCGTGCTGAAGCTCCGGAGTACTTAAATAGCGAGTCTGCTCATCTCTTGAATAAATATAAAGAGATGGCCAGACGGGTAAAGCAAGCCTCTTTTGTCTCGCAGACGCGTGCAATCAGCTGCTCTGAACTGAGAATCACGTTTGTTTTTGGGCGATCGCTCGTAACATGAAGTGCGGCATACACGATGTTGCACTGTTATCGTTTCATTTTCTTTGGTTTGTCTTTTTTTAAAGCCTTAGATGCCTCATCAAACACGAAAATTGACCGTCAGTATCGCGCGTAGCCAACACGACTGATGCACAATATCATCACGCGATGACGTCGACAGAACTTGTGACGTCACTATGACGTCATATGATGACGCCACCACGTGACATGGTCGCTTTGCATTGCCTCCGTGATCGGGGGTGATCACGGAGGCGATGTAAGAGCAGGTGAGGTGCAGAAAGCTTGTAATGCCTTCGATCCTGTCGGCAGTCCGAAACCACGTTATGTGCAGAAAGCTTTCGTAGAGGAGCGAGGGAGGTTCAATGTATCTACTGACGAAAAAGATGGCTTTCGTCTTCGAGTCATCTCATAATTTTTTCGCATACATTTTACTTATGCGGTCAGTTCATTAAAATGTATGGGAAATCTTACATGTTGACATCGATATCGGTGACCAGCGCGTTTTTTGTAACCTGACGGAAACAACTCGTAAGACATGCACATCGTCAGAATTATTTCCGGCTACAGAAAGCGAGTTTGCGCGCCACATACCATATTATTATTGTTAGTCGTTACGCAAACGGCATGCATGTCAGGTTGATGCCATGACCTATCGGTCGTGTTGGGCATACGTACATTCGTGCTCCTCCGTACCAATTTTCATGTATACCATGTGAACGAGACGCGAGTTACGCGAGTAATTTTTTACTTTTGGTACCGCGGCCACGCCGACTGGCACATTCGGCTTCGCATGAAATGGCTTGAAACAGCAGAGCGCCGGAGGCAGCCTTGCAAAACAAATAGAATGCACGAAATAAAAGATAGGATATGAAGGGTGCAAATGCGTTAGCATGCATGAGCTAGTTGCTACGTTCTCCTGGTTATCTCCAGTTTATTCTCTCCTGCAGCAAGTTTACGTTGGTAATTCCACACGAAAGTAAGTTAAGCGCCTTTTCTCACGATGAAGTGCGCGCAGGATGCGTTCCTCAAACAGCCACGGAAGTGTACGTGGACCAATGCGGTGACAAACCAGCTGAAAGGATATATACAAAATCCCCGTTTCACAACACACAAATTAACAAACGCGTTCTCTGTGTGATGAGTCGCTGCAGTATTATGTTACAGTGACGCAGTATTAAATATTGTCCAAATCTCCGCAATTTTAGCTAATAGCGGCCAAAATATCACGCGCGTAGCAGACGCTCGCCGCTTTGACGCGGTTTCCGCCGCGGAGAAAGCCCACGCGTCCTAGAGTCACTAGAAAAATTTCAGAGTATCGCATCTGTTTTCCGCGCGCCGCCGCCGACGCGATTGGCTTACTCGCATCACGAGACCTCTCGCCGCCATATCCCTTCCAAGCGCTTTGGGTGCAGGCGCGTTGAATACAGAGCGCGGCCGGACATTTAGCAGTACCACGGTCCCTAGAAGTACTTCGTCGCTTTTTTAAAGGCGTCATGCAGATGACAGAGTAGCTCACCAGTAACCGAACGTTGCTGAGCTACTCCGGGAATTTCGTATATTTTTTTAATTCCGTGTGGAAAACATTAACCTCAAAGAGCGTCGTACGTGGCTGCATAGTTGGCCGCGGAATGAATTCGCACCCCTCGAAGAACACTCCTTTCTGCAGTGAACTACACAAACCTTGCTGGAAAAGATGTCATGCAACAGGATACTTCACCTTTACGGTTCGCTATGTTCAGCGATATTGAAAACTACATACTCGCATCATCCATACCTTTCTATTTGCTCGGCTGTTTATATCTCGATCTGTTGAACAGATTGTGCGTGCATTTCGAGTTATGTGTCACGCATGAGAGCGAAATCGAAGACTTATTAAAATAATAACTGTTTCCTGTATACCTTGAAGGCAATTGTTGTCGCGTGATCATTTGCGACTGCGCAAAACTGAAGCGTGGAACTCTGTTGATAAACTTGATATAAGGCAATGTTATTCAGCGTATTTTATTTTTTTTTTAATGTTGCTAATGCTGCATTGCGCCGAGCGCGCCCTTACAATACTGTTTAGTGGGTGAGAAATGGTCACAGCAAAAAAGAAAAAAAAAACGGCTTATCGTCCCACGCATTGAGGGAATCGATTTCATGCGAGCCCTAGCTCGTATACACATACTGTGTTGCAGTAGCATGCGCGTTAAAAATTTTCGGGATGTGCTATTTCTGATCAAAATAAGATAAAGCACTGCGCCGAGGAAGTTTTAACAAGAGTGCATTACGAAAAAAAAAAAGTTGAAATTAAAAGCAGTGCAGCAACCGAAACCTAGCTGTTTACGCGCTGGCAACGCCAAAAAAAAAACTTTGTCGGAACACAGCAAAATATTTGCAAATGCACTGTAACGTTGGAAATATTAAGGAGACAAAAAATAGGAAATGAAACAACTGAGCAGTGACGTCAATCATTTTTGATGGCCTGTTTTCTATGTATCTGTTAGGAAATGACAATGTATTCGCAAAATAAAATGCACCTTACCTACCGCACGCCGATTCGCCCGTGCGTTCGGCTGCTGGCGTTCCGAACTGAGACAAATACTTCACGCACAACTTCCACTTACCGTACACACACCACTTCTATTACAGCGGCCGTATAACGAACCGCTGTTCCGTGTTCCGTATTCCGTTTTGGCCGCCATTAGCGCCCCGTGATTGGTCGTTTCACCTGTCACTCAAGTGACGTGTCGGAAGCCCAAATTTTGTTGACGTCAAAATGACGAGTACGCGCTCATTATGCTAAAATATACGGAATCGGTTCCGTCCAAGCGCGGAACAATCTGCGAGTGGCCCCGTTTCGACGGAATAGCAAACATGGCGGTGCCGGCGAGCTTTTTCGTGTTGGCGGCGATCGCTCGGCGGCTCGGCAGCACCGTGGGCGCCGTGAGCGCCCGACGACGCGTTCGACATGCCAGTCGATGAAAGAGTTCGCCGTCACTTTCGCCCGAAGAAAGGAAGGTGCGGCGGTTGTGCGACGAAATGGCCGAGGAAGGCGCGCGACGGCGCGACCGACTTCGCTGTCGGTGCAGCCTGTGGGTGTTGTGCGGCCTTCGGTTTTTCGCGAGTGGCAGCTTTCAAGCCTCGTTTGGAAGCGAGGATACATGCAAGCTGCGGTGAGCAGACTGTGTGCGATGTTGTGGCGGAGGTAATCGTGCACGCCGGGATCCGTAACAAGTGGGTTCACTTCCCGTGGACGCCGGATGAAAAGGCGGCCTTGAATGTTTCCTACGGCTGCCGGCGTCATCGGATGCGTTGCCGTCATCATTGCACCGAAGGGTGACCATCACAAGGCGGCATTTTATCCCCGCAAAGGACATTATGCCCACATCGTCATGCTAGTAAGTATCGGTCTTCCCATCCTATCGAGCGCATGTCCGCGTAGCGAAATGTGGCTCACAGTGGTTCATGCTTTCGTCAGATCTGCGACGCAGACATCGGAATCCTGCCGTGAACCACTGAGTCTGGGATCAGACTACGACGCCCACGTCTGGCGGACAACGCGGCTGCGTGAGCGCATCGAAGGGGCCCGGATTGCCGCGGCCGTACCTTCTGGCTTCTAGGTGAGCAGAACAAAAAGTTGGGATATTCACAGTTTGAGCTAACAGAATATTTGCTCGCGCTATGGTTAATGCCCTGTTTGATTAGCTCCAGATACTTGGTAACTGTGACAACTGACAGGATGTCGCTCACTGCATATGTGTCATCTTGCAGCTATTGGTTATCCGCTCCATAATATCGACAAATGACTCACATTGTCATGACAGCCCATTTGTAGTAGTCATGCTTCGCGTAGTACGGGTAAGTCAGACTGGTGAGGTGTATAGCATTAGATCATGTAGATGATGCTATCATTGCTCTCTTTGTGTGGCTCAGCCTTGTGGATCTCTTACATTGAAGCAGTATTTACAACACACCACTTGTATTTGTGCAGGTGACAGAGGCTACAAACCAGGACCATGGCTCCTGACACCTCTCCGAGGCTGTCCTCTCAGAAACGGTGTTAAAAAGGCAAGTGCTACACCGCACATGCTGCAATGCAGTCTGTAATGAAGCGTTGTGCTGGGCGTTTGAAAAGCTGCTTCCGCTGCGTTCAGCAGTGCAGTTGTACCCTCCATTAAGAATCAGAATGTGCATCTCACATTGCTGCAGCATGTGCAGTGTTGCACTTGCCTTTACATTGCAGAAGGTGACAGAAATGTTCATGATTTCAGCAAGCGATGATTCCAATAGTGAGCATGGCAGTGTTGTCAGGGATGACCCCGAACCACTGCTTAGACAAGGAAGGTCATCACGCTCCTCATGTATTCCTGGACAAGCTGTCCGCAGTGGTAATCCGCTATTTGGCTAACTGCACCACTGACAACAGCACTAGGCAAGTGTCATTTCAGTGAGAAACATGTGCCTAAGAAGTAACAATAATATATGTGGTTTTCCGTGCCAAAACCATGATACAAGTGTGAGCCACACTGCAGTGGAGGACTGAATTTATCTTGACCACCTGTGGCTCTTTAACGTGAATCTCAATGCAAGTACAGCAGTGATCCTGCATGTTACCCTCATGGAGATGTGTTCGCTGTCAGCAGGAACTGACCCATGTGCTGAATGAAGTTCAGCAGCACGACTTCTTACCTGCTAAGATGTTACCTAACAAGTAGAAGAAAACGTTTCGAAGTTAAATTTCCTGGTAATAATAAATCGCTGCTGGGTTTCATCATATGCTGTATGACGAGGTCTTTCGCAGAACTTGACTACACGTGACTGGGTCATTTTTATATGGCCGTAGATAGGAACTTTTCATTTAGCAACTGTCAATATAACGCACTGTACTCGGCAGCCGAGTGCTATAGCCAATTCTCTGGAAAGCAAGGGTTTGTTATTGTTTTTGTTACTGCTGACCATCTTCTAATCACGAACACTGTGACCGTTATCTGCTCTATGACTGGGAGTGCACACCAAGTCTTTGTCTCCTCACTTCGTGTATAACAACTCAGGGCTTGCCTTTTACTTCACGCACAACTTGCGGGCACTGTGCTCATTTGTTGCACATCCACCACACTGTTCCTTTTGAAAGGGCCAACTGATGCTGAAACAGATCGTCTGGCATTTCAAGTACCTTTTTCTCATTCAGAAGTGTGCTCATTTGTGAATGAAGAAGTAATGTGAAAGAATATGTAAGCAGTCTCTTCAAGACAGAAGCTTGTAAAAAAAAAAGAATTTATTCGTGTTCACACCAATGCAAAGACGGCACATACTTTCTGTAAATAAACGTACATTGTGAAACTGTAGTGTCATGTTTTTAAAGAATTACTGACATTTATTACATGCACAAGTTACAAGAAACATCGTGCTGAAGGAAGCACAGTGTGACATCGTACCGCATGGGTAATTAATGACTACTATATTGCAAATATAGATAACATCAGCATGCCTTTCTACTATGGACATATCACATTGCTAAAAGCGTTATATGCGTTTAAAGGAGCACCTTTGTGGTCGCGTGTGGCAGGGACCAATACTGTAACCAATGCCTGCGCACCTCAAATTTTGGTTTAAGTTCGGCACATGTTGTCTCTGCTTATTGCTGCGTCCCATCATACCGCATGAAAAAAAAAAGGACACATGAAATGTGCACAGTATACGAATCACAATGTACGTGGGCAATTGTGTGCACAGCTATGCATTTCAGATATATTACAGAGTAGTATAGTACCCCTCACAACATGGTGGTTTGTCAATGTTTATAACAAAGGCCAGTTGCATAACAATGGTATTACATGAAGTAGCAAGACAAACCAATGTATACAGTGTGCAAAACACGCCTGTGCAATTGACGGGATGCTTTCCTGAATAGGCAATAGCAAAGTTTTTTCTTACAGATATAGCGTCAACATTACATAAATGTAAAATGCATGTTGCAATGTAACTGGCCTAATTTGTTTGCAAAAAAAGTATATGTTTGGTTTTCGAGGACATAACTTTGCAAAAGGATTGATAGCTGTGACCCACGCAAAAGTCAACTGCAGTTTCAAAAAGGACACAGATAGTAGCCTGTGTGATTATTTTGCTCAGTGTAAAAGCACCTCCTGTATGTGACAAACAGGCATATCATCCTTTAGTGCAACTTGTATACAATACATTTCAACTTCAAGTGACATCATGAAACTACAGTCTTTTGGTGTACAGTCAAGCATGGTCTTCAATTCATTTCAGATAGCTCACTAGCACATGTCAAAAAACTTATGAAGAGCAAGCACTGCCACAAAATCTTGCACTGTGAGTTTCACTGGAGGGAAAGGCTATGGTTACAGGCTTGCCGTATGAAATGACGCCACATGATATGTGTTGTGTGCATCATTTCAGAAGGCTGACGATCACATGTCAAAGCAACTTGTGAAGACGTGCTCACACTACCACAAGAAAGTGGAGTATCGATTTAAAAACACTTATGCACTACACTTGTCACACCAAAAAGATGACACGCAAGTAAAGAAACATGAAACAAAGAACACAAAAATGAAGACATGTTTAAACGGAAATAAAGTCTTAATATTCATGGCCGACAAGGTGGCTACAGCAGCAGTGAAGACTGGGGAACTCCAGGCCCAATGGCAGCCAGGAGATGTTAGAGGGTGCCTGCGATGCATTGGGTAGCCGAACGCATGCCCCTCACTCCATCGACCAGCTCGGGATGCTGCAGCTAGAGAAATTCACAATGTATTACAGGCCACTTAATGCAAGAACACACAGGATACCAAACTAATGCTCCGTCGGTTTGATTCGGATAGTCAGCGATGACAAGGCCTTTGTCATTAAGCTGGAGAAAAAATCCAACCGTTTTTTGTTATACGTTTAAACCAGGGCCCAACCACAAGAACTCAAATAGATTTGAAGTGTTGGTTTCACTTATTTTTGTTCCATGAAAATGGGACCTTGAATTGACTCCGCTTCTTCTTAACCTCGGTACAAGCACTCCAATGTAGCATCGTTAAGTCTTCACACTTGAGCCTCCTTTACGTGGCAAAAAAACCTCGGAACTTGGCGAAACACTCGTAGCACTTCTAGCCACACACACACCAAAAACAGGCCCGCCGCTCCTGGAACAGCCTGAGAGGTGGCTCCGTAAGTCCCCCCCCCCCTTTTTTTTTTTCAGAGTTCTCGCCGCAACGCGGTAAACCAATGCAGCATATATCATACAGTTCTTTGCAGGCTACAACAATTATACTTATCAAATCTATTCGTTATATCATCACAAATGAAACACCGTGGTGTGCATGTTAACACAAATGTTTTACGCAACAAGTTTCTTCTGTGCAAGTTCGATTCATCAGAAATGTACGTAAAATGCACAGGGGAAAAAACTGAATGTGCACGTCCATGTACGCTGTAACTACGCTCGCTCACGCACTATCGTTCACGAAACAAAAGGTGAAGCTTACTAGATATCAGACGATAGAAATACAGGCTTCCCCAGTTCATAACGATTTTTTTTTTCGCTACCTGTAAGAACCAAAGCAAAGTAAACATAACGCGGTAACAGCATTGTTTACTCACCTTGCGGCTAGAATTCCATGTTTTCCTTGTTCTTTGCAGCTTCCGATATTCCTCTGCGACGAAAATACTCCCCGGTAGTCGCGATCACATTCTTTTCGCAGCATTATAGGTGACAGAACAGAAAACACGGCTCGCAGAGACGATCAGCTGTTTTTCTCGCAACGGCTGCCTTAAGCGACTTGGATTGGATGCAAAAGCAACACCCATGTGGCTACGACTCTCAAAATACGTTTGTTTTGCGTTTACTTCGCAATACGCTTCATTAACCTTAGCACCAGAAGCTCATAAAACAAATTTATTTTCATTTACGTACAATTGTTCTTTTGTCACACGCTCGCGGACGAAATAAAAGAGTTATACGGCCCCTTTGCCGCCCTCAGCCAAAAAGTCACTAAAGCCCCTAAATTTTCCCCCCGAAAATACCTACAAAATACTAGGGATTTCCCCAGAATTCCTACGTAAAAAACGCCAACTGCCGCACTTGTCTTGCTCAACAAGCTATGGGCGGCTACGAGCGCTTTTTATTGGCCAAATTCGAAAAACGTCGCGGCTTCCGCCGTGGGCGGTGCCTCAAGCGTGACGTAACAGGGAAAACGGAATACGGAACACGGAATAAAAGTACATTATACGGCCGCAGATAACACCCAGCTGAACAGCAAGCATGGTGTGCAAGGCGAGCGTCTATATCCCGTACAAAATCCTTTTGTGTTCGAAAGCTAGGTACCTAGGGAGAGAATCTCTAGGGATTTTCGATGATGGCGCCGTCACATCTTGGCGGAGCTTTCTGGAACGCCGCTTCGCCGACCGGTGTCGGCTGTTCCATGCTGCTCCACGTGTGCATGTATGTACGCGCGTAACGTTGGTACCGACGACGATGACCGCGAGTCGTGCAGCTTTCGTTTCGACAGCGTAGTCCGTGCACCGGTGTCCCGTAGCGACTTCGTCGTGACTGCCTCGGAGAACGTCTAGTACTGCCTTTGCTTGATTGACGGACGTCGAGGGCGAAACAGAGCGAAGGTGCTGCAATGCGCTGCCTTGCCACGACAAGTAAGTAGCCATCTCTGTTATTTCGAGTTTTGCTTCGCTAGTCTCTGTCGCGCGTAATAGCCACAAATGCCAGCGTACCTGTTACATAACAAATTGTGATAATATAGCCATGCTGCCGTTCTTACGTTGTGGATTCGGAGCGTGATAAACATTTCGAACTGCAGCACAAGAGGCTCATCCACGATCGCCGCGAGAGGAGAAAGAAATTTGCTGCGGAAGAACTGATCGTGCGTTTTCATGCACTACAGTCGCTACAGTTCGAAATGGTTAACTTGCACCAAGTCGTCCAGTGTTCGGCTTTGCGTAAGTGATAACCACTACTGATATTATCTCATGAACTAGTAGTAAGGGCACTCCCTTATCGTTAATCCTAGGCAAGTTCTTAGATTCGTTGTACTGCGGTAATGAATAATCCTGTTGACCGACTGGGGCGTTTGAAAACCTGGTACTTGTAAACAACAGCTAAAGAACGACTTATCATTTTATTCTAACAGTGCGCAGGGCGATGTTTCGTTAACTTCGCCATTACTTGTGCTAGTTTTATGTACCGAAACATGTCTTACAGTATGAATCATGCTTGCGTGGAGTGCCCAAGCCGTTCATTCAGCCGCCTTCTTTTGCAAAGGTACGCAGAGAGTGACGCCGTACCGCACACGGTCATACGGCAAGATGCAAAAATTCGAATGTAACAGAGAGTTGGAAAAACGCCAATGTTTTACTAATACAAAAAATGGAGACATGAAAGAATTTAAACTAGACATGTCAGCCTCATCATTGTACAAAGTATTCACGAAGATAATTTCGAATAGGATAAGAGCCAAGTAAACTTGACTTTGAAGGGACCCTGAAACTCTCTGTGAAATTTTGTAAGAATTTAGGCGACATCATGATCTCATTTGCACCATGAATTAAGCCACACACTGCATATCAAGGCAGCTGCAAGCAATTATAGTGACACCCTCCTCGACCCTGCTTTGCCTCCTCAACTTGTCAAACAGCCAACCGTCACGCGCACTCGACAGGTCAAGCTCCATTGAGCACACGCCGTCAGGCAACAGAGACCAAGTGTGTGGAGTGGTTGAGATCTGCTCTGCAACGTGCCGCCACACTATCAGCTGTTCTTATTATATTCTCTTGTATAGTGACCATCTCCAAAAGCACGCGGACAAACAAAAGGTATATGAGAACGATCACCGATCAGCCTAAACTCGGGCAAAGTGTTTGTGTCTCCAGGGGTGAAGTTACAGCCGCAGACACGTGGATCCTGCGGGCGTTGGGTGGATAACAAACAAAATACGTTGATAGGCTAGTTGGCTCATAATCTTCAAAATTGCATAACGGGAAATCGAACAGGACTTAGAAAGAACACAGGTGCACATGACCTGTTCAATTTTGCGCTATCCAATTTTGAAGATTAAGTGGATAGCGAGAGCAAGATTGCCGACTGCAGCGATGAGCTGAAGCAACTCCGCTTGCCAGATGGCTTACAAGCCTTGCACGATGTGTCAGCTTTACAAGTCACCACTTGCTAGATTTGTGGCACACAGCTCAGCTAGGGCATCAATGGTGGCAGAGAAAAAAAAATAAAAATTGCGATATACACTGTCACGCAGCTCGTGTCAACACGGAGCATGTTGTAACATAGGCAGGCGACGCTCGCTGCCAACTGAAAGTTCCGTGACTATTACTGTTATTATACTATACTGTTGCAAGTTACAGCTGTTGTAATGCTTATGTTACAGTTGTTCCACGACCAGCAGCAGTGACACATATGTTGTACTATTATAGACTGCTGCGTCTAATCTCCATAAGCATTATTTTCATTCCGTATGTTTAGGTGGCAAACTTCGTTTAGCAACTTCACCGTTGTGTACCTAGCAGAGATATTCCAAGATAATCAGCTGACAGTCACACAACGAATATGAAGCTGTGCACTGTCATAATCACCTTACACACATACTACAGTGACTTGGAAACTTTTCCGAATCCTTTTTTTAGATACAAACAGTTTATTACCAGCATGAGAAGAAGTACAGTGCTGAAATAGTGACTCCATTCCGTTCAGATGGTTGAGTTTCTTGAGCAGGTGACTTGACGAGGGAGCTTCTGCCGAATTTTGTTTACTAAAGTACAGCTGCCGGCAGGGCACCCATTTCACAGTCCCCCTCGGGAACAAAGAAAACCTCACCACTATTTGAATGTTTGTTTATATCTTGCAATGTTTAAAATACCACTGGCGTAAGCATCCAGAAGCACCTAGAAAGCAGCCCAAGAATAAAGCAAGAGAGGTGAATGACGATAGCCCTCATTGTGCGCCCTGCAAACTTGTCCGTCATTGACGTCGACTATACTCGTAGAATAGGTGAATTATCAGTGAGCCTGAGTAGCCACTAAATGCATCATACTGATAATGAGGTCACAAGTTGTCGCCAATTCGGGCACTTGCGCTTCCTTTAAAACCATATTAAAATGTGTTTAAGACAGTCATAGCGTAGTTTAGCGCAAAAAACAGGCAACAGACGAGTGAGAGGACAAGGACAGTGTTTAAGACTACGTTCACCAGCAATACATGGTTTGAGTTACCTATGTATGCGGGAGAATGGAACACAGAAGATTTTGGCTTTGAAGTTGCGTTGTCAGGGGGCCTTCAAAGGGACCGACAACTGGGCAGAACGTGCTATTAGATCCTGGTAGACATGAAAAGACCGTGAAATATAGTGACAGATTCCAGCATCCTTTTCGCGTTGCGAGTAGGATTTATATTTTTAAATAGTGCTTAAAAGTAACAAAAACCGCTATGTCGCGCAGCCTAGCGGAAGAGCCTTGAAGCTGGATTATGAAGTCGGTCACTTTTCTGCACGTATACGTAGTCTGATGCTGTCATGCACGCCATAATTGGTCCTCAGAGTTAGAGTATGCATATTATTATCTATCCCCGCTCAGTTCTGTGCTGCCTACGAAGTAAAAGGAGCCGCCAGTGGCCCATGTCCAGCCGTGGCGCATGCGCGCGGAGTGCACGCATGCGCAGTAAAGCGTCGCGCTCGAACACAAACCGCTCTCGCATTCACTGTTTGCAGCATGTGTTGTCAAGTGTGTTTAAGAGTTCATATTCGCCGCAGATAGAAAAATTCTGATTAAAAATGTTTCACGGCGTTTTCCACGTTACCATTCCATGGCTAGACAATCTGACCAGTTAGCTTTCCGTTGCTCTAAAGAAGATAGGTGCCCTAAAAATTGGTTGTCAGTCCCTTTAAGTGGCACAATCAATCAGTGCACAGGCCTTGTTGAGAAAACAAATGTATTTGCTCGTTTCAGCATTCTGCACATCACAAAAGTGGCTGGCTGTAAACATCTGCAGCCCCACCGCTGTGGGGCATTCGTTGTTCTCCAGTGAAACCCTATTACACTACTACGTATGGTCGCTGTCGCTGAACAGCCATGTGCATAAAAATTAATGTTAAAGATTTGCTAAAAACTGCACATAACGAGCTGCTGCCCAACATCAACATGCACTATGTGCCCAAGCATGCTGCTGTTGTCAAATTTAACACAAAACATGGTTTTAATTCATGACCTTGAGAAATAGTTGGAATGCCTGTTCTGATTATGGACTGAAATGTTGCTAATCTTGGAAGTTAATTGTTCTTGGACACCTTGCACACTTGGTTCAGTGAATATGCTTGGTCAATATGAAAGTTTTGGAGTCTGAACATGCAGTCTGAATAATGTCTTTAATTAGAGACACCAGAGCAGATTTTCACATTGTACTTTTTATTGGCATTTCACGAGCAACACACTAGGATGACTAAAGGACGTAACACTTCCGGACGGGAATTACATGTTCAAGAATTGTTTTGAAATGTACAAGGAAGATATTGGCATTCTCCTTGCGCCATCAGCTCTTCAACATCTGCGAGCTGCAAAGGTGAACACACTTTCATGTAAACAGGGCCACGTGCATGCACTGGTACAAGATTGTTCAGTTGTGCTAGATAGAACAAAACACAATCCTAGTCTTCATGCACCAACCACAGAAATGAGGGCTGAACATCAGCTCCACAAGTGAAAGCAGGTTTCTAGCAGCCTCATATCAACAGTCACTCTGTTTAACTCAATCATAATTGCTCATTCCTCTGCTGTATTTGTGCGTGCATTTACCTGCTAGGCAATCATCGTCTAAACAAACCGTAATACTTTGGTGACTTGGCACTATCAAAAAAGAATTAGGAGAGGAACAAGTGAGGGCAGCACTCTCCTAGCTTGTCCCCCTGCTATTTCCTTTTTTTTCAACAGTGAAGTTCTTTAAAAGGGGCCCTGAAACACTTTTTCAGCATGGTTAGAAAACACTGCCGATCGGTAGTCGAGGCTCCTGAGAGCATGCAAGCCAAACATTATAGCGCAGCACAAGGCCTGGAATTTACCATTAATTCTGAAAGTCAGCTAGAAATCGTTCCCTCTTCTTTCTACAAATTATGCCATATACCCAAATTCACGGGCTGTCAGCTGACTTGAGCATCGTCAGATGCATAGTTAACGGGGCTGCCACGTGCCTGCGCATGCACTCACTATGCGTTCGAAAGGAAAAAGAAAAAGTGCACCAAGTCATGACGTGTAGATGATGTAACTTCTTCCCCCTGTGCCATCCTTCCCCTGCTTAGCTTTCAGTGCGCTTGCTGGGATGAGAGAGAAAGCAATTACAGCGTGCGACAAATCTCTAATTCTGCTCGTACGCACGGATTTAAAAAAATTTTGGGGCGGTTGATTCGTGAGGCAATAAACTCCTTTAAAGAAGCCATTCGATGGTTACTTGCGAAAGAAGTTCCACCGTGAGGTGTTAGCAAAAACTCTACAGGTATGTGCCACAAAAAGTGGATATGTGCCAAGCAGCTCCTAGCATAGCATAGCTTTGCATAGTATAGTATAATATGAGGTGGGAAAGGAAGTGAGGGTAAGGAGTGATGTTAGGAGGAGCGGAGAGTGTAAAGCATAGCATAACAGTCTTGTATAGTATTGGAGGCGAGGAGTTATGGTGTCATCCTCTTATCGGATGCACTGCACTTGCGTTCTAGGTAGGATAATGCCGGTGCACTCCTCATAGGTTTCGCTATCGGCGCTCTATGAAAAACATCACGTGGAAGCCCTAACGGACATTTCTGTGGATACTTTCAAACGAAAGAAGTTTTTACAATCAAAATAATAATTTTGGATGAGAAGAAAGCACAGAGTTGCTTACAGGCGCTATCTGTTTACATAAATTGTACAGTGAGTGCACCTTACGAGCGGTCGCCGGCATGGGGCATCCCCAAACAATCTTCTTGCATGAAATGTGGGCAATCCGTAATGGTGAATTTAGGTGCGAGGAAACCAGCGAAACTCAAAAAACAAGGACGATAGAAGAAGGCACATTCAAGCACACACTGTTTCCAGCGATGGTGTGCGCTTGAATGCGCCTTCTTCTATCGTCCTTGTTTTTTAGTTTCGCTGGTTTCCTCGCACCTAAACATGAATTAGCCGGCCCAGATTTTCACGCTTCTGAATGGTGAATTCCATTGGCGGATTCGGAGTGGCCGACAAACTCTGTGCCGGAGCACTCCACTCCGGCGGAGAGCAACCGAAGGAAATCTGTCAATTGAACACGAGGGCCCCGCCAGAGCAAATGGTAGGGGGCGCTAGTGCACATCTGCTTCGCAAGCGCCCAGCATTTCTTGCGTTTTGCGCCGTTTTCACCTTCACGGGCGCGAGCGGAGAGAATGGGTGCAGTTGGACAGCGCATTGCATCGTGCATGTGGTACGCCACGCTCTGCGCGCACGTGCTGGGAGCTTGTGACTTCTGGTCGAATCCGCCGCTTTTCGCGGAGTAGGGGGAACTGCTCCAGATCTGCCAATGAAACATACAGGGAGCACTCTCAATCCGCCAATGGAACAGACTTGCTCTGAATGGAGCAGGAAAACTGCTACTGGAAGTGCTCCGAATCTGCCAATGGAATTCACCAAAAGAAATATACTCTTACAGTGGTCCGTCTGTATAAATAAATGGATCATACGAGAATGAAGCCTCAATTAAGCAATGACGCGGCCGTAGCATAAATAAGTATCTATAATTGTCAGTGTTGTAGGCATTACTGAGAAAAAGTAACTAAATACGTTACCCGTTACGCTAACAAAAAAGGAATGCGTTACCGCCCTACGTTACCTCTTAAAAAAGTTAACGTGTTACCATTACATTTACCGAAAAAAAGTAACGGACGTTACTTTTGCCGTTACTTCATGGTCAGAAATATTAATCACTGCATTATTGCTGCAGGAATCCCAAGTAACAATTTTATAAAGCTGATGTTTATATATTTACATAAAACTTATAGCCCAAATGACAATTTTACGTGAAGTACAGATTTAATGAGAATAAGTTGGACAAATGTATCGTACCTTGGCAAGGGTATAGTTACCTAAAGTCGCCTGGACAGTTAGATGTGATGGCTTCTAACTTGCGTGAAACATGGTAAAGCCATTTTAAATATGAAGCATTTCTTAGCGAACCAAAGGCACTTTGAACGTTTCTATGTATACTTATCTACCTATCTACATCTGGTGTTCTGACTTAGTGTAGGCCAAAACTGGCATCGGAGGGTAAGAGAGTTTGATGAACATGATAGTTTAGTCATGACATGAATAATGTGAAAATCCTTTCGCGTACGTCGTCAAACCCTTTCCTCTACATACGTGTGGTACACACCCGTATGCCACGGGCTGCAGTATGCGGGTATGTGCCACGGGTGACTGACAGTATAAATCAACCCAGAAACGGCGAGAACAGACATTGGTAATTTAAATGTGAGTGCGTTAATTAAAACCGATTTCAGCAGCATTGACCTGACGAATTCAAACATTAAAAATCAGGACCCCAGCAGAAAATCGAACCCAGGCATTCAGCGTGGCAGTCAGGTATTCTACCGCAGAGCTACGCCAGGTCTTGAAACTGATTTCGGAAAAAAAAACCCAACGCAGGTGTAATGTCGGTGCCACGTCAGTTGTGGTTGCAGTGCTGGCTATCTAATTTTATAACAAGGCAATAAGCAATACTTTTATACTCCTATGATTCAGGCGTCATGTCGGGATTTTAATGGTGGTTCCAGTGTTAGCTCTGCTTTTCAAGCAGTCTAATAAGCTTTACATTTGTATTCCTTGGCTCAAAGCCAAAACATGCAGCACGGACAGCTACTCGCTGACTGCTTTGCATGGAACCGATTCCCACAAGGCGAGGGATATGCCGAACTTTTTTCGCAGTGTGACTGCACAAAAGAAGACTTTATCATCAACGCTCTTCGTAAAGAAACATCACAACCTGTATAATTGCCGCGAGAATTGCAAGCGTTTATGTGAAAGTGTTCAAGATCAGCCTCATTCGTGGAAAAATTTAATAACTACAGAAACGTGTACCCACAGTCGCCGATTGAAAGAAGCACATTCCTTTTTGAAAACAAAGTTACCGCACAGATTACTGTAAGGAGAAGTTTCCACAACTTCTTGTGGAATTTAAGCAACAGCTGCATTTCAAAGCTGTCATCGTAAAGATTGCCTCTCTTAGTGAATACGTCCACACCTATACGTTAAATAGGTGCTCAACAGACGAATTGGCCGGCAGCAGTTACAGTTCCGAAATAGTAACGAGTACGTTACGAAGTTACTAAGCTCACGTTTTCATATTGCTGTGCTTTCAAGTGTTGTCAAGTGCTCAGGTGAAGCGGGAGAACTCCTCATTTAGTCAAAATTACAGCGCAGGTGCTATTCAGAAATACTGTTTTCAGCACATGTTGGTGCTCCCTAAGCAGACAATGCTACTGCTGATCATGTCTATCTGGCACGCTGACAGTGGCGCCAGCTTTACCAGTGGTGGGCCTCATGCCCAATAGTATGGAAAAGGGAAGGGAAACAGAAGTGAGTGTGAGGAGGAGGGGAGATGGTGAAGCATAACATATTCTTTAATAGTACACTATTGCAAGGAGTGGAGAGGGTGAGGAGGAGGGGAACGCCACCAGCTTTGTTTCCTCAGTCTTCGTGCCAATAGTACGTAGCTGCCCCCAGTTTTTTTTTCCTCTTCACTAACTGCCGCATTCAAGGACCAACTTTATACTTAACTTTTGACTTGAGTGTGTAACCGGCCCTTAAAGGGGTACTGACGCCTTTTTTTGAAGGCGAGTTTACTACGCCATACAAATCTCCTGTATGCAGAGACGCCTCTGAGCAAGTGTGAAGCTCAGGAAAGGCTGATCAGATATTTTGTTTTTATATTAAAGTAACTATTTCCATGGCACACCTACCGACACCGACACTAGCTTGATGTCAGGCTATAGTACTAATTGTGATGACGTCAGGTACCAAAAATTCGAAGATGGCCACTTGTGCGTCAGCAAAACGTTCAAAATGGCCGCTTGTGCGTCATCAACGGAGCCCCGGTGCTGAGCAGCCGTGGAAACGTCACTATATATTGTGCAAGCACGTGACGAGAAGCTCGTACCATGTTGTGACATCAGGGTACAGTAGGAACTGAAACTAGCTTTTAAAAACATATTGTAATTACTTTTTCAGGGTGCACTTGCGCTTAGTACTTCCGTTTGGAGGCTCTTGAGGGCTTGGCCTCGCATTTGACGCAAAAAAACAACTGAAATTTTTCGTGTCAGTACCCCTTTAACACCTTTTAAGAACGAGCCTTGCACTTAAGTGCAGCTTTTGTTGGCACTCACTTCAGCACAGTAATTGTAAGGCGGCACTGTCCTTTTAGATAATTATCGCTCTAACTTTTTTTTTTTACAGGCTCTCCTGTATGACAAGGAAGCAGTAGACGCGGCATTCGCAATGCTCATTTTATGTGCTTCCAAGGGATGCGGCCAAAGGACGACCTGCAGATGTGCGAGTCACGTTTATGGGAGCTGCAAAAAAGAATTAAAGTGTATCCCCAGTGTTTGTTATATACTCTTATTATACTCTAACAGTATATTTCTGAACAAACCATCTGAAACATGGCGGATCGGTGGCACTGCAGAAAGCCAATGAATGCTTGTCAAAGCGTGGAAATACACAAAGCAGCATACAAACTTGCCACTCGTGTAGCCGTTGCATCTTTCCCTTGCCCCAAGGAAGCACGCAGCGCAGTGAAGTGGACTTACGAGCTGCCGTCCAAGGACACTGCACATGCTCAACGTAAATTTTTCTCGCTTAAAACAAAAATCACTATAATTAAACTTTCAGAATCGAATTTCCTTTGTACACCCTTCCAAACAAGTGGAATTTTAATTTGACTGCATCACCAAACTGCATGTGCCTGAACACAAGTCATGCATTTCTTTAACTCACTCTCAATTCCAAATAGCGTTACAGAGGAGAGTTGTTAATACATGTACATTATACAACGTTATGCAAAGCAGCTTGAAAAGATTAATGGTCTGGGTTATTGGCGACAGAGGCGAGGAGGTGGTTCTATTCAGATGCTGTCTTTGGCAGAATTGAATCGAAAAAAAAAAAAAAAAAAGGTTCGTCTGGCAATTTGGCACTTGGATTTTGATGTGGTCTCTTCGTATTTCTGTGTATATGGGTGGTGCGACACCCCATTTACACATTTTTCTATGTTTGCACCCCTCATTCTTCAAAACTTCTCGGTCATCGACCTCCATACTTTTTTGACACACTTACTGGCAACTATCCTGGCATGTGGTGTTATTGTATTGTGTTGATATACATTGTAGAATTTTTTAAAAATTCTCAGAATGGATGCAGAATGGCCTTTTTGCTTCACCACAAAGCATATCGCGAGACAGAATAGCGGACGCAATGGGAGGAAATAAGAAATCACCATTCCTTTTCTAGCAACCACTATGGCAACGTTCAAATCCCTCCCAAGGACACAGAAAAAAATTTTCTTGCAATGACAGTTTCATGAAAGAGGTCGAATATTGCACTAAAAAGCTTGCCCACGATTTTTAGAACAGAATCTTGAGACGTACGAGTGCAATGTCGCGGACGTTTGGCATAGAAGGACCCCATCAAAGAGACGCGCCACGGTGGTGTGGTTATGGTGCTCGACTGCTGATCCGAAGGGCGCGGAAACGAATCCCGGCCACGGCGGCCGCATTTAACTTATACAGGATGAGCGATAGACGTTAATGATACCCTGAGACGATTGACGATTCTGTACAAATGCTGTGTGGCCAGGTTCATGTGACTACAGGTTGTCTAAATCGTCTTGCTATACTTTAAATATTGCAATCTATGCACACTGCTCTGAAGCTCATATTTCTGTCCACCTTTTCTTGGAGAGCAATTTCATTCGTACAATCTCATTTCTTTCCATGTGGTGTCTATTTGTGACCACGCGGAAGAACAAATGCGATATCGTTTTAAAAATCCGGACAGAAAGTTCTAGTTCGTTGGAATCGATCGAGAACTGAGGACATGTTTCGAACGAGAACAGAAAACACGATGCGTCGTCTATTCTCTAAAGTCCGTGTATGCGCAGCTCACGCTCTTACACATTAAAGACGCAGGCCTTGGTCGCTATAGTTAACGCAATATTAAAGCAGACAAGCGTCATTCCCAAATGCAAGGGCAGAGGTAGCCGTAGAAGCACTACATAATCGCCTTACCACGCGGGCCGCGCAATATTGTGACGGTGCAGTGGCGTTTTGCTTACCTTCTGACGACCAGTAGGCAAAGTGTCGCATATCAGATATTGATGCTTGATGTTCCGGATGGTGCTACATATGACCCACCACGTATATATCCATATAGATTTCACAATGTCACGAAGAACAGCGCAGAAGTTTGGAAGTTGAAAGCACGCGTTGGAGCCAGAAAAGTAAACAGGAAGTCGCCATGACGCTTGCAGTAGGAAGCAGGTGGCGCTTCACGCAGTCAGAAACCGAAACCGAAATTGCGATTTTTAAGCGCCTTCAATCGATCCGTCATTTGTGGGCGCCAATCATAAATGCATAAAATAGAGAACTTTTTCTCCATGGGAAACATTTATTACTGTGTAACATACTTCTGTGCTATTTGGCTGAGCTCAAGGTGTGGAACAAAGATCTTAGTCTCGCGCTTTTCCACTCTCGCTGAGGCTTCGTAACATTTTGATCTGCAGAAACCAGCCGTAGATAAAAAAAATAATAAAATCGATTAGTGACGTCGTGCTGACTGACCGGTAGTAGGGTTCGGCGCGAAGTTCAAAAATTCGATTTTGTACATTATTTTTGTGTGATTGCAAAAAATATTGTGATTGCAAAAACAAAGATTAAAGGTCCCACTCATTAAGAAAATCGATTTTGCCACTTGTGAAAGATTATGACAATTAAAACATTACAAGCTACTACACTTCAGAAGTAGCCCTAGCTTTCTGTCCCAAGTCTCTAAATCACAAAGATTGGCTCTCAATGTATTATGGAGAAAAACACAATTGAAGAAAAAAGGATGAGCCGCTGTCCCCATGGTGAAGCCCTCCATCGACATCTTCCTTTATTAGAACACACTGAATAGATCCTAATGATGACTGTGTTACTCCTAGTCTTCTACACACTTGTCAACACAAGATGTTGCTGTTGAGTGAGCACTTACTTGGTACATTAAATGACATTTGAAGTCGGGATCATGGCGGAATCCAGTCTGGCTAGGAGGGTACATTTGAAATAAAAAAGAGACACAGACAGGTCCAAACAAAATGTTTATGACGTTTCGTCTTCCAAATAAAACGAACCACTTCTGATGATGTATTCATCGTGAACAAGGCTTCCATACTGGAAGTCGAAACGTCATAAACGTTCTGTTTAGAATGGTCGGCGCCCCCTTTTTGTTTCGTAGTTAAATAAAATTTTAAGTTAATAATTGCAGTGTGTGAAAAGTGAAATTATTTCATTTGAGACAGTCAAGATTTCAGTTATAAAGACTGCTTTATTTTTGTGCAATAAACATAGCTCATACAATTTCACTAAAAGAGTTTGAAAGAGCAACACTCAGCCTGAAGGAGTCTTACACAAGAGGAAGGAATGGAATGCACACACACACTGGGTGTCTGTGCTTGTACAATTCCTTCTTCCGTATGTAGATTTTGAACTATGTACCAACAGTCCCAGCATCAGTCTCTTCAATAAAGTAATCGTTCTGTTTACCGAAAAACATAATGATGGGAAAACACACTCCCACATAGAAGAATATTATTCGAAAGCTGAAGAACAAAAGAAAGCATGGCAAGATCGCTACTGCTATGGTTATACAGTGACAAAATAATGTTACTGAAATCATTTCCATCAAAGAAAGACTAGTGCATTCAACATAAGCTTGGTAACGTTTTTATGAAAAAAAGTTTTTCTGCAAGTATGATGACTGCTTACCGGTCTCCTAAAGTAGAATACACAGTACTACTTTAAATCATTTACAGCTTTTAAAAACACATAGGGTGGACCCGTACGGCTCTTGTCCCCTCTGCATACCTTTAGTTCCGTTTAAAGGGCCCCTGACACCAAAATCAAGACCTCGAGATGTTTGTGTTGTGTGATTGTCCTGCACACGTGGGCACTTCTGGCTGATTATTAGTGGCAAATGTTACCTTTAAGATATTTTAATTTGGTTTTAAAGTAAGCGTGAGTGCTCATTTGAGTTGGCAGCACCTCGCAACACCTCCACTAATATGACATAGATGAAGGCCCCGTGTGACGTTCCACAAGAAAAGCCAGTATTGTTGACGTCACAAAAGATGGACAGGACACACACAATACCACAACTGGCACCTGACGAGGGCTATTGCTTCTCGTCCCTCTCGCTCAGTTGTCGGGCTGCTCTCAGGGTGGTTTTGGCTGCTTAAGCCAGGAATGCTTTTCATTTTCCTGAGGGGACACGCACTTAACCGGCTTAACTCATACCAAAGCACCCACATCGTTTCATTCTTTATCGCGCGCGGGGCCCCCGATTTGAAAACTGCGCTGTCAATGTCACCAAACCTTTAGCGCACAATGTCTTAGGTGCTTCCCCGCTGTGGGGAAGTAGTTTCTTACAATCTCAGGCGGGTGTTTCAAAATGAAGCTAAAAGTGGCCAGAATTAGAGACACTAGCATTAATTATACGATATGTCAGAGCATTTATGACTCACTCAATTTCGGCATTGCCAGACACAAGGCTACAAATTACAGTAAAAAAAGTCACAAGGGGTCCTTTAACTTTTCGCATCCTTTTATGGTGTACACCGGTGCATTTCTCTTCCACACGCAGGGAGTGAGCATACATACTTTGGTCACTGAAGCATAAATCAAAGAAAAGTAATACATAATAGAAAGAGAAGAGAGCTGGACTGCTGGGAGAGAAGCATGAAGTCTACCTCCAAGCAACAACAAAGATTCATCTATGTGTGTATGGCAGCTCACATGAGATGACAAAAAGTACATGGTTTAAAAACTTTACCTTGAACCTTACGCCTAGTTTTTTGGCGGAGCCAGTGTTGCAAGAGCTATGCTCATTAAGATGAGGAAGAGCAGCCTATGGCCAAGTGATGTCGAGCCACTTCTTGCGTCTTTTGAAATAGCTAAAAGCACCAGCAAAGCATACTTAAACGCAGCTCGTCAGCCCCTACTTTCTCCTTGGGGTCGGATCCCTCTCCACAGGGGTTACGACTGCACTTGCAGCACGGGAACCTGCACAAATAAAGGTTGTATTTTGCACACTATAGTACAGCTGAAAACCTTATTGCATTCATTCTCATAAATGTGAATTACAAAAACTGTTCACTAGTTTAAAGGGATACTAAAGAGAAACAATGAATCTGTTTAGATCGATAAATTGTGCTCTGAGAACTCTAATGTCGTTAATTTCGCCATCATAGGTTTATTAATAGAGGAGAAAACCAACTTCAAAGTTTCATTTTTAAATTTCATGCCAAAATCTCCCCACGTGACGTCACGGATTTCAAAGTGTATTTATCGTATTTTGGCGCCATTGACTCAACAAAATTAGCCCAAACTTGGTATGTTAAGTTTATGGCACCCTCAGAGGCACCCTACAAAAAGTGGCAAGATACATACACGATGGGTGGCCTCAGAAACTTTCAGACATCGACAACAATGTCAAGCCATTCTACCACATCAGAAGCGAACTGCACACAACAGAGGGCTTCGTTTGCTATGGCCAGCGGCTAGTCATACTAACAGCTTGTCAATCAACTGTACTTCAAACGTTGCACCAAGCACATCGCGGAATTACTGCTTGCAAGAACTCGGCAAACCAGAGTGTGTACTGGCCATCTCTAAGCAAGGAAATTGAATCCTTGGTAAACAGGTGCGAAATATGTCAGTCGCATCGGAATGCTAACCCGCGGCAGCCACTGTTGGACAGATCTCTGCCTGACCGCCCTTGGATGCAGCTTGGCATGGATTTTTTTCATCTTAAAGGCAAAACATACCTTCTAATAGTTGACTACTTCTCCAAGTATATAGAGGTTTGGCAGATGACGAGTACCACAGCCTGTTCACTAATACAGGTACTCAAGGATACATTCGCCAGGTTCGGCATACCAAATGTTGTAATATCGGACCAAGGGCCACCGTTCGACAGCGCCGACCTCAGAAATTTCTTTTATGACTGGGACATCAAACATGTCCATTCATCTCCTTGAACATGATTAACTTAGCGCAACGACGACGAGGACACAAGAGAAGAGGAGACAAACCACAGCGCTGTGTCCTCGTCGTCGTTGCGCTAAGTTAATCATGTTCAAGTATTATCACCAACTGGCCCAGCTATCAGTTCTTCTACATTCATCTCCACTGCACCCCCGCAGCAATGGTCAAGCAGAAAGGACCATCCAAACAGTCAAATCAATGATGACAAAGGCATCAGAGGAAGGCAAAGACCTCGCAGTTGTGCTGCTTAACTATCGTTCAACTCCAACGATAGGAGGAAAATCCCCAGCTGAGCTGCTAATGGGCAGGAAGTTGCGCACATTCCTACCAACCTTTCCAAGCGTACTACAACCGAGCTTTCCAACTGCAACTCACCACACGCTTCTCCACGAAAGGCAAAAGCAGTAACACAAACACGGAGACTGCCACACAAGAAATCTTTCGGCACTAATTCCTGGTCAGCCTTTGTGGCTCCACCTCAATCAAAAATTGAAGAAAAAAAGCCACCGTGGTGAATGTCGGTCCAGAACCTCGAAGATACGCCGTAAAGACAGACACCGGAGGCATCCGCTTCAGAAATCGCATCCATCTGTGACCAAGAAACACACAGCAGACTGTTGCAGAGGCTTCGCCAGAGGACTACGACATAGCTGAGCCAAGCCTACCAGTGGCAACACAGCAAGTTGAGGAACGGCCTTGCCCACCTCCAACTACCTGCTCCGGAAGAAGGATCAAGCCTCCTGCACGCTATCCCAGCTTAAGAAGCGACTTCACTTAAAACTGAAAAGCTGGTTTACAAAAAAAAAAGTCAAGTCACCAGGAGGAAAGTTGAGAGAAAGTAGACCAGGTGAGGAAATGAAATGAATGGTAGGAGATGAACAGTGATGAAGGCAGGTTAAACACAGGACGGGAGCCATAACAGGAGCACGGCATGTGCCCTTGGAGTTGGCCTGATGAACGTTTACCTATACATAGCAGCTGCCACAGTCAATATTAGACACCATATGCGAAGAAGTTGAAGCATTTTCCGAGAAAGAAAAAAATTCCAGGAATCTGAAGGGCTGTGAAAATGTGCTTTTCAATTTCAACTGTTTTCAAGGGCTTCAAGCACCTGTACACACCCTGATCTAACCACAAGCAGGTTTCAGCCATT
This sequence comes from Rhipicephalus sanguineus, assembly GCF_013339695.2. NCBI lineage: Eukaryota > Metazoa > Arthropoda > Arachnida > Ixodida > Ixodidae > Rhipicephalus > Rhipicephalus sanguineus. The sequence goes on from NC_051186.1 coordinate 132,908,865, forward strand.
GCCATATGATATTGTTAGAGGACTACATAAATATATTTTGTACCAATCTAGATAATGGTGTTCCTGGAATCTGCAAAGATACATAAAGTGGTAAAGTTTATTGGTGCTGTTACTCTCACTGAATGTCAATAAAGAGAGAGCTAGGGCACTGTGCAAGCCAGAGTTCAACCAGAGGCCCACACAGAATAAAGAATTTTCACTCCCCCCACCTTGCACTTGAGTGGGCCTTTATTACGACTGTGAGAGGCATGTCAAGATATGTCCATAGAAGAAGAAATGCATTATCAGTTATTGTTTATGTATGACATTGTGCATTTTAGTGCATCAACATTGTACCAAATAACTCATAAAAACAGTGCAAAAACAATGAACGAGCAGAAAGAGACAACTCGTTTGTCCGTTGTTTGTGCACTGTTTTTTATGACAAAGGACAGCCAACTAACCCGAATTACCGCCTTTTCGAAGTGCCAAATAACTCATGCCCCTTTGCATGACAGAAATGCATGGTTTATCAGTGCAGGGCAAGTAATGCAGGAGTTTGGCACAAATTCTCATGTGGCATAACTGCCAGGCCCACCCATATTGTGACTCCATTGCCGATGGGGGCTTCTCAAAGACAAAGAGTTGTTGACACAATATGACAAAGCGATACGAGAATATTAAGAAAATGGTTTTGCATAACAAGTACCCGCGCACGTATGGAGGATGAATCGTGTGCCATTCGGAGCCGCATCAAGCCCGTTTCTTCTTAGTGCCACTCTTCATCATCACTTTGAGAATACCACAGGAGAACACGAAGAGATGACCAGCGGTCTAAAACACCAGTTTTATGTCGACGACATTGTGGCCGGAGCAGACACAGCGGAAGCAGCTTTGCTGGTCTGCAATAATGCAGCTAATGTTATCAATTAAGCAGAAATGCATCTGCGTAAATGGATGACAAATTCCACAAGTCTTCAACATCTCAGTGAAGAAAGAGAAGGCATTAATAAAGATATTCGTTTAACGGTTCCTAAGAACAAGAAATTACTGGGAGTTCTTTAGTACCCTGAAGATGGCGTGTAAAGGCTTGACACCTCCAATATTATGCAGCTCGTAGCATCCATGAGGACAACGAAGAGGAATGTTTTAAAGGCAGAAGCTGAGATATACGACCCATATGGCTTTCTGTCTCCATTCACAGAGCTTCAAAGGAACTAAAAAGTATGTGTGAGTCAGTCCGAGATGAACGCATACTTCAGTACTTCAGGCAGAATGGAATTAAATGGAAGTTTATAGCGGACTGCGCCCCATGGTGGGGCGGTTTCTGGGAACGGCTGATACGTACAGTAAAGACAGCAATACAAAAGGCCTGCAAGACAGCCTTGCTGAACTATGTTGAATTAGAGACCGTGTTGACAGAAGTTTATTCAATAGTACACTCTTGTCCATTAACAGTAATACCAAGTCAGTTGGAGGAGCCACGGCTTACACCGGCTCATTGTCTGATTAGTCGAAGGTCAGTCTCTATTCCTGATGACGAGATCACGGAGACGAAGCCTGGTTCGACCAAAGATGAACTACAAAGACGTTGGAGGCAAAGAAAAGCATGCCTTGATGCCTTCTGGAAGAGATGGCACAAGGAATATATTTTACAGCTACAATCAGCTCACCACATCAATGGCACTGCTTGTAGTAAAAGTAGGAGACTTATCATGAACGAGAAATCTCCAAGGCTCTTATGGGTTCTGGCCGTAATCGAAGAGACATTTAGGGGTCGTGACGATCACGTTTGTCTTGTCTCCCGAGAAAGTCAGACGGAAGGAAAGCACGAAAAGCTGTGCAACACCAAAGGGGCTATGCCTCTGGCTATGCTAGTGGTACAAATGAACACTTTCTAGACCAATTATACCTGTCTGCTTTGGTTCACTTTTTCCTTAATTTTTTTTTACTGAAGGCACAATTAGCTGAGGGCTTTTGCAAATGCCAGAGAGTTGAACATTTTTACAAAGACCTTAACGGGAAGACTGGACAAGGATTCAAAGCAGCTTCCAAACACTGCCATCGCATTGCGACTGCAATGATCTCTCAATCATGAAGTATTGGACAGAAGAGGAAATTCCTGCATTTCCGCAATGATTCACTCACCCTATATCATCCCAGCAGACTTTTATGAAATGGAAAATTAAAGGCAATCATCAGTGCCATACAGTGACTCATAACAGTTCATTTGATCCCAGGGTCACTGACCCATGGAACAGGATTCAACGTGCCTGTCTGAACACTGCTAACGCAATGCAGCTGCAGCATGACAGCACACAGCTGCAATGGTCCCTCAATGACGAAGTATTGGACAGAAAAGAAAGTTCCTGCATGTTTACAATGATTCGCTCACCCTACAATATTTCAGGTAACTTTCCTGATTGCCAAGAAATGGCTCGTGACATTTAAATTCATCACACGCCCATGGGACAACTTAAAAATAGTTCTGTGACTAAAGGCAGACACATATAAGTAATGTGTAGCTTCCTAAGGAAATGAAATACAGTTAAAACTCGATCTAACAAAACACAATTTTATGAAGTTCCTGATCTCACGAAGTATTTTGTGATTTTCCAGCAAATACCCATAGGGCTGAAATTAATGAATTAGCTCGGCCACAAAACTCGATTTAACAAAGTTTTCTTGGAAATAACTGCGTAAAAAGTGGTGATTTCCATTTAATTTTGCAGAGATGGGTTTTTCTTCGAGCGTGCACTCTAACGCTTTAGCCCTATAGCATTAGTTTGATGAGGCTGGACGCTCCACAGTGCCCTTGCATGGAGCACTGGACTCAGCAGTCAGTGGCATTCTTACGTACCGGATGGTGCTAGAGGCGGCGGTGGCTGGTTTCGTTGCAATAATAGCTTCCTTGCAACTTTCTGACTTGGCCTGCTCGCACAATCACTTCGTTCGTTCTCCATGTATCGCCCATCATTGCTTCATGTAATGGTCTTTCTGGCTTGCATCACCTGGACATAGGCGACAAAGGAGCCTCATGTCAGAGCCACCCTCAGGCCGGCCTCACGGACTTTTCACCTGCGCAGCAATTAGATTAATCGCGAGAGCAATGGCCTGGTAGCTTTTGGTTGTTGTTATATGTTACAATTTTAGATTTCAAAGAGCCAAAAAATCCCCTTCTCGATTTTATGAACTTCCTGATTTAATGAAATAATTCAAGTGTCCTCACCACTTCGTTAGATCGAGTTTTAACTCAATACCGTAAAATCCGGAGCAAGCACCACTCCCACGGTGAAAGATAATCGGACAAGATTTGGAGGGGGGCCTTTGCTCGGTCACGGATCAAAATTCAATATGGAGGTGGAAGAGCCGCATGTGCTTCCAATGAAATGCGTTTTTGAATAGGCATGCATTTGCTGTCGTTATTAGCCCTTGTCACGCGAATAAAAACACGGAATGGAGCAGTGTAAAGGGCGGGAGGCAGGGGGGGAACACTTGCTCGGTCCCATTTGTAGATATTTCAAATATCCAGAAAAAAGGAGGGGGCGCTTGCTCGGGATATTACGGTACGTAGGCAGAAGAAATTTTTCAACATCAAGTGTGGATGGTGAAGGTACAACTTAATTACATTCTCAATAGACCTTGGTTGTGCATTGAGCCAAGTGTCGATAACACCATGTGTAGGCTAGTACCTTCGGGCTATTATGAAAGGATAGTGCATTATGGACAGTACCGCTACTGCACCAGAGTGGCGGCTGCACCCTTGCATGTTGCTGTAATCCTATATCCGGGGGACACAGAAAGCATGTTTGCCATGTTATTGTAGCATACAGCAGACAGAAGAGCAGTCTAGCCTACGACACGTTCATTCAATAAGCAAGTTTGACTGGTGTGAGTGACAAGCAATGTTACACAAGGGTCTTCCAGGAAGCGTAAGGCTGCTAGACTGTGCACCCATTGGCCTTTTGCAAAGTTGGTTGCTTGAGCTAACCTCATTCTTGCTGTTCATGCCCTAAATAAAGATGCATATATCCTGCTGTGTATATAGTCATACCTTTTTCATTTACATTTGGTTTTTATTGCAACTACTTCAAAAGTATCACTCTCACAATCCTTATAAGCATTACATGGCGCATAATCTTACGTAAGGGCAGCTAAGCAGGCATATGAGATACGCTGTACAAAAAAAGAGTGAACGCTTCTCGTCTTTCATTTTATATTTTCCGTCAGTACGCTTACAATTCAGCTTACAATTCGTAGAAGGCTTTTTACAAACCAACACCAAATGCGAGCGCACTAAACACGTTGAAGTGCTGTCTGGTGAACTGTGGCACTTGTATCAAACTAGCGAACGAAGAGCGCCTGCTTCCTCTTGCAAGCAGCTGCAATCCCTTGGAAACATGGAGCGTGATGACACTTCATAATGCAAGCAAATTCGACATTCAAACCTGAACACCTGCGAAACTGCCACAAAGTGAGAGCCATGTGTTCTTTCACATGGCAATCAGGCTTCTTTTATGCGCGAAGAAACTGTTCTAATAATAGTGTCAGTTATCAATTACGCAAAGCCGAACATTGGACGAGTTGGTGCAAGTTAATCATGTCGAACTGTAGCGGCTGTAGTGCATGAAAACACACGATCGGTTCTTTCGCAGAAAACTTTTTTCTGCTCGCGCAGCGATCGTGGATGAACCTCTTGTGCCGCAGTTCGAAATGTTTATCACGCTCCGTATCCACAACGTAAGAACGGCAGCATAGCTATATGATCACGCTCTCTGATACGTAAATGTAACAGGTACGCCGACATTTCAGACTAGCGGAGCAGAACTCGAAATAACAGAGATCGCTACTTACTTGTGGCAAGGCAGCGCATTGCAGCACCTTCGCTCTGTTTCGCCCCCGACGTCCGTCAATCAAGCAAAGGCAGTACTAGACGTTCTCTGAGGCAGTCACGACGAAGTCGCTACGGGACACCGGTTCACGGACTACGTTGTCAAATGGTTGTCAAGACGATTAGACGAAAGCTGCATGTGCAGCATGACTCACGGCGGCGTTCCAGAAAGCTCCGCCAAGATGTGACGGCGCCACCATCAAAAATCCCTAGAGATTCTCTCCCTAGGTACCTAGCCGTCGAACACAAAAGGATTTTGTACGTTTTCTAGACGCTCGCGTGTGCAAGTAAGGTATGCGTCAGCGATCAGTCGAAGGACGCAATACTGAATGTTCTCGATGTTCGATAATGTTCTCGAATGCGCTATGAAGTGAATCTCAAAACCGAATGCAAAGCTAGCGCAAAGAGTCAACGTTCACCAAGTGTCGAAATAAAGGGCATCTCGTACAGTCATTACGCTAATGCAACTATACAGCTCCGGACCTTGCGAACACACCCGGCCGTGAAACGAAAAGAGACCGATGAAGCCACGAAGAGAGTTCGCGAGCACATGGCAACATTCGCCGCACAGCTTACCGCGCAGTCGATTCATGACTGTCGATGACTCGAAATCACTTCTGATATCCTTTTGAAGAAACACACACACACATATTGCAGTTACACCGAGCGTAACACGGCATCGAGGCGAAAAGATCGGTCACTTCTCAACACACGCTACCAACGCGCCGGACGGTCCGGAAGGGATATGGCCGCCGCCGCCCAATGTTGCCCGCGTGCAGCCTACCTTTGCGGTACTCTGAAATTTTCCAGTGACTCTAACGCGTCCGGCACGCCAGCGCCGCGGCGCGGTAGTTCACGGCAAAAGGCCCTCGCTCCTCCCATGTATTCGCGCGGCGCTTTGGACACTCCCCCTATTCCAGGTCACTCTAATAGAGTATCCTAGTTAAGTATTGTAGGAAACTCTTTGGTATCCAAGCACAAGCGTCGGTGCTCAATCGCGTTTCGTCTCGTCCCACAGCCTATGAATGCAACATTTGTGCCGTTCTGTTGTCGTGTACCAAGTTTTAATAATTAAAAAGTGCTTTTCGAGCTCACGTTATACAAAGTGAACGCCGCACACTCGCACATTGGCTCGGTCGGTGTCGAGATCGGCGGGCCTGATATATGTATGTTCCAGCCACCATCTGCGCCGCTGAGAACAGTTTTCAGACACCACCAGTGTCGAACTTCTGGTAATTTTAGAGACATGTGAGCTCAGCAGAGACAAACCTTTCCACTGCACTTCCAAGCCAGCAATCCAGTTAGAAACAACCAGTAGAATTTTTCATCTACAGGTTCTCCCACATCCTGTTCCCATGTGTAGGGTAGCAGTTGTCCTAAACTAGTTAATCTCCCTGCCTTTCTTTCTCATCATCTGCAGGTGAAAATACTCAACTGGCTTCTATAGCTGGTTCTAACTGGGACCAGCTGGTCCCCAGCAGGAACCATTCCAGTTTGGAAATGAAACCATTTGCTCAGGAAACAGAACCAGCAGGAACCAGTTGGTCTGAAAACCAGCTAGAAAAAGTTGGTTGAGAAATGAATTAAACAAAGTGGCCTGCACCTAGAACGTATGTACTAGCGGATCTAGTGTATGTTTCTGTAGAACAAGGTGCACCCCAGGCTAATCACAACCAGGATTAAATGTCTAATTCATGCAGTTCAACTGCAAGAAATTAGCTCTTGCAGGTGGCCTTCGAGTAAGTCGGTCAGGTATTGTAACACGAGCTATGTTCCCACATTTTGGGAGCCATCAATAAGGGTGTTGGCAGAGGAAATGAAATTGATGGCTGATAGTCAGTTACTTGTTTCACCACACATTATTTGTGCCCTATGGTTAAAAATTGGAACACTGTCATAAACAATTACTTGCTTATTGCAATAGGTTTGGTTGCAAGTCAAATTTTTCAGTTCTGCTGATATTTATATGCAGACCGAACTGTATGCCTCCATAACTGCATTCTGTGTCCTCAAACCGATACATTCATATGCTTGTGAAAATATTTGGCTGTAGTGTGTGCCGTGTCATTGGTATTTCTTGGCATTGGTCCGAGTTCGGACCAGAAGCCAACACGTTCCGGCTGGGACGAGCTGGCAACTGGTGCCAGTTGGTACTAGCTAGAAGCAGTTAGAATTTTTCCATCTGGGCAAGGTCCGCTGAAGCGTTGTGGCCAAGCACTCTCTGCGCGGAAAATCCGAACTGAAAGCCTCACTGTACCATGACCAGAAGTGCTCCCACATTTCTAGTAACTTCAATCTCTCCTTCTTGCACAAACATCAACAAAAGATGGCTTGCACTGATGTCACTGAAACTGCAATGTTGAAGTACCATCATGGTGGGGTGCGAAGTTTGCAATGTCGCCTTAAAGGACCCCTGACAGCGAAATTTTTGTTGGTGACTTTTTGGCTGTAATTTGTAGCTTTGTGTCTGGTATATCTCTAAATTAAATCGTAAATGCTCTAGCGTATCGTACAACTAATTCTAGCGTAGTTAATTGTGACCATTTTAGCATCACTTCAAAACGCCCGCCTAAAAACCACAAGAAACTGGCGCCCCATGCGGGGGAGCGTCAAAGACCACGTGCACTCAAGCTGTGGTGACGTTGACAGCGCGGTTTTCAAATCGGGGCCCCGAGCGCGGTAGAGATTGAAAGTATGTGGTTGCCTCGGTATGGGTTAAACCTGTTAAGCGCGTGTCCCCTCACGAAAACTACCCCGAGAGCAGCCCGACAACAGAGCCAGAGGGGTGCGGAACAATAGGCCTCGCCGGGTGCCAGTCGTCGTATTGTGCACGTGCGCCCCGCAAACCTTCTGTGACGTCCACAATACTTGCTTTACACTTGGAACGTCACACGGGGCCTCTATCTACGTCATACCAGGATGTCGCAAGGTGCAGCCAACTCCAGTGAGCACTCACGCTTACTTTAAAACCAAATTAAGATATCTTAAAGGCAACGTTCGTCACTAATAATCGGTCAGATGTGCCCCCGTATACAGGAAAGTCAAACAACACAAAGATCTCGAGGTTTCAATTTTGGTGTCAGGGGTCCTTTAATGTTATCAGTACATTGCATGCATGTTCTTTCGTTATTCATGTACAGAGGCCAAAAAACGCTTCATCATCATTATCGCATTGAAGTAGGTTAATCGCCTTGTGATTATGCTGCCTTGATGTCATCAAAGCCGCCATGTTGGAGTACCAATATGTTAAGAAACTGCGCCCATAACATCACGTGCAAGCACTCAAATGAAAAAGTTTGAGGGCACAGTTTGGGTCAGACCAACACAAGTTGACTGCATCGGCTCATCGCAACAAAACCAAACACGAGGCTCCTTAACCCTCCACTGAGAGTTCATGTTCACCATTTCAGTACGTTCCCAAGGCAATCAACTAATGCCCAGTACTTGAGCTTGCTGCCCCTATTCGAGAAAGTCTGAGAGAGACGAAAGTTGCAAATAAAAAAACATCTTTTATTACATCTCAAACGTCCCTTTGAGCTTTCATCTATGTACTATAGAAAGTTTTCGATTCCACACACATAGCAAAACAGGTATAAATGCACCTCCACACCTAAACCACTGGCTAGTCTGTGTGGTAATTTCACATACACTTTCAATTCCACGGTGGGCTAAGAGATGGACAAAGTTTTCTTTATGTTATAGAAAAATATCAGTAAACAATGCAACTGCCTGCAATATGGCATAATCAAAATCTGCAACTTACGCAACAGTGTCACGTTTTAGCAACATGGAGGCATGTCTGCATAGATGTACACAGGAAGAGCAGTGCAAAGCGGGAATAATGGGCGACACCAAGTTCACACATATACGCAGAGCCATTTGTATTGCAATCACTGACAGCATTCTATTCGACCGCTGGTACATACTTGCTGCCAGTGACAATTTTTGGCACTTCCTTAGGATAGCCAAATGTGTAGCTTGTAGCGTAGGTCGACATACCTGCTCACAAGTACACAGACTCGTACTCGCAGCACACATATTTCGCAGGCGTGAGATCAAACACCGGTGACTGATGAAATGTGTCAGTGCGCAAGAGCAGCGACTGTCCGTAAGTGTGGGTGAACACCAGCTGCACCCACTCCCTTCTTCCTCCGCTTGTTCCCTTCCAAGAACTAGAGTTCTGGTGATAAAATGCTTTCCGACATTCCCATCATGCCCTGCTACTCCCAAAATTTCTGGCATCGCCCTAGGTATGTATGTGGTAGAGTGTATGTAAGTGCACATTCACCTGCGTATGGTATGCAGGCATGTGAATGAGCGAGTGAACACCAGTGAGTGGGTGTGAATGAAAAGTGAGTACGACTGCAAGTGAATCTTATCAAGTGGGCACAAGTGGGAACATGCAAAAGTGTGAGTGTACATGTGTGAGTATTACATAGCCTGCGAAAACATTGGTGAACGAGTACGAGCGAGTACTTGGCTTATTCTGTCAACCTATGGCTTCAAACGTACACCAGAGCCGAGTAGAATGTCATGTTTCCACCAGCACTGCCCTCCACTTGTACGCCTTGTACAAAAAAGAATTAGTACCGTGAAATTCAGAAACGCACGAAAACTTGCCACAAAATATCGGCCCCAGACAAAATTTTTAGCTGCCGATGCCTAGCCAGCAGTCTACGCACAAAGAAGCACCTACATCCATAACCCACGCACAATGCAGCACTTTGCAGTGCGCAACTGGATCAAGAATCAAGCCTCAAGAATAGTTGAATGTCCTGAAAAATACTCTCACCAAGGAACATCGCCTGTAACTAGGTTTTATTGCAAATGGCATATATTATACTTCTCTTTAGACGACACTAGAGGAAGGGTGTGCTAAGGCAAACAAAATACACTTTACAAGCTTGTCAGGAACGAGATGAACGATGGACATATGTCGCCACGTTTGCAACGCACACGCTGCCGTAGCTGTTGCATCCTCCACAGTGTTCTCAGCTACATTACTGCTGTTTGACAGCAACGTTTGGCAAGCCGTACTGTGGGTTTGGAGGTTTCTATGCATTTACACAGCGCCTGTACTAAGAGACCTGTTTGCAGCGAAGACATGGCTGTTGGCACCATCTGCAAGGGACTATAGCCACTAATAGCCTAAGCGTGCCCCGAAAGTACAAGCCAGTCATTGGCTGTTGTCCAAGGGTATGTAGAATGAAAGCTGTCTCAATGAAAATGGCAAGATATAATAGGTAAGACCCCTGTGCTTCAAAAGCACAGTTATGGTTCAAGGTGCGTTAAAAGAAGTAAAGAGAAAGATAATCATGAACTTTACCGTGACACCAGTCTCGCTACATAACAGTTTCCCATATGTAAAGCATCAAATGTGTTTGAACCAAGTTCTCTTCTCATGCGCAGCATATTGTAATCAAATTTAGGGAGCAAATGCAAAGAACAAAACAAAATAAAGTGTTCATGATTTGATGCATATCTGTTTGCCTCCGTGCGAGTGACACTTTGATCGTTGATTTAGCTTGTGAACTAATGTTTCCTTCAATTCATCTAGGTCTGATAGAGGTATAATCCTTACTTTGCATAGCTGTCGCATATCTATGCGCTATCAACGCTCTGCCTTTCAGATGCAACTGTCATCTTTTTTTTTTTTTTTTCCCTCCCGAAACAATGCAGAGGTGCCTCTCAGGCAAACTGCTCAATTCTATCCTCTTAAAAATTACAGATTTACTGCTTTCCCTTGCTGTAGCAGTGATGGTTGAAACTCTGTGGCGACATCTGTCCACTGCCACCGGGATCACTCCGGTGATTCCGGCAGCAAGTTCACACTGCGCACTTGAAAAATATTGCTTAAGAAGCAAGAGTTTTTCTTTACAAATTGCGTTACGACAAATATGACACAGAAGAGAATGGAACAAGTGCTTCACCTGGTGTCGCGAGAAACGTACAAAATGACAATGAAATGGAAACAACACACAAAAGTGGCACTAGCAATCGCTTGCACATTTTCCCTGTGAGCAAAAAAGCATAGTTACACGCAAAAGCCCAAAGTGGACCGACACAATGGGAAAAACACCCCTTCCCGTCTTAATACTATAAAAATATCTTTCATCTCGCTGTTCCATGTGACTTCACTGGACTTACATGTCTTGGGATAAAGACGAACAGGAATAGTTGCACACTGGTGAACAGTGACAAGAAAAAAAAAAGTAAAATAAGAAAGCCAGTGCATCACCAAAAACTTCGGTGGGATTTTTTTCTTTTAATTTTTTAAAATTATATTTTCTTGTTCCCAGATGAATGTAATACAACATCAACTCACTCAAAACATTTAGGACTGAAAAAAAGGGTTAACAATTGAAACATTAGATTCCCAGTATGAGGACTAACAAACACGTACTGCAGAATGGCTTAATAATGTCACCGTATATGCATGGGCATCGGCAGGATTTTGCCTTGGGGGGTGCAAACCCGTGTTACATCGCTGTTGGGGTAGGGGGGTGGGGGTAGAGAGAGAGAGAGCTGGCATAGCTTGGGTGGGGGGCAAGTGCCGGTGTGGCTTGAGGGGGGGCAAGTGCCCCTTTTGCACCCCCCCGCCTACGTCCATGCGTATATGGGATACCACAGAGCAAAGGAGACACTAGTGTATTCTCTAATGACACCACGTACGATTGAAACAGGTTTTATGAAATGCCAGAGTTACTACAAATAGACTTCGTAAACTAGAAAAAAAAAAGGTAATACAATTAAATAAATATAGTGTTTCAAGAAGTTGCTAATGGCACCCTGCTACACTTCTTGAATCCAACAAACAGTGACCGCGCATTTATATCCTTGAGCAAAAGTGTACGAATTACCGGCTTGCTAAAAAACAGAAAGAACACCAACTAAATTTGTAATTCAAGCGTGAAAATTGAAAATCTATGAATTCACTGAAATTTTAACAGCACTAACCTTGGGCTGCAGTCATAAATTTCCAATTTTACACTCACAGACACACTTCTGCCCAGGAGAGTACAAGACGCGCAAAAACCACCTATTAAATGTAGTTGCGTTGACACGTATTCTTTTCAGACCGGTATACCAAAACATTAGGGTGACAAAAGCCGAGAGAGGAGAAAAAAAAATGAAAGAAGTCGCCTCTACAATGATCTATGTTGTGAAATATGTACATGAGCAATGAGATACCTTTTTTTTTTCTTCTTTTTCAATGAGCAAATTTACAAAACTATGTACAAACGTAGCGGTGCTGCTTAGAGCAAGTGACTGTCCTTCCCGCTGCCGTACCGAAACACACCTAACTGAGACTGTTCGTGCACATTTTCACATTGTTACTGTTATCTTGACCGAAACCACACACACAACCAAGCACAGGTAAAGGAAGTTGATCTTGACAGGAACCAAACACACGAACATGCACGTACACGAGGGACGTCGAACGCAAGTACTCCACAAGGGCGCGCAGTAACCTTGTAAAGGAATGATTGAGGCCGAGCTGGCTCGCTAAAAGCGTCCTCGAAGGGCAACAGCGACAAAATTTTTGGACACATAAGAAACTTATGTTTTCACAGAGCAGATGAAGAAAGAAATGAAAGCTGTTGCGCGAAATTTCACATTCGAAGAACGAGCAGACGCATCGCGTGAGAAGGCTAGCTAGAATAGGAGTTTCTGGTGACAAAATTAACGTAGCCATTAATGCACACCTTCAAGAGATTCAAGACTAGGACGGCATGACCTCGGAGACTAGGGGCACACTCCTCAGGGATCCGAATAAGCGGCTTGTTCGTGCTTTCACAGTAAATAACACTGGTCTTATTGAAGGACGTACTTGAAGCTTCGAAGTGAGTGCCTGGACTGCATTAGAATATTGCGTCTCTCTTAATTTGTCAAACATATTCCAACTCTCTAAACGGATCTGCCAGTGATGCCTCTCAATAAAGGAGTACCGACGCAAGCTTTAGAAGGCGAGACAACCTGCGAGATTGATTTGTGCGGAGACATGCACACAGGCAACGAAACAGCAATGGCAAATACAGCCTAGAACGTATTTAATATCAATTTTATGTGTATGCCACGCAACTGAGCACAAAACACAGCCCCTCGCAACATCGACATTAACTTGGCTCGTATGCAAACAATCGACAACTACCAATGTTGCGAGTCTGAGTGTCTGGACTTGTGACGCAAGTTGACGACGGTCAGAGATGGAAAAACGTGTAAGCGTAGCAGGTGAACTATCCACGCCATGCTAACGTGTGTGCATTGCCTCACACGGCACACACACAGTAGCAGTTTGGTGTGGTCGCAGGGCCAGCGATGTTTACATTCGCGCCTCCCTGAACCCAGCTTTCTCGTTGCTCCGCGAAAATAACTGCAACAGGGCACCTATAAGAACATATCTAAATAACCAACTATCGTGTGCGGGAGCAAACGAGGTTTCAGGTCATGATAAATGGGTCATTAGTTACTTATCGCAACAGAAAAGAACATGATACAAAGTTGTATCAGTACTCCTTCAAGTGATGCACAACTGACAAGACTCCTTGGCTTGGTCTCGGAGATCGGGCACATGCTCCTCCGAGATCAATGACTATGGGCTACTACTCGCAGCGGCTGGTTGGTGCTGCCACGATCATGAAAACGCTACCTCTGAAGTGAGCGCCTGGATCACACTAGGATTTTGTGAGCTGGAGTCTGTTAAACAGAAACTTCGCACTGCTCCGATATCAGCGAGTCGCCACATGCAGCCGCAGAACTCCACATGCCTGCAGAATTTCCTGCGAAATCTGTGCCAAAATGTTCCGAGTGCAATGATCCAAAAGAGCCAGTGGGAAATGCATAACTGCTAGCCTAACTGAGCAGCAGAAAAAAAAAATTCCTTTGCGAGTAACGAAAAATATATGCCTGTTTTATGTTAACCAAACGACTTCAACTTAGAATGCCTCACAACTTTGCTACAGCAATGAATATTACCGTGAAGAAAAAAAAAAAAAAAAAGAAAGACCCCCGGGGTCAGTGTGCATGTGCTAGACATGAAAAAAGAATCAAGAACAGATTAGGAAAGAAAAAGCTGCCACCGATATGGTGTCCAGTGCTTTTGTGCACTATTGGTCCCTTTGCAATTGAACAAGAGATGAGTCATGATGGCGAAGCGCTAAAAGGAACGGAGAAAAACAGAGAGATGTGTCGTTTACAAGTACAGATCGAATTTGATGCAGTAACAAGATCGAAATCCCTTGCTGAGAGAAGCCTGTCCTACCTGACACTCCCACACAAGAACCTTTCCTGAAATAATTAAAGAAACAAGAACCTAAATGTGCGTTTAAGTGTCACAGTTCATACTGAAAATTGGCAGCGCAAACAAACGTGTCTCTCTTCTGTGTCCCGTTTGTTTGCGCTGCCAATTTTCAGTATGAACCTATACCAACTTGCCCGCCTTTCAACACTTCTGTAAGTGTCACAGATCTAGCACGCAACTGACAAAGGAGGTTATTATTTGCCCTCACTTACCCCTCCAAACTCACCTCCTGCCACAGTTCAAAAACACATCCCTCTCAAGCAGACTTCACATTCTCCCACATATCAAACCACACCTTTTTCAACCACTGTGCACATGCGCACACAAAATACGCTCTGAAAAACCAAGAGCACCACAGGGATCACAGTTCCTGGCCCATTTCGTTGAAGAAAAAGAAGAGAGGACGCCGACTCGTCGGTTTGTGTCCCGGAGGCAGTCTTTCTCTGACTGGGCTGCATTATTTTCCTGCGGTGTGGACGTCAAATGTTACAATAGTGATCGCCATGCCGTGCTGACCTCGCGCTTCTAAATTATGCAGAATCCAGACTTTGCAGCAGAGTCTTGCCACTTCCAAAACGCTTCCATCGAGGGAGCAGTATCGTCGGTGTACTTGTACACGCGCTGAAATGCAGCTTTAGGAGGCATCGCCGGTCTCTGGTGGTTCCCAGGCATCTACAGTCTAGAAGGGCAAGATCTGCTGCCTTCAACACGTTGTTCCACGGGAGTTGCGAGAGGAGCACCAGCTGTTCCACATCGACGGCGGACTAGGTTCACTCAGTTGCAGCAGACTGACTGCAGGCTTACAAGCTGTACCGCACACATCGACGAACGAGTCTCTTGTTTTGCAGCATGCTCCACAAATACCATTCTCGGCCGAGTGAATCGAGCATCAAGCCGGCGACTTCCGAAACAAGAAACAAACAAAAAAAGGGTCTCTACTACGCGACAAAAGCAGCGACGCTTTTTCTTTTTCACTGGTCAAGTCGAAGAAGAAGGAAGCTCTCGGTCGAATCACTCTCAACTCGTATCGTGGCTACCGGTGCGAGGTGGCGTCATCGACGGTTGTTGCGGAGGGGACGGCGGCGGGGCTGCTGCAGCGGGTCGCTCTCGGTCGCTAGGGTGGGGCACCGGAATCAGGTGGCGGAGATCCAGCCACTGTTTGCGAAGTGGTTCAAGATCCGCCGGCAGTGCGACCTGTCCATGCCCGCCAGGGATCGGAACTTGGCCGTGCTGCCCTTCTGCCGCTGAGCTTGGTCCTGCGGAGACACATGCCACAACGCAGAGGCATTGCATCAAGCAATGACAAGGCGTGTTTGAGAGAGGGGGAGAGAGAGAGAGCAAAGGAAAAGACAATGTAGGGAAGTTAACAAGACTGCACCTGGTTTGCTAGTGTCAGGGCATTACAGTAGGCGTTTGATATTACCAAGGACGTACTGCAGAACAAGAACTTTGCTCCTGACCTCATGTGAAATCACCTAAAGAGCTACAGCCAATTAAGAATGCGCAGTATACGATACTCTGTGCTTCAAAACATGCTCCTACAATCGTGGTGCCACAGCTTTCTGAAATACATAGAGAGGGATTTATAAGTAGTAACTGGATTACTACATGTACCTACTACCTCTTGAGGATAAGAAATGTCAAAGCACTTATCTTCTTGAACGTCCGTCTTGTCTGCACATAACGACCGCTAGGCTGAGTTCATGCACACAAGTACAGAAAGCATGCTAGTGTGAGTGCAGCTCAGGCAGACCGTTCAGGCTATTCGTGGATTTGTCTACAGCACAAAGAAAGCACTGCCAGCCGCCTTGAAGCATGCACATACCTCTGGAAAAATTTGTGCAATGTAACCCTCCTCCCCCCATTAACCCTTATGCACACAAGTGCTGTGAATGCAGAAAGGACTCACCTTCAGCACTACAGTCTTAAAGGTGATGTAGCACGCAGGGCTGATTCCAATGGACTGGCACAGCTGCAACAGATCGAGATGGATGTACATGATGAACAAGTGTGCAACGGGAACTTGTTGCAGCAATAGCACGTCTCAATGATGGCTAGCTGAAAGCAGTTGATTCCTAGGTGCTGTCCACAGAGTTAAAATTATTGGTTGGCGAGTATATTCGGTTACAACTTAAGAAAATATGTAAGCTCCGCCCAAAGAAGCGCAGAGTGCCTGCCCTTCAACTGCAAAAGACAGTCATGCTGGCTGGTTCTCTCTTGAACCCGAAGTACTTTTTCTCGGCTAATATAAATACTAAGCATGACAGAGTTAAAGGTTCCTCGTTACTAACTCAAACATTACGTTTGGCTGGTCAGCAAAAGTTTACCAGGACGTTAATGTTTCCGACCTAAAACCAGCGACACAAATGCCTGTCTGTATGGGAGAGTCAACTGTACGAAACACTTGAAAAAGGATGGACACCACGAAAATGAGCAAATGAGCAAGCGCTACTGCACGGAGCACGAAGCAAATTTTCTGTGGGAGGGTCAGTGATGGTTGTGGACGGAGCTGACATTTTTTTTTTAAAGTGTGGAGCACTTTAGAGACCCAGCGTGATTTCCATCCATGCATCTCATGTGGCGCAATCACGCTCATAGCAAAGCGCTATATACAGGCCATAACAAGGCTAGCAATCCTCAAAACAGGGTTAAAATGAACGAACAGTCTAAAATAATATAATTAACAAAAATACCCAAGAAGTAATCGCAATAATTAACTAAAAATCGCTAAAAACATTTCGGAAACCTGCAGCTGACTCTGGGGCTACGCAAGAGAGGGCACCACCACCTCGCCAAGCAAGCGAATGCCCCTCCCCCTACGCATCGCCGGCGCTGCGTCACTACGTCTGACGGGGCAAACAACCTGACGGAACTCGCTGCAGACGACGCATATGTCAACTGCCGTAAGAAGCAGGAAGTCGATACAGCGCACATGTCGCACACCGAGTTTGTGAATGTGCCTAACCAGATTCTCCTCGTGCCGGGGACAGCCTACGTGCTTATCTCTAACTCTGACGCCATCAGCAGTTTGGTAAACGGAGCAGTGGGAACTCTACAAACGGGAATCGCTGCCATGACCGTGCTACGCACTTCCTCAGGTTCCACAGCTGCCATAATTTCTTAGGTTGTAACCGAGTACAGTTGTGCCAGTGATGGTCTGAGAAAGAAAAAGTGGAAAGGAGGCGCACCTTCCTCTCCTTGTCGGAGAGCAGCTCGTAGCCAGGCAAGCTGGTGATGTCGGTGGCCTCCTTGGAGTCTTCCCTCGTGTCACCTTCTCGTTTAATAACAGGGTCCATCCAGGCAAGGAGGGAGGGAGGAGAGAGAGGAAATGGCAAAACCATACCATCAGACGATTAGAAACACACAAGCGGGATACAACAAAACTGCGGCCGCAACAAATCCGGCACAGAAACAGCCTTGCATCTGCCACGCAGCGGCGTCGCACTGCGCTGACGAAACCACACTGAGTAAAACCCCTCTTATATGTTCCTATTTCCCCCCAATCGTTTGACGTTTCTGGCGCACAGTCGAAGCAGAAAATCTACAGACACCTACATATTACAACTCCGTTCTCGCACATCATTCCCGTAATTCTGCCAACTGTCACTGTGCTGGATGTGCAGAGGAGGTACGTCAATGAGTTTGGCAATCTGAACTGCCACAAGGTTATCCAAGCGCTGAAAAAGTTACAGTTTAAGCGTTAAACTGATGAATAAGCTATTCCGAGATACAGCTGAGTGTGATGCCTGCATTTTATTATTTAGAAACACTTTATTTCCAATTTTAACCACATGTACGCGTTATACGTTTCCTGGCTACTGTCTTTTTCTTTTTTTTTTATTCCCTTGAAATACGCATTAGATGGGTTACGTTGCATAATGTCAAACTACCTCATAAAGAAACCACATTTGACACAAACATACCTTTGACATAAATCTGGTACTATACATCATAAAACATTATACACTACATGTTGTCCTGGCAGCAGATGTTTGGACTTATTATGCTACATCCGATACTTTGCTAATCTGAATTCATTACATAAAGGCTTGACTGCACAAACAGTGTTGCATCAAAATTGCAAACTCAGCTAGTTAATATGGGTCCATCTTTATGTTGGTTCAAGGCTCACAAAGACGAGGATGAAGCTAAAAAATGTCCTGTTCATTTCCTCACCTCGTCATTGCTGCACAAACAAAAAGACAAGTGCCGCAAAAACAAAAATTTCTGCTGTAATGACGCACTTTGGATTCACCATCACTGATACATCCCATTTTAATTATAATAAAATTTTTTCATTCACAGATGTAAAAACTATAAACAAAAAAAAAAACTAAGCTGACTCAACTCTGCCACTTTTGTGGAAAAAATACCCATCACTTTCATCTTTGCAACGTTTTTATCCCCCAGACACCAGTATCCAACTGCAGTTGACTGCATGTTTTTGTTCAAGCGTAAAGGACAGCGTTTACGGTGCTTAATAGGACAATGCTAAGATGGCTTAGTTGCTTAATGTTTCAAGCTACATGTTTCAAGCTGTCCACCTAAACCATCTCTCCAGGTAAATGTGCTTTAATGACAATGCTTGTGGATAATATTAAACTGCTCCTTCAAAACACACACACACTAAAATGGTGCATCAAAGATATATACTGATGAGGATATGGATGAAAGAAAGCACTGAGAACCATGAGGTTAAAATTAAGGCGTCTTCAACAACACATATTCAAAAGTGTAAGTCCTGTTCTTGCTGCGGGCTTCATGATTCAGCGGCGTGAGTAGCAAGGGAGACCATTTTGTGAAAAATCGAAATAAACACCACTTTTGTAATAATAAAGACGGAAAGCTCCGTGAAAAAACAGCGATCCACTCATCTGTGCAGCTTCTACCTGCGAATTGTGAATCTAAAGAATTTTCCTGCTATAATGGGCAATCCATTAAATCTGTCCGTTTCATGCTTTCCTGCCGCAGCTGCAAACAGAATAGGCTAAATTTACGGCAGCACCAGCACATTTACTTGACACCTTCAGTGTCACGCAATACTTGGCTACCTCGGATGACGTAGGTGGTTGGCATGCAAACAACGCTCACTGAGTGCGGAAACGTCACGGTGCCTCTGCAAAGGAAAGAGAAAGCGGTCGGCACTGACTGACCTCCATAACTGACTCCTTTTTGGGTGCTACAAATTCAAATTTGCTGTTTTTGTTGTTGACGCTGTTGCGATAAATTTCTCACAACACCGAGGTGGTAGCATAGTCTAGGTAGTCCATCATAATGGGAGACCAAGCAGCACTGAAATAAGCAAAGACTGTGTGCTGCACTGTCGTTATTTCATTATGTTCATCCCTTCCCCCTCAGCACGCTTTCTAGCTGCATATTTTTCTCGCAGGTACTGTAGCCTTTGTCCCAACAGTAACGGGCTGGAAACTAAAATGTAAGCGGGGTTTGACCGTTTTGACCATAGCCCTGACTTTAATGCTTTTGAAATAGCTGTGTGGTCTCAGTTGAGATAGACTAAGTCGTGTGACGGGGTGACAGTAGTATGCTGCACCGACGAAGCCGACAGTTGTGCAGCCTTCTCCACAAGTGCAACGTCTTTCACAGGCAAACTGCTCAAAAGCAAGTACAGTGGAGGCATACCTTGTTCGCTTAGCGTAGTGTCGACGCCTCCTTTTTCTCTGAGGAAGAAAAGTTCAAACAGTCAATCAGTCTGAGGGCAGAAAGTCACCAAGACAAGAAAGAAAGAAACTGCCAACGAAGCACAGCACATGGCATTTACTGCATGCTCATGTGTTACACACCGCTTGTCACAGCATCACTGAAGGGTGTTTTTCATCATCATGCTAACACATAACGTGCACTGAAAACAATACTGTAGATTGAAAGGAAAAGTGGTAAACCGCTGGTGGAAAAACCTCTGCAGCCATTTGCAGAGAACAGTTCACTAGTTGTTACAAGTAGCAGCGATGTCTTAGCATCACTTCATCACACACAGCAAACGCTCAAGCAGATGCGAGACTAAACAGTTACGCAGGCAGTTGCTATTCAGTGGATGACTATGCTGCTTTTAAATCACGCTTGCAAACTTTAAAATGTGCTTTTTCTACTTTCCAGTTTAAGGTCATTTGCCATGTTCCTGCATAAAACTCGAGAGCTTAAACATGCAGCAAGCACAGCTGCAATCCAGTTCACCACACTCCTGGGATTGAGCAGAGGATGACGCCTGTACACTTTTCATTTAGCAGAGGAGCAACAAGCACTGGACGTGCAATGTGCGCACATGACAAACACCATGTGCAGAAAGCAGCATGCAGCGCGGAGTAAAGGAATACTCACTCGTATTTTTTTGATGCCGTTGAGATGGGCTTTTTGTGAACGGAGCTGGCGGGTGCCTGCGTTGAGGGCAAACTGATTCGGCATGAGCGCCCCTCTTCCTTTGACTAGTCGCACGACACACACACACACATCAAAAAATGCAGGTGTCAAGCAACAAGCTCATGCAAGTTGGTACTTTCCACAACGCATTGAAGGCAACACAAACCAAAAGGCATTACCAGAAGCTACCAGCTGTTACACCGATTCAATCCCAACAGAACGACTAGGTGACTACATGCATACTGGGCAGTGATTGAGACACAATACACAGCTGCGTGACATGTCAGCACTTTTCGCAGCACCGGAGAGCACTCGGTGATCACTGGGGAACCATGTTGTGCCCCAAATGTGTCGCAAAACACTCTTGTTCTCATTGTATACCACACTTCCGTCAGTGCACTGTGGCCCCAGCGCTCACTGGTGGCCTCGAGAAAACCGCTAGCAATCATGCGTTCCACGTACCACGTTTGAATCACTGAGCATTGTGCAATGCTATGAGCCAAAGCATCTTTATTATTTAAACCCTAAAATTTACCCTCGTTGGTTAATTCAAACTTGACCAGACAGCAAGAGCACATCTGACCAAAACATTACCCCAATGGCCGCAGCATACCGTATTTTTTTGCGTATAACCCACACCTTCAACGGTGAACCGCGGAAAATTTTCTAAAAACTGTCACCACATATCTGTGTGAAGCTAGCTTTTGTGCACAGCTTTAAAGAACTATCATGAAGCCACCTTGTACATCAGAATTTGCATTTTTTGTCTTGATTTTAACTCCAAATGCTGTGTATTTGCTGTACAGGTTATGAGCGAGAAGATATGGTATGTCTGAGTAATTCACCATTGAAAAACGTGTAATCTCCCACTGAAAAGCTTAATTTAAACCTATCCGAGGATGATTTGAGCAAATGCAATAGCTCAGTTTCTAATGCGCATATTCACCTCGCAAGAAACTTTAGGTCCTAAAGCTAGGCGAGTAGTAAATCACACATAACAATGCCTTCCCTGCCACTGTCATTACAATGTAACGAGATGTAGTTCTAGAAGGAACGATGCATGCAACAATGCAATGTTTCATTCTTTTGATTAGAAACGCTCATTCAATATAATCCACCTTACACACTTACAATGCCCCATCAGACGTCTTTGGCATTCCGCAAAATTGCATGCACTGTAGGTTGAACTAGCAAGCGGGTTTGTCCGGACAAACATAGAACGATATCAAATGCCCAATCAAGTGACACGTTTAAAATGAAAAGATTTAAATGCCACAAAGACATGCACTTTAGCAGGGAAAGAAGCAATCTCTGCCCTGTGCCTATAAACGACAGCATCACTGATGAGACAGTACCTGTGCCAATAGTCATTCGATTCTATCCCCCCCCCCCCATGATCGGCTGATCACGGTGATAGTACTGGCAAAAGGTAGCCCCCTAGGCTACCAACAATGCATGAAAAGTAACAGCGCTGGGATAAACCGTAACGAGGCACCAATGCCCCCCTCGGCATGCAGCGCGCATCTGCGAGCAACAGGCGAGAGGTAACACTTACAGACTTCTTTTTCGCTTCCTTGCGCTTTTCCCGACGATGCCTCGCGGCGTCGAATTCTGAGCATTCTGACAAAGAAAAAGAAAGTGCACAGGCTGTCAAACAAGGCATTTTGTTGTTAGTCCCGTAGACATAAACCACAGCCGACAACAATACAGTAGAACCCGCTGATACGTTTTTGAAGGGACCGTAGGAAATAAACGTAAGAGACGGGAAACGTAAGAGCCGAAAAACAGGAAAAACAGCAAAATATTTAGTGGTACCGATTCTTACGAGCAGCAGGAAAATTGGCGCGCTCAGCCGCGCTCAGAAACACGGAGCTTAGGACGGCCTCATCCACAGAAATGTAATCAACGTATGTGATTTTTTTAACACCAACAGCTGTAGGCATGAAAGAACTAAGCACACGCAATCACGACCGGCGCGGCGAGTCCGACCGCGAACCGCACGCACGACCGTGCGAGCTCCAATCAGCTCAAACTCCTCCCGCTCTCCGACAAATAACGATGATGATGAGTCTACGCCAACGCGATGGCAGAAGTGAATGCCAATCTCGAAGGCCTTGCTTTCGCAAGCAATTACGTCATACACGCCATATTTGTGCAATACAAGTCTCAAAGGCTATGCTTTTGTCAATAGTAAATGCCAATCTCGAAGGCCTTGCTTTCGCGAGCAGTTACGTCATAGACGCCATCTTTGCAATTTGAATCTTGAAGGCCATGCTTTGTTTGCATCAATTGAAAGATTCTGTTGCTTGCGCCTCTCATGCGGCTAACATTACAGTCAAACGAGGCCAAGCTGCATGAAAATGCACCATGGCGGCTCTCTTTGGTAGTCACTCGGTCGGCTCCGAGCGCACTTCGCGACGTATCATACGGGAACGGTCCGACAGTTACGACGTAACAGCGGGGTTCCCAATACATTGTATCCTATGGGATCTATGCCGGGACCGGCGGAAAACGACGTAACAGCCAGGAAAACGCAGCAGTGAGGAACGTAACAGCGGGGTTCTACTGTACTAAGGATTTGCCAGGGGGGACAGGGTGAAATTTCACAAGACCACTCTTATTCATGCTTCGCTGAACCCGCGCTGTAATGGTTAGCAGACCAGACACTGCGATGCTTTTGCAGCAAAGAGCAGCGCCAGCCAAACCACGAGATAGGATCGCACAGCTGACATTCTGCGCAATGTTTTTGTACGCACTAATTTGTGGACACGCAATGAGGTGCCATGGTTTGAGTGGTCAGCCAATCCATTAGGCTACATGAACACTTCGTTCAGGATTCATGACTAAGTTTCAACTGTCGGTACATGTCAAATTAATAAGTATTAATGAAATTTTACCTATCTTCAAACGTTATCAACAAGGAGCACTCGTCCATTGCGATCCTTACCATCGAGCTTGGTGATGCCGTTCCGCCGATACCTCAGCAGCTCTTTGATCCTGGCTTTAAGCTCTTTTTCCCCTGAAACACACATTGGAAATGCAATATACTAGATGCAACATAAAGGAAACATGGTCGAAAAGAATTGCCCACCATTTACACTAAGGCACGCACATAAACGTGAATCGAAACGGGTCCCCAATACTCAGCGCAACGCTTTTTTTAATGAGATGCTTGCAATAATGAGATGCTCAGATTACTGATGGCACAATTTACGGTAGCGTCAATGGAGACCATGGCTTCTGCCGCAGCACCTACGGAAAACAGTAGTTTTGTTTTTGCCACATGCTTTCAGTATGCCTTGGTTGCCATCCATGATCGTGTTGTCAGCTACTTGGCTTCCATGAGCAGCTACAGTGCTAAACAAATAATTTTCACGCAGCGCACGTAAAAGCGTGTGCTTCCAAAAATGCGTGCACACAATCCATGAATGAGTCACTGGTGAGCACGGTTTCCTCCGCAACGAATGTGCCGTGCCGTAGTTTCGTTTCGACTCCGTCCAATCAGTGAACAACGTCACAAACACACCAGAAGCTGTCCAGGATAACGAAAGGATTCTATTTGTGACTAACAGCGCAAAAAAGAATGAGGGACAAGGAAGAACCACAGATGAGCGCTTTTATGTTGAAAGGATTCTACCACAATTCGCAAGCTGGCATCAAATATGCTGGCTATGTCGTGATGGATGGATGAACTGCTGCCAGCCAGCTCACTGGCGAAAAAACTATTTGCGTTTAATGCCGGTGATGATAAAAGAGAGAGGAGGAAAGAACACCTCAGATGAAGACACGGGCATGGTGAACAAGGTTGCAAGACGATGAGAATCGCAGCATGCACGCTGCTTTAATGCAAAATAAGAACGAGGTTTGCAGATTCATCCAGTAAACAGAAGTGTGCGGATGTAGTAGGCACTTTGACATAGCTTTACTGACACCGTCAATGATTGGGCATTCGGTTTTAATTCAGACATCTTTCTTTCCTGGTCCTGCAAAATCCCAGTGTGTTAAGGGGAGACTCTGGTCTTCTAAAAAAAACTTTTGTTTATTGTCATATTCAAATGAAATTTTCAGGCAATGTATATTTTAACTTGCTATAAACAGATATGCAATCCATTTTTTCTTAGCTCAAGTAGTTTTTGAGATATTAAATAAATAATGAATGATCAAATTGCCCAATTGTTCTGCAATTTAATCATTGAATATCCTAGAAAACTTGATATGGCCATATTCTAGAACAATCAAGGATCACAACTAAACCATTACTGTAATTTTAGCTATATTTTTATAAAAGTTATTGCCATCTGTAATGTAATGGTTGGGAACATGAAAATTTTTATCAGTTTTATCAGCATATAAAAAATTTTCTCTTGACCAAGTCTATAATTTAGTAGTATTATTGTGTATAGGAACTCATAAGCTTTCAATTGCAACAAGAATCATTCAAATCTGATCACAAGATCAATAGATACTGTGGGCAACAGTGTAGCACATAGGCGAAAAACGGATTTTGAGAAAACTCAGAAAGAAGTTTGAAGACTTGGTATAGGTTTCTTCTTGCTACTAAAAAGCAACAGATGGAAGTCCTTTTCGCTCTAGAAGCCACCAGGCACATAATCACTATCATTTTCTTTCACACGCCTCCTCTTCATGGCATTCCTGAAGTTTTCTGCTCTGGTATGCTTCTTGTCACATGCCGCTAGCCGCCGCTGGTCCTTTTCTAGACACCTTTCAACATCTGTGCTGCCTTGACTCAAATGCAGCTCCTTCAAAATGGCCTCAGAGGCACATTTCTTTCCGGCATTGAACCGGGCGACTGGTTCCGCAACAGCAGTTTCGACTGTGAAGAGCGAGGCGTGTTTGGTTTTTGGCACAAGCGACCAGATTACTGAATGGAGGCTCTCATTTGAATTCTGAGTTTTGCCTCGTTGACAGCGCTCCAACAGCTTCCGATCAGAGAGGCGAGTGTACACTGGGAGGAGGGCTTCAGCAACGTATTCAGGCAGGTTGTACCGGTGCTTGGGAGGAGCCTGCTGCCTTGCCACTGCCTTGTTGTGTGCACACCATGATTCTTCACTTTTTGGGCACCGTGAATGTTGTGGCTTTGTATCTGTGGAAGTCACATGATAGTACGTGGCAAGGACAGCATTCTCCATCTCATCAATGTTTCCCTGGTGTGCCTTGAGTGCCCAGCCATAATAATTCGTAAGCTTTGTAACAAGCTCAACAGTGAGCTTGCCTTTGCCACCGAGGCTTGGCCGACCTTCCCCTTTGCTCTTCTGCAAGAGGTTTCTCAGTGCAGCACCCATTCGTTTATGAATGTGATTAACACAATCCTCCTTTTCGATGGGCACAAAGCCATACACTTTCTCCTCCTGAAGGCTGTTGAAAGCGCGGCTATCTCCATCACACAACATCGTTGTGTAACGCAGTCCATGTTTTTCAAGGGACCGGCCGAACAGAATTTTGGCAGCCTCCACCTCCATTTGGCCAGGCTTGCTCGAAGACTTTTTTTGGCACTTATGACGAGCTCGCCACTCACTGTATCGTGGGTCACCGTCCTTGGGGCCGATTTCGCAACCCAAACAGAAGTTCGATAGAACTTTGAAGTCGAGCACGTATCCCGAAAAGAGTTCGATCACAGTTCCCACACAAATGTGTGACAGGTGTCCACGAGTGAGCCAAGTCCCGTCAAATGAAACTGCGATATTGCCGGGGTTCCCGAAGTTCAGTTCGTAACAGATGGCCTTCACAGCTGTCGCGCACTCACTCATGACGCCCGCGGATGCGTTCACGGCGGCAGGGTTCATCTTTGTTTTTACGTAGTTTTGGTAGGTTTTGTTGTGCATACCGCGACGAGAAACGTTCAGCGCCGAGAAAATGTCGTTTAGCACGGTCTGCCCATTTCCCGTGCTTATAACTGCCCGAGCAGCAAGCACATTCACTTCGAATGGGTTGCAGGTCGCATTCCCCCCTGCTCTTGGCGAGCTCCATCCGGTGCTGACATCTCCACAGACGGCACAGTTCACCACTATTTTCACTGCCACTCCGTACTCACGGTGACCTCTTGAAACGTTCAAAGGGCCGGAGCAGAATTCGCATTTCGCGCACCGAAGCAGTTGGTTCAGCAGCGGTAGGCTTAGCAGCGTAAACTCGGTGCCGCACCCCGCCGCTTCCGGGGAATCTCCGGTAAGCGACTGCTTTCGGCGCGTAGGTGAT
Source organism: Rhipicephalus sanguineus (assembly GCF_013339695.2). NCBI lineage: Eukaryota > Metazoa > Arthropoda > Arachnida > Ixodida > Ixodidae > Rhipicephalus > Rhipicephalus sanguineus. Next base: position 132,935,624 of record NC_051186.1, read on the forward strand.
AATGAAGAAAGCTTCTGGCGCTGCGCTTCCGCGCGATGCTCAATCGCCACTTTCTCAGCTTCTGAAACAAGGAGCGTGTCAACGCGCATTGTCCTCGACGCGTCGTCGGCCACAGGCATCGCTTGCGCGGCTGCGGCTTCGGTGGATGTCGTACACCCGCTGGCGCATGTCGCAGAGCTCGTCGCAGTCGATCAACTCGATGCTGCTTTAGGTATCCGAGACCGACGCTTGCGTTTTTTGCCGTAGGCATGAGCCGTCGCGAACTTGCGTCGCCCGCCAGCCATCGTCGCGTCCGAACAATTTTTGACAAGGCGTCTCGCATTCTCGGGCAGACGAAACTCCGGTCGTCCAATCAGAGAGCAGGATTCACCCCACGTGGTACAAACGCGCCAATGCCGTGCGAGTATTTTCTTTTTTTCGTTGGCGTGCAGCTCCATAGTCGCCAGACCTAGAGGTGTTTTCTCGTTAAAAACGGAATGTAGAAGAATTCAGCTCTCGAATGATTCCAAAATGGCCGCACTGCGGCCAACGGTTACCGCAGGCGACGGCATTGAATTTGCCTGTTTTCGGGGGGCGTTTTCGAGCGAAAGCGATCATGAAGCTCTCTTTAGAGCGCAATAACAAAATAAATGCTCGGCGGAACGCGTTAATATCGCAGCAATAGATTCTTTAGGACGTCTAGATTGCGAAAAAAAATATTTCAAAAAGTCGATTTTTCGGCGATTTTTTGTTCTAGAAGACCCGTGTTTCCCCTTAACGAGGTTTTCTTATTGTATAATCGCTTTCACAGTGCAAAGAAATCAGGCTTAAAGAAAACAACTCACTCTCGAGGTTCTCCAGAAGTTGCTCGTGCTCCGTGGCTGACTGAAACTGGCTGAATATGCGCATCTTCTCCTGCAGTTCCCTGCATCACGGCACAGTTACAACAATTATCGGAGGAAAAACAATGTCACAGGTTGGGAGATGCCACATGACATTAGCAGGCGTTCACTTACATTTCTCAGTTTAAAGAAAGAAAAAAAAGAAGCTAGAATACAATGCTTTATTTGGCGGTCAAACCAGCTCAAAATGGTAGGCACAATGCACATGAACGTGTCTGTTATGTTGAAAATTAGGGAAAAAAAGAAACAATACAATTTCGCACTTACTGACACCCTGCTGCTGTTCAAATTTCACGGAAAACTTGGGTTTTACTGCGCGCACATTTCAGTGTAAAGCTAGGCACAATTACTTGGCTAGATTTGAAAAAAAAAAAAAAAATGGAGCCTTGCCAAAATGCAACATGGTGGCAATGGCAACGTCCAGCGTGTGCGACTGCTTCCGGCACCCACAGAAGTGCAATGTGGTGGTACTTCACGCAGTTCAAGCAGGAAGCAAAAATACATGAGTACATTTTGGAGTATGCTGACCTTGTGCAAGCAGATGTGTATGGAAATGTCCTGTCAATTTTCGTTGCTGAAGGATTGCAGTTTAGCAACACTTCGATGTCGAGAAATGCGAGATGCACTGAATCCTACGGGCGTTCGCTGGCGACTGGAAAATATTTCGTTGTCGCGCGATTTCGTTATTGCAGGTTTCGAATGCAGAACTTCGTTTTCATTGAACCGTGAAAGACACCACCGCTAGTTGGGTGTACTTGAGAAGAGAAGTGTACTTGGAATTAAAAAAAAGGTCGATTCACAAAAACTTTTCAGAATTTCCAATCAGTAATAATTATATAAAAAAAATTGCATGTTCATTAAGTCACAAAGTATCTGAAAGAAATGTCATGTTTGCAGCAGCCAATATGCCTGTGCACTCTCTATCGAAAACCCTTCCCAGCCACTACAGTATAACCTCTTTACAACAGATCTGTTTACAGTCAAACCTCGTTACAACGAACACCACATTAACAAACATTTCAAATTAACGAACTTTTAAGAAATCCCGTGCCGACTGCTTATAGTTTCAATGTAAAAATATTTCACAACTATGAACTTCAGAATAACGAACATTTCAGAATAACGATCGTAATTTAATTCCGTGTAATCTTAACAACACCTCAGTACTACGAACTTATATCCCGAAATGCGAGGATTCTTAGATTTCAGTGTATCGGTCATGGCAGTCGGAGCTGTAAGGTAGCAGACGACGCAGCGTGAAGAGCGGACGCCCTCCCGCTAAAACCTGAGATGGCACGGGAGGAGAAAGACGCGGGCGGAGAACTTTTTTTTTTCCCCCTTCGTTGCGGAGGCGACAACGCATCAGGTTATGTAAAGGCCCAACCACATGCATAGCACGCGACTTTCGAGCGAAGGCGACTGCGACAAACGGGCTCCGTCGCGCTGCTCGATTGAAAACTATCACGCGCACGCAGGCAAATTACGAAAAAGAATTACAGAGATGAATGACAACATGGCAAATTTATTATTGTCTTGTTTGAGATAAAGATGCCATAAAAACGTTTCGTGACTTCCTTTTTTCGCAATCTTATGTTTAACCGCGACAGTAGTATCTGCTGTGATCCCACGGGACGCCTGAAAGCGTACGCTGCCTACGCGACGTCGCACTTTGCAAACTGCGTTATGTTGGGGTTAGTCCACGAGGCGCATCTCGACAACGTTTCCCCTTGCTGTCATAGAACGTTTAAGAAGAGCCGCAGCGCCTCACATCGTTGCTTCGCAGGGAGAAGGGCTACCTCACACGACGACGATGTTGACATAGCAGCAAGCTACCACCAATGCAGCAAGCTACCACCGAAACATCAAAACGAACCGTCAATCATAATTAGCGACAAAATACGGCCGCTGCCTTGCTCTCCGCGTGAGATGGGGCTGTAAAGAAGGTAGTCTATAACTTGCATTCCTTGAAGTACGCGCCGATTGGAAGCATCACGAGCAAATTGCAACCGAAGCGAGGGTCAGAGATGCTGCCATGTTGTCGGATATCGTCATGCTCACTTCCGGGCGACAAGCGATGTTTTCTGGCTTTCCAGAAACCTGGGGTGCTATCGCGGAACGATTCTATTTCAGATTCCAATGCCTTTCGTGCTTTTCGCGCTTGGCCAGTGGTCAGAACGATGGTCCGTCCGCGTTATCAGCCAGCCGTGTAGAATCGGAAATAGCATCGTTTCGCGATTGCACCCCTGCGACAAGCGACGGCGATGGATGTCCCTCCGCGACAGCAAATCCTGTCGGCCGTTGCTCAAAACTCGCGTGCATGCAGTCGGGCCTGGTTGGGCTTTAAAGGATTGCAGCGATGACATGGACGACGATGTCACGGTAGCACCCGAAGATCGCGACGAGTCCGTGTCGGCCACAGATGCGTTGGGCTACTTGAGGAAACTCCGCATATTCATAGAAAAAAGCGGAACAGCGACCGAAGCGGCGCATAAAAATGCGGACGGTCTAGAATCGTTCGTGACGCAGAGTTTGTGCTGCACCCGTCAAAAAACGATCACGGACTATTTCAAATAAACGTGCCTTGTCTGACGTTCACGTGTGCATTGTTGTGAGAAACGAGTTCAAGGATGTACCGTTGCAAAGGTAGGACGTTTGCGTTACTGAAATTCTATTATGGTAAATTTTTGGGCTTTCACTATAACAACCTTTCAGAATAATGAATATTTTTTCGCGGTCCCCTGAAGTTCGTTATACCGAGATTTCACTGTACAACACATTCGGATATTACATACCAATTTGCGGCGTTATGCCGACCTCCGTATTTGTTCCATTGATTGAGCTTCGTTTACAACGGATTCTGGTACAACGGACATTTGGATATAATTGACTAAAATGTCAGGCCAGCAAGGTGGTCAGGTCTCCTTTAGAGCGGACTTTTCTTCTACGGACATACCAAACTCAATAACTTCCGACTTCAAACATCGCTTAGCATACTTTCGGGATGGGAAAAGCGCGCCGCGGATATCGACGTACCGATTTAAGAACGAAGGCCACCGATCTCCGGTCTGTCAATGAAGAGCTATATGCCTAGCTGCAGCGACAAAAAATCGGCGCGCAGCGTGCTTGGTGTTGCGTTTTGGGACGCTGACGCGCGAAATTGCTAGCCGCTGCCACTGCTTCTTCGAGCAGTCGCTGCGCGGTGAGCGTGGCCGGGGGAGTCTGCGGCCGATGCACAAAATGCCTATCCGCAATTCTGAGGAGCCAGTGGGCGATGCGATTTGTTGCCTGCGACGAAGGACATTGCGGCTTCGTTTCCGCATGTCCGCTTGCGCAATGTTCTTGCCCGCAAAGTTCGGATTTGTCTCGTACATCGGCACCGTGAGTGCAGTTAGGCCCAGCCACGACATCGAGTAGAAAGCTCGGTTGCGATGTGCGTGGCCATGGTGCCCTATGTTTCAAAGTACGTCATGCTCGATTGCGAGTAGAAAAAGTTGTCCCGCAGTTGTCTTCGTCATAAGCTCCGAAGTGCTGATAAGAAGAACCTCTAACGGCGGGTCCAACGAGTCAACGCTATGACAGTCGCACGTCTGCGATGTTCACGACGAGTGCGGCACGCTATTGTAATCTGATGACTGGGCTTCCACTTGCAGCTGCCAAACTAAAGCGTTCTAAATTATCATCGACCCGTGAACACAGAACGAGTGCGAACGTGTCACTAAGTAACGCAATTTTCGACACCTACAACCTCGCGACGCACAAGCAGGAGACGACGATCCCGAAGCGAGCATCACAGCAGAAGCAGCCAATCAGAGGCCTTGAATTGAATTTCAAGCATTTGCTTTTTGTACGCTTGTTACTGATTGGAGAAGCTAGCTGAAACATAGAACTTGAACACGGAGAAATGCTCTTTACGACAAGTCCAAAATGGTGGCGACCGGTTGTGCCATTGCCAAGCTATAATTTTCAAACACGCTGTTTTGTTTTTTGTTTTTGCTATTTCCGCAATTTTCGAAAAGTCGGCAGACGCAAAATAAAATTTTATAGCACTTCTACGCAGCTTTCAGTGAAGGTATTTTGGAATCAGGTAGAAAATGGGCTACAGAAACTGAAAATGCGATTTTCCAAAAATTGCATTTTTTTTTGGTCCCCCGTTAAAAATAAGACCATGTTTGTGACTCGTAATTCTCTCCGGTTATAACAGACCCATTCCGCGTTTACATAAAAGTCTGTTGTAACAGTACTTGCATACTCCCTTTACAACAGACCAAAATCCTCTTCACTATGAAGGTCTGTTGCAATGAGGTTATACTGTACTCACTTGTCGGCCTCACGGGCAGGCTTCTTGCTGCGCGACACCGGGCTGGCCTTGGAGGCCGGCCGGCCCATGTGGCAAAACTGCTCGAGCAGGCGGTAGTCCCGTGCCAGGCCCTTGCGACGCATCCGCTCCCGTAGCCGCCTCGAGTACATGTCCACCTGAGCCAGCTTCAGGGCAACCTCGAGGTCGTCCTCGTCTGGGCCGCCCATCGACAGCTGGCTGATCAGGGACTCGGCCTCGTTGTCGTACTCCTGCAAAGTGCAAAGCCAAGGAGGTAAAGTTGGTGCCACAGTTTTAACACAACAAAGCGACGAGTATTTGTAAGGCGCCAGAGAAAGCGTGTTGGATAAAAAACACAACCTCAGTCTAAGAAAAAGAAGTTCAGGGGAAGATGAAAACTTGGAGATAAAAAATTCGTGAACACGGAGTGTCGCTGAAGGCAAGTCCGATTGTCAAAACGTCGGCTACAACGATCACGAATGTTACATGCAGCATTACGAGCAATGATCAAAGATGTCCTACTAAATGCCTGCAATGTAACGCTGTACATGAGGTTAAAAAACCAGACAGCTGAGGTTCTTGTTTTGCTACTTTCATGCTTCAAGGAGTAGGCCTCTATGTATATGAACACGGAAGCTCGGCCAATGCTTTCTCACAGCGTGCTACGAAGTAACCATTTGGTGTATACCCTTGTTTCAGTTGGACTATGCCATTCACAGTGAACCAAGATTTAAGACTGCTGCTGAAACATAGAGCTAGGTCAAATGGCACCTTGTCCTTTCTTAGGCAACATGATTTGTCAACACATTCATGAAAAACGCTGTACCTACACGCTAATGTCTGAAATCAGGATCATTACTCTAGTGTACCACGGTTACATCGCTGTAAGTTGCAACAGGAGATAATGCTTTGCATTCCTGACCTGAGGCAGCCTGACGACCTAAGCTATTTCGAAATTTTGGGGTCTTGGTTTAACCCAAGACCGAACGCCGTACCTACACGCTAATGTCTGAAATCAGGATCATTACTCTAGTGTACCATGGTTACATCGCTGTAAGTTGCAACAGGAGATAATGCTTTGCATTCCTGACCTGAGGCAGCCTGACGACCTAAGCTATTTCTAAATTTTGGGGTCTTGGTTTAACCCAAGACCGAACGCGGTACCTACACGCTAATGTCTGAAATCAGGATCATTACTCTAGTGTACCATGGTTACATCGCTGTAAGTTGCAACAGGAGATAATGCTTTGCATTCCTGACCTGAGGCAGCCTGACGACCTAAGCTATTTCTAAATTTTGGGGTCTTGGTTTAACCCAAGACCGAAAGGCTAGCTGGGTTGGGTTCTGCGCATACGCACTTGCAGGCTGCCGATTCCACGGTTCTGCGAGGCTCTTGGGTCCCAATTTTCGAACTCTAGTGTGACATGTGGCAGCTATCTGAACTCTTGTCACACTAGACTCGGGTGATACTTAATCCAGTGGTTCTCAAATGGGGGTCCGCGGACCCTCGGGGGTCCATGAAGCCATTTGTGGGGGTCCGCGAAACCCGTCCTCGAAAAAAACCACGAAAACAAGATGCATTTTTTGGCGGCCCACTATGTCCCGTGACAGCGATTCCTTCCGATTTTGGTATGCATCGCCGCATAACGTTTTTGCATTGCGACGGAGTTGACTTATGTTTCTCCTCTCCATGAGATGGCTGGAAAGATTTTGTTGCAGTTTTTTACGACATATGCACGCGGGCATGCTTCTTCTGGACTTGCATATTTGAAGAGCAAACGTAGCTACAAACAGGTTGACTGTGGATGCAGGCCGCACAACTTAGTGACAAACTGTTGAAATCGAAACCCCTTCCCCCCCTTTTCTCTCACTGTAAGGGGTCCCTGATCACTTCGACCAGTCCACAAGGGGTCCCCGAAACGTCCATGAGTGAGAACCACTGACTTAATCGATAAGGTCAACGTTTCAATGGACCAACCACTCACCCTCTCGTAGTCGTCCCGACAGGGCATGTAGCCAAGCTCCTGCTGCTCGGTAGACGTGATGTCCACCGTGGCCACCGGAGTGCTTAGACTCGGAGACAGTGGACCTAAGGGACAACGAGCAGCAGTCTGAGCCGAAGCGCAGCGGAGAGTGCAGCAGTCTGTGGCAGCCTAAGAATGCAGTGGCAACCGTGCCGCTGTTCAACTATAGCGTACTGCATTTACGCAAATCTAACGTGCACCTTTTTTTCAGATTCAAAGGCCTCTCGACACTGGCGCCAGAGGCGAAGGAAAGAAAAATGGAGGAGCTGCATCGCACTGAACAGCAGATAACTCAAATGCAGTCTCTCGAGAATCAAACAAATGATCTACAGTCTTGTTAATTGAGCCCTTGGTAGGTAGAAGTGATTAATTTTGCTGTTTCCAGAGAAATCAGAGGAGCCCATTTTGCACCCGCCGGGGTTTATCTGAACAATCCATGCCATCCACTCACCTCCCTCAGGCACTGTGTGATCCTTGATTTGCGTCGACACCTCTGTGGACCATGTGGCTAGAGAGGAGAAACAAATTATGTCGCTTGTAACAACATTTGATGTAAATGCAACTTTTGACGACAAAACAGGTACGAACAGTTGATCCCTACCGAAGGTCCAGCCTGGCGACTACTTTGACATAAGAACCCAAATTTCAGTTGCTTGAATCATAATGTCTGCCATCACTGGATAATATGAACTTGCCTGGACAGCGGATACACAATGGACCCTCGGTGGTGACCCGTTTAGAAAAGTGTACATCTTGGCAGCGTTTCATCCTCTAATTTTCGTTGACCCTCGCGTGAAATTTCGGCATACAAAACCCCCCAAACAACATTGTACGAACTATTATTGGTTGATGCCTTAGAGGCCCGTAGTCACAAACCAACCTTATCTGAAACCTATAAGGCAGCCTTTCGTAAGGAATGGAAAAGTGTAAAGATAAGAAAAGGTCACAATGCGTTTCATAAACTTGCCTTATTCGGTTTTAAGGAAGTCTAACGAAAAGTGGCCTTGTCATCATAAGGAACAAGCATGGGAGCGAGGCTACGAACTTTTACTGGCTCATTGTTGGTTTATTAGCAAGAAAAAAAAGCTGTACGCTGCTCAATGCAATAAAAAAGTCACAGTTTCGCCGCAAGGGCGAAGCAATGAATGCGATAGCAAGAAATTAATGCTATACGAAGTGAGGCTCGCCAGTGGATACTCTCAGTTTCAACAGCGCTCCTGTTGCAAAGGCGGCCGAAGCAGCGAAGAAAACTAGCGCGCTTCAGGTGTCGAGCTGTGACACTTGATAGTTCGCGCTCATCTTGTTTGTTCGTTTAGCGGCGTCCCTTCAGCTCGAGTGACTTTCGTACGCTCCGTAACATGAGCGCGGACATCACGGTGAAAGCTTGAAACATTCCTCTTCCCCTCACCATGAGAAAACCGCGCGAGCAGACAGCGGAAGGGCAAGGTTCTCCATGCGCAAATATAAGAAGCAGCGAGAGAGCTGGCCGACGCCTTTAAGTGTGCCCGTCGCGCTCCTAGCGCCATCTCGCTGGTAATGAAGAAACGCTTAAAAGCGCCTCCGTCTCGGAGGACTGCAAACGGTAAAGGGTGTGTATATAACGCTCGCCGTTAGCTACCTGAGGGATGTACGCTTTATGGAGTAGTGCTTAGCACACCGCGCTGCGAATTCAGAGGTCGCTGGTTCGATTCCGCGCTTCGGAAGCATTTTTCTGATTTTTCTTTGGGATATTGATGTATATATACATACCGTATTTATGCGAAAATAGGTCGGGCACGAATTTAGGTCGACCCCTACTTATAGCACTCTACGAGAAATAAAAAAAAAATATTCGAAAATAGGTCGACCCATGTTTTTTTTAGAAACAGGAAAATTGAAACATAGCACACCTTTATTTACAATTAACTTAGCGCCCTAGTCGCTGCCGGGAGTGTCATGTTCGTCAGATGTGCAAGGAAGGTTGTCGGATTCTTCGCAGGCATCCTCAGCATCCCAAATGACGTCGACTTCGCTGCCATCGATTGCGTTGGAAATGCAGCACTTTTTAAAGCCAGTCACGATAATTTCCGCTGGCAAGTCTTTCCGCGCGTCCTTCACCCACGTCGCAACTTCATTGAGGGAAGCCCTTCTCGCGGCGTCCCGTCGGTGTCATTGCAGCATTCTCCTTCAAGCCACTCTTTGTAACTCTTCGCCACCCGGTCCTTAATGTAGCCGGGACGTCATACCTAGCGGTATGACGACCAGGTCTGTTGGCCTTCTGCAGGGCCTCCTTGACGCCCGGAGCCTCAGTTCTTTTTCAAGAGCGTCATGCCTGCCAGTTGCTGGGCCGCGAAAAGCACGACGCCATCCATTGCACGCGAACAGTCGGTCCCGCTGCTTCCGCCAACCCCTAATCAACTTTTACGTCGAACTCACGCTGACCGGCACAATTGCTGGAATTCTCGGCAAAAAGTATCACTTGACGCTTGAAGTCAGCTGTGTAGCGCTACCGACGTGCAAATGCGAACCGTCACGTCAGATCAAACAACAAACAAAGAGTGAGGCCTTAGGCCAGTGCCAGTGCGGCTGCGCGTCGGCAGGCAGCACGGCTAGGGGGCTAGGGACTTCACGGCCTACCTAGGGAAATCACGGGTTCCAGCGCAAACATGGCGGAGCGGCTGCATTTCGCGGGGGCTTTGAAAAGGCGGTGTGCAGCTATTGCACAAATAACTTTTTTTTTCTTAGTTACTTAGTCGGAAAAGGCGAACGGGTACGGTTTTTATACCAGATTTTATGGTATATAATGTGCGTATGTAGCAGGAACTGCTTGAAGAACAGCAGGCGCGGCAGTTGAACGGCATAGGTGCGGTGCTTTTGGTCGCTTTGATCGCGAATATAGGTCGAGATTCTTTGGTCACGAATATAGGTCGATAGCTGATTATGGGCAACATTTTTGGGAAAAAAAAGGTCGACCTATATTCGAATAAATACGGTACTTATACATATACGCAGCATGACGGCGGCGACGGCAAAAATCAGCCGAGACTGTCCATATAATTGCTATCGCAATAAAAAAAAAATTCAGGAATGCATACCCGTGCAAGTTTCGGTAATAATGCGCCTAGTCTGGCCGCGTCGTTTGCTCCTTTTCTTTGTTAACGGTTTACCGTTGTCATAGCAACCAGCGGCTTGTGTAGACGCGCCAGTCCACGAAGGGCTGATTTCTACGAGGGCACCGACAGGCGCGTGCAGTTGCGAGCGTTTTTTGTCCGTCCGCCTGCTTGTGTGGCTGTTTGCATGGGTCATACATACGCTTGTTATTGAGTGCGACAGAAAGGCGAAAATTGAATTTTACTGAAGATCCAGCGCTGCTCGTGGACTTGAAAGTGTCGCACGTGGTGTTAGTGAAGGACAACACGAGAAAGTGGGAGCAGCTCAAAGCAGCAAGAGCGACGTGTGGCTGCGCACCGAACAGCGGCTACACGAGTGCAAAAATGCGTAAAAAATATCCCATCCTGTAGTGAAACACGTCAGCTTCTGCGCCATGCCCCGACTGATTTTTTCACACGTTTAATAATGCGAGGCAGTGTCGTCTAGGGTATGTCCACCAAGTCACCATTGACAGTTTTAAAAGTGCCTGTGCTGTAGAAACAGAGCGCCACCAGCAGCTCAAAGAGCTGTGGCACGGGAAAATCGACGTAGAGGGGGCTCGTCTCCAGCGGCAAGCTCGGGGACACGAAGTGCTCACTTCGAGAAGTGAAATCTGCTCACACCGTCGGTGAACTCTTCCATGGTATTTTGATGGTTCCCAAGCACTCGCAGCGTTAATTGTACATATGGGCGCCAATTGCATACATCACCTTTTCTTTGATGACTTTCAAAAGCTTCTCGCGTAATCAGCCATAGTGCACCACCTAAGTGGCGCCTTAAGGTACCTGCCGGGTTACCTTATCGAACGCCACTTTATCACGGCGGTAAGGTTAGGGAAAGGCTGAATTGAGGCATAAGGTTTGTTGTCGAAAAGGTAAGGAGGGCAAAGATAAGGATAAGGGTGGTTTGTGAATACGGGTCATAGACACGTACCTTGATGCCACTACTACTACACTGCTAGGCAACATGCTTTCTTGCAGCATAATATGCAAAAAAAAAAGTATCTCAATATTAGTTTTATTACTGTGACTGAGTTTCTGTCAAGCAGCGGGCACCACAGGTCACTTCCCGAGTACAAAAGCTTCTTGACAAGTTCGCAACACGCTATGAACTACACTCGTAATAACACGTCTAAAAGCAGGGTCACACTGAGGGAAGAGCTCCTGCAGGCAGCAGAAATGCCACGGAGGCACAAAACTCACCTCTCCCAATGTTGCCCTCAATGTAATGGTTGTTGTAGTGCTCCTGCACCTCTGCCAAGAAAAAGGACAAACAGATGAGACGACGTAGGCCATCACTTAAAGAGGCCCTGCAACCCTTTTTCAGCATGGCAAGAAAATGCTGCCAATCGGTAGTCGAGGCATAGGTTGGCAAAAAAACTGAAGCTCACTCAAACTCACTCGAGCTCACACGACCCAAAATTTTCCTCAACCAGACTCACTCGGACTTACTAAACTTTTTTCTCAACCGGACTCGCTCAGGCTCAAACTGACCAACATATTACTCAGCCAGATTCACTCAGACTCACGGCTTGACCTGAGCCTGAGTGAGTCGACTCACTCAGTTCGCATGAAATTAGGTTTTTCAATCTTGGTGTCAATGCTCTTTAAAGCCAAATTCTCACATGATTGGTGCTGTATGATACGCCTCTTGATCTTGTACCTTCAAGTACGAGCTTTCAGTGGTTTCAATACAGTAAGGTCATTTTTATGAAATACACAACTCGCACGAGATATTTTTATCAAGAACTTCCTGTGAAAGAGTTTGCTTTAAAGCCAAATTCTCACATGATTGGTGCTGTATGATACGCCTCTTGATCTTGTACCTTCAAGTACGAGCTTTCAGTGGTTTCAATACAGTAAGGTCATTTTTATGAAATACACAACTCGCACGAGATATTTTTATCAAGAACTTCCTGTGAAAGAGTTTGCTGGGGAAGGTCATGGCACCCCCTCCCCCCCTACTCCAACTCACGCCTCTAATCAATGAATATTGAGGTGGCACATGAACGCTTGTGCTTTGAGACATGCATGAATAGACCTAAGTATAAATGTAAGTCGATATAGGGCTGACAGTAATGCTGAAGATGAGTAGACAGGACCACAGGTAGACAATAAAAGGTGGAGTGCACCGAGACTCAGACTCACCAATATTTTCTTCAACCGAACTCACTTGTACTCGGACTCACTAAACTTTTTTTTCAGTTGGACTCACTCGGATTCAAACTTGCTAAAATATTACTCATCCGGACTCACGGCCTGATCCGAGTCCGAGCGAGTCTCAGCGAGTCGACTCACGAGTGAGTTTGCCGACCTATGCTACCGAGAACACGTGAGAAAAGCCTTATAGCGCAGCACGTGGCCTGGAATTTTCAACTATTTCTCAAGATCAGCTAGAAATCGCTCCCTCTTCTCTAGACAAATGACTGCGCCATGAACCCAAAGTCCACGGCCATTGGCAGATTTGAGTGTCACGAGCTGCACAGTTACCGCAGCTGGCGCGCGCTGCCACCACACTGAAAGCAAGCCGTGCGTTCGAAGAGAAAATAAAGTGCTCAAAATCATGGCGTGCACTGACGAATGGACGCAAATTCTTGCCCCTTTGTCATTCCCCCCCCCCTCCCCCGCGTAGCTTTCGTCGCACTGGCTGGTATGAAAGGAGAGAGAATGCACTTAAAGTGTGCGGCAAATCCCTGCAACTCCGCTCGTACTTGGCGGATCATAAAAATTTTTGTAGCAGTCGATTCGTTAGGCAACAAACTAATTTACTGAAGCCATTCGATGACTACTTGAAAAAGTGTTGCAGGGTCCCTTTAAGATAAACAGAGGGAGGTGTACCGTAAAATGCCGAGCAAGCGTCCCCCCCCCTTACACTGAAGATAATCCGACTAGACTCGAAGGGGGGGGGGGGGGGCATGCTCGGTCCCGAACTGAAATTCAATATGGTGGCGTGAGAGCCGCTAAAAATTTAATGCCCATCCATGTTTCTAATGAAATGGTTTATTTATTTACTGTTTTTATTCCCCCTCGTCACTGTGAAACCATTGAAGCAGCGACTGGTTTGACCATTATACGACCGGCCACATGACAACAGAATTTCATAACATTAAATATGCATTCAGTGTACTCCATCTTGATGAATGAAACTAGCGCGAAAAATCGTACGGCGAGACGAAGAAGGCTACAGCACAAGCGCATACTAACTGAACATCCTGTGTGGCAAAGCCTTCCCTTGCGTTAAATAAGGCAGAGATAAGGTACCTCGATGCACACATCTGAAGTTTTCGGTTCTGTTCGTGGTGAACATGTGGTTTGGGCTTCCTATATATCTTCTTTCTTTGTAGCCTTCTTCGTCTCATCCCACGGTTTTTCGCGCTGTTTTCATTCATCATGAATTACCAGCTCGCCCAAGAGCCTATTCTTCTAAGTTACTCAATATTGTGGTTCTTTTTACACAAGTGATGCTTGTCTTGAAGAAAAAGTGGCCATAGGGGAGGGAGGACGCTTGCTCGGTCGTTGGCGCTTATTTCAGATCTCCCGAAAAGGGGAGGGGGTCACTTGCTCAGCATTTTACGGTAGGGTTTTACGTGCCAAAAGCCAAATCTGATCAAGAGCTATGCTGTAGTGATAACCTCCGGATTAATTTTGACCACTCAGTTCTTTAGCGTGCACCTAAAACTATGTGGAGTGCCAAACCATTTTTGCATTCTGACCCCATTCGATCTTGCTACCTCTTGCTTAGCAGCTCAATGTTGTTAGCCACTGAGCCACCATCACTGAGACAACTTGAGGTTATATTTTGCAACCCCACCTTGCTCTTCACTGATAACCTGTGTGTCACTGTCGTTACTGAATGGCGAGGTGCAATAAACTTACGAGTGCACAATCAAACATGCCAATATTTGGGTTATCAATATAAGTTCAAGTTTTTAAAAATAAAGCTAGACCTTGAGTCTGTGCTTATGTTCCCCATGTCCTCATTTCTACCTAATGTTTTCTGGGTGGTTAAAACAACAAAATACCTTCTGGGATTCCAAAACCACCATACAATTATGTAGTGTGGGGGAATCGAAATTAATTTCCCCACCCGTTCTTCAAAACGTGCTAAGCACATGGGTGTTTTTTGTCCCCCCCATCCCCAAAACGCGGCTGCCATGGCTTGGAATCTAATCCACACTCACGAGCTTAGCATCCCAATACCTTAGCTGCTAAGCTACGTCGACAAGTTTTCTTTGGGGTGCTGTTATCAAAGAAACGATAGCTCTCAAGTCACCATGCAGCAGTTTGCAGAATTGGTCTGCAATTTTCTGTTTAGAAAAGAACAGTTGCAGACTTTCATGCTTTCCACGAGCACACCAGTACCGATTCAGTCATTCGATGATTACCCCTTGATGTGCGCACAACTTCTACATCATGGTCACTTTTCGTTTACAATGTTACATATTAAGCAGGCTTGTGCGAACACTAAATTTTAGGTTCAAAGCGAATAGTGATTTTGGTCGAATAATTTCGAATCAAATTCGAATATAGTATATATCGCATATTATAAAGAAAAACGAGCATATTTGTCATGACCCAACCAACCTGCACAAAGTTTTTTTAATAATGTAACAGGGCATGTGCAAATGTCATTCTCTTTGGTTCACAGGAAGTGGAAGCAACTTTGAATAGTAGCAGGATTTGGCTTTCGGTAGAATGCAACTGATAACCTGTAAAATATGTTACATTTTAAAATTTACTACACTTGGAGCGTATAAGCCGGTATAATAAGTTTTTAGACTTAAAAAATGATGAATCGATGTGAGGGTAATATGTTCATTTAACCTTGAAGTGGGGCTTCACGGCAGTGCGGATTTTCCTTGGAAAGGTGTATTCACGGTACAGCACCGCTCCACTGCAGTAAAACCACCTTTACAGGGGGTTACAAACGGACTAATATACTATACCTATTCGTTCATTTCGAATACTTCGAAATTATCAATAATTTAAATTCAAATCGAAGCGAATTCGAATACTGTATTATTCGTTCGAATATTCGAAGTGCTCGAATATTCGCACAAGCCTAATATTAAGGCGTACATGGTGAACACGGATCGCAACAAGGGCAATACCTCCCACTACACAGGCAGAGAAAGGAGATACTGGATTGCTAATGCCTTTAATTTCAACTCCACTTGCATGGTGCCACATGAATTAAGTTAACACCATTTGCCACACCATATAATATTAACGTGTGATACAGTTCATTAAGCCACAAAATGGCTACTCTCACCAGTACTCAGTGCATAATGCAACACACCGAGAAGGGCCCTCCAACACTTCCAAGTAATATCTAATGACCTCACTATCAAAGTTTATTACCTCACGAATCGACTGCCACAAAATTTTTTCAAATCCGTCGAGTGGAGCTACAGGTACTTGACGCATGCTTCAGGCTACACGAGGGGGGATCACAAAGGGGCAAGAAGCGACATCCATACATCAGCGCACATGAGCACTTTTTGTTTTTGACACGAGACACACTCTCAGCACCATCACGAGTGTTCTGGTTTAATTCTACGGTGTGTAATTGTAGCACCAAGGAGCACGGCACCTTACACTGTGGCAACTACGCAGCTCGTGATGCTCAAATCAGCCAATGACCATATCCCAGAGTTTAAATTGAGTCTATGGCATCATTTGTCGAGAGAAGAGCAAGCAATTTCTAGCGTACTTTGGAACTAAGTAGTCAATTCCATGAGCCGCAGCTATCGATCGGCAGCATTTTCTGACCGCGCTCAAAAAGTGTTGCAGGGACCCTTTAAGACACTACTTCTGCACTTTCAGGGAGCCCTCAAACACCTTTCCAAGTAATCGTAGAATGGCTTCACTAATGGACTATGTGGGCTTGCATATTTCAGAAAAAATTTTTAGACTACAGTTGTTGGTAGTTACTGCACCTGAGTGGCTTCTTTTCACTTTCTGTGCCCATTAGAGCGCTAGAAGCCATACAGAAAATAAAGGAAACTGAGCCTACCCAAAGTTTTTTTCACCACATGTCATGACCTTGGGGGTTATTCGTTTTCAACACCATCTTCATGCGAAAGTATATTAAATTTAGGCAGCGGCTAGGAAAGTAATGTCATCAGGGAAACTAAGATTTAACTATTTAGGGTCACTTTCACGCCCTTGTGGCACAGCTGAAACCCCATTAGAAACTTGCACCCCACCCTGCTGTATGAAACCAATTGCTGGCCAGAAAAACCAGTCCTAAATCAAAATGACAAAAGAAGAGCACAGACAACGGTGAGTAGACAACAAGACAACAAGAGATTTTATTGGGTACTCCTAAATGTACGACGATGTCACCAGCCAATACCTGGACACTGAAAATTTGGTTGTGCTTGAGTATTCCGAGACCGTAACCACACCACTGGCCTTTGAAGACATTTTGCATGCCAACGACTGAAATTTCAAGACACCCCAGAATGTCTGATACTTGTCGAAATGCCATCGCTGTAGGCAGGAAGAGCAGCATTTTCATTTGTATAGGGTTGCCAGCAGCGCCTTGAAAGTCGGGCACTTAGGACAAGTGGATTTAGGTGTTGCCAGTTTGATTTACATGCAGTTTATTAGAAAATGAAAACAAGTCGCAGATTTCATCGCTAGATACAAACAAAGGCTAACTTTTTCTGATGGCATAAAAGATTATCACTTCCTTGGTTTATTCGACGTTTCAACACTTCAGTCATTTAAACACCCCCCAAACGCCTGCAAAACTTTAACTTCACTTACTGTACTGTTAACCTCTGTACCTTGCTTCAACGAATGCACAATCACTGTGCACCGTAATTAACCCAATCCTACCAAAATCGGCAGAAAGAGTTCTGAAAACTCGACATCATACCTTCACAGCTTCGAGCTGGCAGGCACTGAGAGACATCCTCCCTGCAAGGAAAGAAAAATAATAATACACACGTCCATTATGCAAGGCCAGCACAGTGTCTTCTTAACAAAGAAGATAAACTCGTGAGCAAGCTGTACCATGTACCGCTACAATGCCGCACCACGTGCTGTGCAAACAATGGCACACCACCAATTTCGGAGGTTACACGAATGTGTCAACAAAGTGTATGCAATGTTGAGAAAGCCGTTGAATAAAGCCGACTGTCTGCATAGCCCGACCCAACAAGTACTGCGCTACCAGAGACGCGAACTCACATTCACTTCCACATCTGCAACGTTTTCTCTACAATGCTGCTCCCAAGAACTTATAGAAACTCCTTTTTGTTTTCAGTGATGCCTGGTATCACTTGGACCAGACAATGGTGAGTAGACAACAAGACAACAAGAGATTTTATTGGGTACTCCTAAATGTACGACGATGTCAGAATTGACATTCTATGCTGGTCATTTATACAACAAGAGCAAATCACCAGAAGCCCTGCCACATGGCTAGCCCGTTCGTACAACAAGACCTGACAAGAAGAAGGCGCAAGGAAAAGAGGTGGCCGTACCAGTTGCCGAAGCCGTACTGCTCGATGGCCTCCAAAAGCACCAGTTCCTCCTTGGCCTTCCAGTTGCAGGGAGCTTGGAAGATGGGGAAGTTGCCACAGTCCTGAAACAGTGGTGTGCACCTTGAAACAGGGCTTCACTTGGTAGAGCAACAGGCATCAATCACAGTTTGGAGCAAGAAGGGCCCACGAACACGGCAAGAATTACTCAGGAGGGGAAACAGCTTTCCCAGAAAGGAAAACCGAGGGCAGGCAGTGTGCCGTTTGGCGAGGCTCGCCGTTTCATAGCCATTCAGTGGCAATTCGTGGGCAGCCGTCTTCTCTGGGAGTCTTGTCAAACTGCACCGCAAAAAACACACTGAACAGAACAAAACCATGAGCATTTGTCGTCGACGTTTTTATTCTGTCCAGTGTGGTTCTTGCGCTGCAGTTTGTCAGAATTATGTACCAGCAAGCCCAACTCGTCACTTTGATCTGCTCTGGGATCACTGCTGGTAGCTCAGTTCAAAGGATTACTGCAGTATGGTAAGTAAATAGGGCAATATTCAGTGTTAGCTAAATGTACGTTACTTCTGCTTATTGACATTAGCAAATGAAACCTGGGAAACTATATGAACACTGGCCAGATGCACCATCAATGCACCTGCAATGCAACCTGCATTTCTTCGTCCTGCCACGACTTTGTTGCACCACTCATGCATGCTCTCGTAGCATGACGAGTTCTCCTCAAATAATTCTTTCTCCACGAGTCAGTCAATTCAAAATGACGGAAAGCTAACTGTGGGGGTACACAGGCTGCTTATGAACGTAGATGAAATGCTAAAAAGAAGCGCTCCATAAAAAAAAAACAGGAGCCAACATCTTACCAAAGGAGCACGGCCCCATGTCAAAATGTACAGCAATCGTCGTTGATCACAATGTGAAGTTGCGTTACAAATGGTGCAGACTGAAAAGCACAGGTTACAGTGAAGAACCCCTAACTCAAGGAAAAGCTTGAAATTGATCTCATAGGTAATTAAATTTTTGGAGAACTGCACACACTATGCCAAAATTCACACAGTGTTAGTTTTATATAGGAACGAGAGTAGTTCACCATACTACGTGGGTACCACGAGCCCGCACAAGATTAGGCTGAAAGAGATTTTTCAATCAGCAGTAACTCACTATCAACTGGTAGCCATGCCTGTTCTTGTGTGCCCCCATCTCCGCCCCGCAGGAAAAGCACTGTTACGGGGAAAAACGAAACAAGAAATGAGTGAGACTGTTGCTTGATGAGAATGCAACAGAGAGTGACATAATCACCAAACACGGCATCGCGTTGTTAAGAACTGTGAACCAGGCAGCGCTTTGAGATTACAAGTCACATGTGAAACACACTGCGCAAGTCAGCTACAACAACATGGTTCTCTAGGGCAGGAGTTTTCAAGCTTTCTGGCCTCAAGCTCCGACAGCTTTTCCAAGGTGCCAAGGAAACCCTTTCCTCTTTCCACTGACGTGCTTTTAGCATACAAAGAATGAAGGGCCGGTGACAACGTTTTTAAGTCCGCCTAACCAAGCATCGCCGCCGCAACATTTGCGTGTTATCTTTAATTGCCAAGGCTCTTGATTGCCAAGGAACTCATGATAACTAGGATCGTGAGGTCTATGCAGACCACACGGCTACTGGGAAAGCTTGTTTTATTTTCAAATAGAAAAAGAAACACATGCCAGTCATGCTGCGGTATGTCCTCTGCTACAGAAGTTGCAGAGTAACCCACATCAGACATGAAGCAGCAACTCTTGCGTGCATTAAAGCATTCGCCAGGCATTTTGATTACTAAGTCAATGTAGTGCGGTATCAAACTAGTGTGTACAGAAACTGCGCGGGTCCCTCGCTGCTCAGGACTCCTGACGTGCAGATGTGGAGTGTGCTGGCTTTGTTAAATCCAAAATGCAATGCCAATTTATATATTGCCGCAAGGACTGCTTTTCAACAAGAGGATCAGCGAGCCGCTATGTAAGCGTCTACAATGTCTCACGCCTGCGCGCGCTTCTTGTGGCACCGCGGCGCTCCTCGTGCACGGGCTCGAGACAGTGCGGCTGATCTGCGAGGCGACGAAGAAGTGTGTTCGGGAAGAGACACTTGTGTGGAACGCTTTAGCGGACTCTTTCATTTATTTCACCTACTTTTCTGGGCACAAGTTCGCCCATAATAAAACCAGTGTTTGTGTGACCCCTCTTGCAATACGTTACATTCTGGTGGAGGTGCGGGGTATGATTGGAAGTCCCCTTGGCGCAAGAGAACGGAGCCCTGATCCTCAACGATTGGAACCTGGCGAACTGACTCCAGTACACCAGCGTTCAAGCCGCCGCCTCCGAGGAGACCCGCCTGAATTCGGACCGCTCCCCACTGCTCCGGCAACACAGGCAGCGTTCGCCGTCAACTCCAGAGCGATGGCCAGCCCGGCGGCATCATCGGAACTCATCGTGTCCCCACCGTGCATGCCTGAACCCTTCCACGGCGATGCGTTCGAAGATGTAGAAGACTGGTTGGAGCACTTCGAGCGGGTCGCAAATTTCAACGGCTGGGACGAGGCAAGGAAACTGGGCCGCGTGTACTTCGCGTTGGAAGATGCAGCGAGGGTATGGTTTGAGAATCACGAAGCAGTGATAGCAACATGGGAAGATTTTCGACAACACTTGCTCGCTGCGTATGCCAGCACCGATCGCCGAGAGAAGGCAGAAACCGCTCTCCAATCCAGGAACCAGCGCACTAACGAGAGCGTCAGCATGTATATCGAAGACATGTCCCGGCTCTTCAAACGCGCCGATGCGAACATGACGGAAGAGAAGAAACTGCGCCACCTGATGCGTGGAGTCAAGCAGGACTTGTTTGCAGGGTTGATTCGCAACCCCCCACGCACCGTTGCCGAGTTCCGTGCTGAAGCCACGACCATAGAGAGGGCGCTACAGCAGCGTGCCCGTCACTACAACCGTGATGCCAGTAATGCACCAGTGGACGTCCTTTCGGTGAGCCAAGGCAGCAACAGTGAAGCACTGAGGGAACTGGTGCGATCCATTGTAAAGGAAGAGCTTCAGAAGCTTCTGCAACCACAAGTCACGCCCACAGTTTCTACCCTCGCCGCCATCATTCGTGATGAAGTTCGGCACGCACTTCTTCAACCGGAACCTGAGGTGCAACCTATCCGGCTCGAACAACCGCTGCAGGAACGTCGTGTACCAATGTACGCGGACGCTCTACGCCAACCCGCCGTGCACAATGCTTCGTTCGCAGCCCCCAGTGGCCACCCATCGGCTTCGCACGGCTCGTCCTTTCAAGGAGAACTGAGGCCACGAAAAAGCGACGTGTGGCGCACACCTGACAGGACGCCGCTCTGTTTTCATTGCGGAGAAGCTGGACATCTTTACCGAATGTGCCCATATCGAAGAGTCGGTCTGCGTGGGTTTTCTGTAAATGCGCCATGCCCGCATAATGGTGAAAGACCCATTGAAATACAAGATTACCTGTCGAGGCATCAATTCCCAACGGCTAGTTTTCAGCACCAGCCAAGGTCACCAGCACCTACTCGTTATCGATCGCCAAGCCCCCGGCGTTCAAGTTCCCCATCTTCAAGTTCACCAAGGTGTCGTTCGATGAGTCCGCGGCAGGAAAACTAAAGCCAGTGACCTGGGGAGGCAAGGCCGCTGATGTTCGACAAAGCGAAGATCCTCCGTCAAGGTCCCAACGCAGCAGCGATGAGCAGAAAACGACGCCCATGATAAGTAAAGAAAAAAATTTCTTCAGACTTGCGCGTTACGGTGGACGGGCGTGAATTGAGCGTTTTGGTAGATACTGGTGCCGATTATTCAGTCATAAGCTATGCGTTCGCAAGGGATCTAAAAAAAGTTTTGACGCCATGGAGTGGACCACAAATACGTACAGCTGGGGGCCACCTTATAACACCTCTGGGAAGATGCACTGCGAGAATCGAAATTCAGGGTGCTACTTACGTCGCTGATTTCATCGTGCTTCCAGAATGCTCGAGAGACGTAATACTCGGGATGGATTTCCTGCTAGCGAACGGTGCCATAATCAACCTTCAGAATTCTAGCGTTTCTTTCTCGACGAAACTGGCGATAGACAAGAAGGAAGTAGAGAGCACTGCATTGCGGGTTATCGATAGGGACGTAACCGTGCCACCACGATGCAGTGTGCTGGTTGGCGTAAGAAATGACGCATTCGTCGATTCCGAAGGTATAGCGGATGGCAACGTCGAACTACTGCTAAAGAAAGGCATTTGCATAGCTCGGGGCATTATTCACTTACGTGGTGGGTGTGCCAATGTTTTGCTCACAAATTTCGGAAATGAAATTCAGCATGTTGCAAAGGGCACTGCCATCGCCTTTCTACACAGTTTTACTGCAGCCACAGATTTATGTAGCCTGGTGTCAGCGCCACATGCTTCGGAAACTACGCATGATGTGGGAGCAGCAGTTTCGATCAGCCGAAATCTATCGCCAGCCGAAAGGAAAGTCATAGAAGACCTTATAAGAAATTTCTCACAGTGTTTTTCCACCTCATCAAAAGTACGTCGCACGCAGATCGTTAAGCACCGAATAATAACGGACGACGCAACAAGGCCAGTATATCAACACCCGTACAGAGTTTCACCAAAAGAATGAGAGGTCATAAAGGGTCAAGTGCAAGAGATGCTGGAGGACGATGTCATACAGCCGTCCAACAGTCCGTGGGCATCACCAGTAGTTCTTGTCAGGAAAAAGGACAACACGTTGAGATTCTGTGTTGATTACCGGAAACTTAACAGCGTGACCAAGCGGGATGTATACCCCTTGCCGCGTATTGATGACACATTAGATCGGCTACGGCACGCGAGATATTTCTCGTCATTGGATTTAAAAAGCGGGTATTGGCAAATTGAGGTGGATGAAAGAGACCGCGAAAAGACTGCTTTCGTAACCCCGGACGGCCTGTATGAATTTAAAGCACTCCCATTCGGCCTCTGTTGTGCGCCGGCGACATTCCAGCGCATGATGGACAGTGTCCTCTCGGGCTTCAAATGGCAGTCATGCTTAGTCTACTTAGACGATGTTGTAGTATTTTCTGCAACGTTTGACCAGCACGTAGAGAGACTACATTTAGTGCTTCAGGCTATCCAATCGGCCGGCCTGACTATTAAGCCGGAAAAGTGCCAGTTTGGATTTGAAAAGCTGCTTTTCGTGGGTCATGTAATCAGTGCTGAAGGTGTCGGTCCGGACCCCGACAAGACTGCGGCCGTCGCACAATTCCCCAAGCCGAGAGACAAGAAGGAGGTGCGTCGATTTCTGGGCTTATGCGCTTACTACAGGCGATTTGTGGAAAATTTTTCGAAAATTGCCGAACCTCTAACCAGACTCACAAAAGAGGAGCAACCATTCATTTGGCATACGGAACAAGAAGCAGCTTTCAATGAATTAAAGAAACGTTTACAAGCCCCGCCGATCCTCGCTCACTTCGACGAGACCGCGGATACCGAAGTCCATACAGATGCAAGCAATCTTGGTCTCGGCGCGGTGTTGGTTCAATGGCAAAATGGAGAAGAGAAAGTAATAGCTTATGCCAGCCACACCCTCTCAAAAGCTGAAAAAAACTACTCCGCGACAGAAAAGGAGTGCTTGGCAGTAATATGGGCCATCAGCAAGTTCAGGCCATACCTCTACGGAAGGCCGTTCCGCGCCGTCAGCGACCACCACTCACTTTGCTGGCTGGCAAGCTTAAAAGACCCGTCGGGGCGACTTGCGAGATGGAGCCTCAGACTCCAAGAGTACGACATTACCGTTGTATACAGGTCTGGAAGGAAGCATAACGATGCTGACTGCTTATCGCACTCGCCACTGGACTCTACTCCTTCAGAAGAGGACGACTTCCCATTCCTTTGTCTGGTGGAAGCTTCGGATATCGCCGAGCATCAACGAGCTGACACAGAACTGCTCCCATTGATAAAGTACCTCGAAGGGCATGACTCCCAAGTTCCAAGTGTATTTAAGAGGGCATTATCCTCATTCTGTCTGCGTGATAATGTACTCTACAAGAGGAACTTCGGACGCAACAAGGAAAAGTTCTTACTCGTTGTGCCGTTAGCCATGAGGCATGAAATATTAGAAGCTTGCCATGATGAACCGTCGTCGGGCCACTTGGGCGTCAGCCGGACATTCGCCAGAATTCGCCTGAAATATTACTGGCCCATGCTGTTAGCATCGGTGCAGCATTATGTGAAGACATGTCGCGAATGTCAAAGGCGCAAAACGCCACCTCTAAAGACGGCCGGCCTTCTCCAGCCCATAGACCTTCCTGAGGCTCCATTCCGGCAAATTGGAATGGATCTTCTTGGGCCGTTTCCAATGACATCCTCAGGGAAGAGGTGGATTGTCGTCGCGACCGACTATTTAACACGGTATGCTGAAACTGGTTGCCTTGAGAGAGGAACGGCAGCAGAAGTTGCCAAGTTCTTCGTTCACAACATAGTTCTCCGACATGGCGCCCCAACGGTAGTCATTACCGATCGAGGAGCAGCCTTCACATCTGAGTTGATGCAGTGCTTGATGATGATGACTAACACCAGCCATAGAAAAAGCACTGCATACCACCCCCAAACGAACGGGTTGACGGAACGTCTAAACCGCACCATTGCTGACATGTTGTCGATGTACGTGGACATGGAGCATAAGACGTGGGACGAAATCCTGCCTTACGCAACTTTCGCCTACAATACGGCTCTACAGGAGACCACTCGCGTCACACCATTTCAGCTGGTCTATGGCCGTACGGTCACTACAACACTCGACGCCATGCTACCAGTCGACAACGACAATTATGAGCCATCCGACATTGACGACTTCCTACAAAGAGCTGAAGAAGCACGCCAGTTGGCGCGTCACCGAATACGTCAACAACAATCCAAGGACGCGAGCTACTACAACCTGCGCCGCAGAGAAGTGAAGTACCAGCCAGGCGATCAAGTATGGGTATGGACACCAATACGACGCCGCGGGCTGTCAGAAAAACTCCTTTGACGCTACTTTGGTCCATATAAGGTTCTCCGCCGACTAAGTGACTTAACTTATCAAGAAATCCCTGAAGGACAAGGGCGCTCAAGACGGCAAAACCATGCAGAAGTCGTACACGTTGTCCGCATGAAGCCCTATTACGAGAGATAATGAAACATAGCACCCCCCCCCCCCCCCCTTGGTTACCACCCCCAATCGCGCATCGGGACGATGCGTATTTCGGAGGGGGACTAATGCCGCAAGGACTGCTTTTCAACAAGAGGATCAGCGAGCCGCTATGTAAGCGTCTACAATGTCTCGCGCCTGCGCGCGCTTCTTGTGGCACCGCGGCGCTCCTCGTGCACGGGCTCGAGACAGTGCGGCTGATCTGCGAGGCGACGAAGAAGTGTGTTCGGGAAGAGACACTTGTGTGGAACGCTTTAGCGCACTCTTTCATTTATTTCACCTACTTTTCTGGGCACAAGTTCGCCCATAATAAAACCAGTGTTTGTGTGACCCCTCTTGCAATACGTTACAATATCTAAACTGTGTGTTAATGGGTATAAGGTGGGATCGATCACATTCGTTCTGACTGCAGACGGAGCCCAGTATGAGAACCCCTGCTCAAGGGCATGCTGATGATATGTATTTTGCAGCAGAAGGGTCAACGATATGTTCAGTAACTGCTACTGCCAGTGACACCACTTGAAAATACTCGCTGTAAATATAGTGAAAGAGACAAGTATTGAAAGTACATCAGGAGGGTTTCAACTTGGGCTTGGTAATATTCCGTGTATCATATTCCGCTAACATGTAACTGCGCTTATGCGAGTCAAACAAGTCACTGCATCAATGACCGCCTTTGCGAGCATGCATATACTGTAACAAACAAGATGGGGATGGTTGGCACTTCACTGCGATAAATGTGGTTGTAAACTAGATTTTCAAAGGTGTGCTGTCATTGCAAAAAAACAGAAATGAAAAGGCATGCCTAATTAATGAAGTTCACAGGATCTCTTATCTCTTTATCGGCCAAAGATATTGCATATCTCACTGGCACAATGCGTGCATGTGAAGGTATTGCCTTTTGCTCTGTAATACGCATGTGTGTTCTAACGTAGGTATAAATAAGGTCATGTTTCCCGACAATAAACTGCTGTTAGTTTGTGCTTCGTCTGTATATATGTGTTCCTCTTTGTATCCCTGTTTCTTTGTTTTTTGTTCGCAACAGTCTACATCCAGATGAAAGTGTACAGCTTGCTGAAGTCACAGTACACAGGTGCCTCTACCAGGATGTGCTTGTGGGGCACACCTTAATGAGGGGGAGGGGGCTAAGGATTTCAACCACCTGAGGTTATTTAATGCGCACCTAAATGTAAGTGGCTGCAAGTATAGCCACTTATATCTACACTTATATAGACACTAAATAAAAGCGGCTACAAGTAGCAAGCAGTCATCGCGCCACCGCTGCCATAACTGCTTGCTACACCCCCTGTTGCTTTCCCTTTTCTAACCTCCATACTTCTTTAACATGTCACTGCCTGCAAGTGGTAATGGCAGCGGTTTTTTTTTTCTATTTCATACAGAAAACCGTAAACTTTACAAGTTTTCACTGACACTTCTGTTTGTACTTGAAGCATCAAATCTCACCAGGAGCTTCCTCTATATCAACACTACCTAAAAGTACGCTTCGCTGTAGTTGGCGTTCAATGGCGCTCATACTGGACAGGCACTATCGCGCTCAGTAGAGCTACATCACGCGAGCACGTGGCCGAGCGCTCTGCAAGGTTGTACAGCGGCGCCGATCACAGCGTACTTTCGAGTGATTGGGAGAGAGTTTGGCTGGTCGTGCGAGTGCACATCGCCCCCACTTGCTTGATTTCACCCTTGAAGTTATCATTTTCAAAGCTGATATCACCTCAGGTAAAAACGAGGGCGAGGGTGAAAGCAAGTGGAGGGGATGCGCGCTCGCAGGGACAGCCAAACTCTCTCCCGATAACTCGAAAATATGCCATAATCACCGTCACTGTACAACCTTGCAGAGCGCTCGGCCACGCGCTCGCGTGATGTAGCTCATACTGAGCGCGATAGTACATGACTGTAATAAGAAGAATCTGAAAGCTTTTCACTTCACCTATGCTTTAAAGCCACTCTGCATCACAAAAGAAACAAATGGGACGGCTGAAGAGGGCATATTTTGTAGCACCACTGGCGAAAACACGGTCACTGAGGCTGACACCACGCTCTGCTAGTGGTGGCACATCCCAGAAAGCACACCACTGGACATTTTTTGAGAACTAAGCTTTTTAATGAGGCCAGTAGTGAACCACCGCGGCAGATGCCAAAGCTAGTCGCTGTTTGCGTCCAGTTTAGCCTCCCACCAACGCAATGCTCCCTTGCCGATAAAAACATGTAGCATTCACCTGAGCAAACAAACACAGGCCACCTTAGAAGATTGATTCATTTGACAAAAGCACAACATATACCAAGCAAAGTGGTAACAAGATCTCGTGGTCGCGATCGCGAAACATCTGCGGTGCTGGGAGTGTAGGACGAGTAAACGCATATCTGCAGAAGTTGCTATCTGTAGATATCTCAGGCACTGTTTTGCTGTGGTTCGGAAAACGAACCCGTTCGCTTGCACTCGCGTGATTGGCCAGAATCGCGATTGCGTCAGCAGAAGGGTCGATTAGGACCAATCACGCGAGGCTAAGAGAACGGTTCGCTTTCCGAAACTGTGGCAGCTTTCCGAAATAATGGCAGCTCACGCACACAGAAAAGACAGCATTTTCGAGTAAATTAAGAAAAACAAACAGACAAACGAACAAACCCTTTTTCTGAGAACGTATCGCCGGGAGACGTGTACGTTAAACGAAACCTGCCGCGAGTTTTTCACAACGTTCATATTTCAATCCAACGTTTCGCAGAAAACGGATTCATTTTCGTTTCTTTTTTTCATCGCATCGGGTAGGTAACGAACTCGCCGTCTGGCGATCACGATACATCTGCGGTGCTGGAAGCGTAGGACGAACGTGAACGGTGCTACATAAGGGCGGTTCAATTCAAACGCAAAAGAACTGGCGCCCGCACAAAAGCTACGCCTGCTGCAACTGCTACACCGGCTCAAACCGAACGGCGAGAGTGCGGCGACGGAATAAAATTAAAGAAGCGAGAAAATAAACGAGACCTGCAGCTGCATACACGACCGATCGGCAGAGGGGGATCACGCCAGAGCTGGGTAGTGACGGCTTGCACGCCGCCACCGCCGCTTATCTTTGCATTTCCCTCTCCTCGTAAATACGGGCAAGCGCGCTTGGCTTCAAACGGCCGCACCGCCACGCTGGTCTGTCTCACGGTGCGGGAAAGAGGATAAAAAAAATTGTCAGCACCACGGAAGTAGACGGCTCCAACGCGCGCGCACACACACACACAGGCAAAACTCGCGGCGAATCCAGCCGGCGGCGGCGCGTTTCGCTTCGCCCCAAGTTTCGCATCCCAGCGGGCGCGGAAGCCATGCGCTTTTTGTTGCTGTTGTTTTTACCGTTCGCCGCCTAGGGAACGCGCGTGTGCCCGATTCCGCGTCGCGGAAAAAAGCACAACTGCCGAGTCCGGCGGGCCGAATCGCGGTCGCGGCCGTCGCAAAAGACCCGCTTCGCGATCACCCCGCCACGAGAGAGCCGAAGGCCGCCAAGAGGAACGCTACCAACCTGTAAACAAAGGTCAAAGTCTGGGCACTCGGCACATTTGACGCGCACTCCGGTGATGTCCTCCTGACAGTAGTTGCAGTGGTACTTGGCGATGACACCTGCAAAACAGCGGAACACTCGTTCGATGAGACGGAACGCTTTTCCGAAGCCAGCGTGGGACGGGAATCGGCCGTTTTCACGGGACGCCCGATCCCACCAGCGCAGTGTCTCCCTTACCGGACATCTTTCTTTGTCCCCCTGCCTGCCAGGACTAGCGTCGTGACGTCAACTAAGCGTGCACTGCGCGTGCGCGCAGTTACGTCATGACCGGCATTCACCGCGCGCGCGAGCGACTGCAACGCCGCTCCCCGTGGTTTTCCTTTTTTTGCTGCCACGCTCTTCCGGGTCGTCTGCTCAACGCGCCAAAATGAGGCGCGCCCGTTGTGGCTGCATTTAGCGCCAAAGATAGCGCGCCTCTTGTACAACGATTACACCGATGAGTCTCTTTCAAAGCGGTTTATTGCGACGGTAGTAGCGCGCAACGTAGAAGTTTTGTCGTGAGCGTCGGATTTTCACCGTTACGTGGCGAAGCAGTCCTAAAACTGCTTGAACGAAAAAACGAAACAAGGTGAAGTAACGGTACCGTTGGTTAATAGGGCTTATGATGTCAAACGCTGCCGCATCTGACGAGATCACGGCCTCATAAGGATCTCTATGCTCACACGATGTGTGCCGTCACGTAACATATCACGAACTTAGCAAGAGTGCAGCGCCTGGTTTCGCCTCGGCAGTTCAGTTTCGGTTTTCAAGGTGCGATTGACTAAAAATTAATTTCGGTAAGAAAATTGTCAGCTTCAGCTTTTAATTTTGCCGTCCGGTTATGAACTCCAAATGACAGTCTGCGGTTGTTACACGTTGCAATATTAGGCATCTAAAAAAATATAGTGCTACTTTACACACGGACAAGGAGACAATGACGAACGAGAACAACACCTTGTCCGTGTGTAAAGTAGCGCTGTCTTTTTAGGGGCGAAGCACCTTAGGGTCTCGGCGTGCATCGTCGTCTGCTGTCGGGACGGTCCATTTGCTTGAGCGCAAGAGAGGGCGCCATCGCCTCAGCGCTCGTCGTGTGGCGAGAGAGAGCGAACGGCGCGCATTGACTATGGAAATGCTCTTTCTTTTCATTTCTTTCGGGAACCACTCTCTCTCTCTCTCTGCGATGAACGCTGAACTACCAGCTCGCAAGGAACGAGAAAGCGCCCTCGCCAGCGAGAGACAACGCCGACGCAGGCAGCGTCTGCTAGCGAGTTTCTTGATTGAAAAAATAAATGGAACGCATCTCCATGAAGTGAATGATGACGATGGAGTGGGCGAACATAGGTCCTAAGGTCCATAATGTCTACGTTGTAGTCGCCGAGTAGTATAAAGGGTGTGCGCTTGTAGGAGTTTTACATTGTTCTGTCACAATTACGGTTGATATTAGTGTACTGTTCAACCCTTTTTTTGTGTATGACATATGTTACCCGAGCGTTGCCCCATATAATGTAAACTGAGTGACATAAACAGTCGACGACAAATCTTGGTCCTAAGGTCCATAATGTGTACGTTGAAGTCGCCGACTAGTGGGTTTGTGCTTGTATGTGTTTTATATTGTTCCGTCACAATTATGATTGTTGTTCGTCTATTGCAAACCTTTTTTTTTATTCACATACGCACATATGTTTCGACTAGAGCAACGGTTTTCTAACCACAATGACAGCAGACAGTGAACGTCGACGACTAGTATAAAGGATTTGTGCTTCGCTGTTTTATATTGATCCGTCACAATTATGATTGATATATCGTTAAACCCTTTTTAGGGAATTTTACACGGTGCTGTGCCGTGAGCACAGTCACCACACAACTGACAAGCCTAGACCCTAAGGTGCTTCGCCCCTAAAAACCGACTGCTCGCGATGCGCAACCGTTCACCGGCTGGATCTTGACCTGCAATGTAGTGCCGGTGGGGCGGAGATTTCTCTCGTGCGTATTTGAACACTATAAAGATTCGCAGCATGCACGTTAACTAAAAGCGGACTGCGGGTCTCTGTCTAATCTTTCTTCTGTCTCTCATTAGCAGTGATTTTGCTGTGGGAAACACGCACCGGCGCACACTGCATGCTTCGCTCCTTTACAGGTTTCACTTTAGTGGAGCTGAAACACCCTTCCCTACATGCTTCGTCCCTCCCCAATTTTTCAGTTTTTTTACAGTACACAGATTCCGACGTCACAGGTCAATTGCATCGTTGCTATCACCGCACTATCAGTACATGCTATATCAGCGAGAAACGAATGCGCGAAGCGAAAGGATAGGGCGCGGTATACGCAGCGATGCTAAAAGCTAAAGCTAAAAAAATTACACCATCTCCCACAAAAGGGAACCATGTGGAAATGCGAAGCAGCGCATGGGGTTCCGCGATTGCTGAGAGACCGTGTAGGGGAGAGGCCACATCGTCTTACCCCGCCCCTTACACAGGCTCGAACGCGCTAGAGCGTGCTAGCACACCAGGGGCGTAGCCAAGGGGGGGGGGTGGGGGGTGGGGGGGTTCAAACCCCCCCGAAATTTTTTAGTTTAGCCTGCTTATATATACACGCACACATACAAATGCACGCACGAACATACATATAGTATGGTTGAACCCCCCCCCCCCCCCCCCGAAAAAATTTCTGGCTACACCCCTGTGGCACACCTGGTTCCCGAGCGGACGGTCGCCAGTGGAGGACACAGCCCCGAGCAAAAGCTGCTTCGCATCTAAAAAGCGCATCACAGCGAAGCTGGCGAGCGGCGCGCTGTAGGTAGACGCGCCGACTATCTGGCCGCAGCATGGCAGCATCGCCAATTTCGCGCGGCCGATTGCGCGGAGCCGTTGCAAAGACAACGACGCTGAGCCCCTGGCCGCCCACGTGTCTCAAAACCAGTCAAAACTTCGAGGACAACTGTGTGCGTTCATGATAAGGCGTCCCGTTTTTCAGATCGACGTGTAGCTGAAGATATCCCATCGCGCTACTCACGGTCACAAGCCTCGCGCACACGAAAAAGACACGACGCAGCTATCCGCCTCGTGCATCTAGAGTTACTGTATATGCTACCTAGACCTAAAGGTAGCATATACAGTAACTCTACGTGCATCGGTATGGTGGCGCCACCGCTCGGCTCCCCTGGTGACTAGCGAGGAGAAAGGAAGATGTGCCCTCTCCCAACCCCCCATAGGATCCCATGCATTTTGAATCAAGTTTGCGATTTCGTTGCGCAAAAACAAACTAGCGCCATCTCTCGACAATACGCCACACCGACGACGCAACACGTCCTCTTGCTTCCACCGACTGGCCATGCTCCAAGCTAACTCCTCTCTCCACTTTCTTTTATTTCTTTCGGTGGCCGTGAGAGCGCGCGCTGTGCACTGTGCTGTAGCGTACCCGACAAGACCGGCTGGGCTCGTCGCGTCTTCCTTGAACGTTGCAACGTTAATATTGTGTTAAGGCGGTGGCCACACGTCGGATGACGAGCCCTGATTTCGTTCAGCTGCCATCTCATCAACGGCAATGTTTCAGGCGCCTCAGTTGTGTACTTTTGTCCGTTGGTTGCGGGACAAGATGGCCTCCTGCAAGACCGCGTTTTTCCAAGTCAGCTGTGTGTGTAGTTCTCGGCGTCGTAGCAGTTTGATGACGCGAGGACGTCAACTGGTGCTACATCGTGGGAACCGCTGAAGTGACTGCAAGCTTGACGACATTGTGCCAGAATATTCTAGCGTACTGTACGCGCACGATTGTGCTACACTTAAAATACCGCGCTTGGCCTCGAGCGTCAACCTGGTACGCCTGTGTGCAACAGGCGTGTTGTTATCGTTGTTGCGTCGGTTAATATTGAATTGCAATTGGAATACCGTTTTGGCAAAGGTAAGTGAAGCTGTAAGTAGTTGTTCTGCTATATGCTCGCTACTCCACGAACATTACTTCTAGAATCGCATTTTATTTTGAGCTGCACGTACCAAAGGAGAATCTAGCATACGAGATACATTGCACGCGTGCGCATTGGAACTGTCTACGGTGCCGGCAGCCGGCAGGGTAGGCTACACGGGCTGCTGCCGGCACTTCATCTCCATTGGCTGGCTGCAGTCACGTGACCAAACTGCCGGTATTTCTACTTTAGTGGGGCAGTGCCGGCAGCCGGCACAGTAGATAACAGGGAAGTTTGCCGGCAGCCGGCACTGCAGACCTTATGGAAACTTGCCGGCAGCCGGCACAGTAGACCACGCGGAGACTTGCCGGCAGCTGGCAAAGGCACTTCTGAGAACATGTGTGTTAGCACCGATGAATTCACAAGATTTTATTCTATATTGACATTCTAGGTTTACAGTAGGTCACTGTACTTTTTGCACTGCTATTTACTAAGCACCGCACAGAAAGATTTCTCCTAGAAAAATGCAGCAAACAACCAAGAGATTCAACTTTTTCATCTTCGTGATAATGGTATGTAGTGCAAACTTAGAACAAAGGGGGATTGCTTTTCGTGGCTAAGTCTGACTTGATGTGCATTTGGATTCACTTCCTGTTCACAAGAGTGAATACATAGCACCCTTAAAGTGTTAGATTCAGCACATGCTCGACTTGTGTTCTGTCCTATAATTCCCTTGTAGTTAATGTTTCGTGTGTCTCAATGTCTATAAAGATCCAGACGACATGGCATTTCAAGTAAAAATTCAACAGAAAATAGGTTACGCTTTATTTAACAATCACAAAATCGCAGGGTACAAATACTGCAAAGCACTCCATTTATCACAGCTTTTAGCTGCTTCCTCAGATGTACACAAGGCTGACACCATAAGGACTAGACGAATGACTTGCATATATAATATATATACATACAGGGTGTTTCAAGAAATGTGCCCAACCTTCTAAAAAAATCAGGAAAATGTGATAATTGATTGCTGCCTTCAGAATTGCTTTTTCTGTAGCGGCAGGAATCTTAAGGTAGTTAAGGACATCATGTAGGACAGTAATTAAGAAAGTTGCATTAATTAACTTTTTAATTAGTGGAGTTAGGTGATTGTGTCAAATGGGAGAATTGAAGTTCTTCATGCGAGGAACCCATCCGAGCTTTGAGATTTCAAAAAAGCGTCCTCTAGTAATTGTTGTGGCGTAATGAAATTCAACGAAATGCAATGGCTTTCAACAGCGAAAGCCATCGAATTCGGTTTAATTTCATTACTTCGTAATTATTACTAGATGCCACTTTTTCGAAATCTCAAAGTTTGGTTGGGTTTCTGGCATGAAGAACTTCAATTCTCCCATTTGATACAATCACCTAACTCTACTAATTAAAAAGTTAATTAATTTAACTTCTTTAATTACAGTCCCAAATAATCTTTAACCACCTTAAAATCCCTGCCACTACAGAAAAAGCAATTCTGAAGGCAGCAATCAATTATCACATTTTCCTGATTTTTTTAGAAGGTTGGGCACATTTCTTGAAACACCCTGTATGTATATATATTATATATGCAAGTCATTCGTCTAGTCCTCATGGTGTCAGCCTTGTGTACATCTGAGGAAGCAGCTAAAAGCTGTGATAAATGGAGTGCTTTGCAGTATTTGTACCCTGCGATTTTGTGATTGTTAAATAAAGCGTAACCTATTTTCTGTTGAATTTTTACTTGAAATGCCGTGTCGTGTGGATCTTTATAGACATTGAGACACACGAAACATTAACTACAAGGGAATTATAGGACAGAACACAAGTCGAGCATGTGCTGAATCTAACACTTTAAGGGTGCTATGTATTCACTCTTGTGAACAGGAAGTGAATCCAAATGCACATCAAGTCAGACTTAGCCACGAAAAGCAATCCCCCTTTGTTCTAAGTTTGCACTACATACCATTATCACGAAGATGAAAAAGTTGAATCTGTTGGTTGTTTGCTGCATTTTTCTAGGAGAAATCTTTCTGTGCGGTGCTTAGTAAATAGCAGTGCAAAAAGTACAGTGACCTACTGTAAACCTAGCATGTCAATATAGAATAAAATCTTGTGAATTCATCGGTGCTAACACACATGTTCTCAGAAGTGCCTTTGCCAGCTGCCGGCAAATCTCCGCGTGGTCTACTGTGCCGGCTGCCGGCAAGTTTCCATAAGGTCTGCAGTGCCGGCTGCCGGCAAACTTCCCTGTTATCTACTGTGCCGGCTGCCGGCACTGCCCCACTAAAGTAGAAATACCGGCAGTTTGGTCACGTGACTGCAGCCAGCCAATGGAGATGAAGTGCCGGCAGCAGCCCGTGCAGCCTACCCTGCCGGCTGCCGGCACCGTAGACAGTTCCGTGCGCATTTCCTATATAAATCTGAGTAATGCCACGGGTGCGCATTTCCTGTATAAGTCTGAGTAATACCATGCTCAATTTAAAGCGCATGTGTTAGAGGATTGTGGCTTCAGTGGTGAAAGTGATTAGATATTCCGAATTATGTGATTGCAATGCAGTTAGAACTTTCTCATATGTTAATACGGTCTGTGAACAAAAAAAAAAAAAAAACGCTGTGTGAATGTTTGTTGGTCATTTGCTACAGTACTTTCACGCATTATTATGCAGCTGTGTGACGGCTGTTAAAACGTTCAGCAAGTTAGATTTTGGTTTTCTTGGCCTAGTTGAGTGCTACGAGTGTTGGGCGAAGATAAAATCGCGTGTCTTTTGTGCGTTTCTTAAGCAGGCATACAGCCGTAATAGTCATTGTCGTTGTACTGTTTGGGGTGTTCAATAAAACAAGAATGCTGTTTTGTACTGCAACAATTTTTATTTCATCTGTGTTAACAGATCACGCAAACAACTTGGACACATGCACGTAAGAAACGTACGCAGTGCATCGCGCGCACGCATTAAAAAACAGGCCTGTCATTTTAAAACAAATAATATAGAACAATGGACGTAACAGACGGCATGGTTGTCTAGTGGAGCAGCGTCGGCAGTACAAATATCAAACCAGAATGAAACATGAATAGAAAAACGGAGAGTAACAGGCGCTTTACCCACGGCTTCTCTGAGCCGCGCAGATCCACCTATCGCCACCGTCCGCCGTTGGTGGCGCCACCAGTACCACTGAAAGCAGCAGCGCACGAGGCGGATATTCACTGTGCAATATAGCGGTCGGTGCAACGTGTGTCTTCAAGTTCTTCACGTCGTTGCCGCACACGTTCGGAGCTCGTGGCGCGGGGTCAGCTCCGTCTGTGCTTAAACGACGGGCGCGGAGAACAGCTACCCGACCGATCTGAAAGTGAAGGTGAACGATCAGGTCTGCATGCGCAATGCCTGTGAGGCGCCCGGCGGTGCGACCGCACGCGTATGCCTGTCCGTCAACATGCTTTTGAATCCTGGCGTGAAAAAAAAAAAAAAAGAACACCATCTCCCGCTAAAGGGGACCATGAGGCGATGCGAAGCCGGAGCACTTGCACGATCGCGTTCCGTTGGCGTTCGTTGGGCGTGCTACCGACCTCGCGTCGTGGAACGCGAAGAGGGACGCTACGCGCGTCGTATCTTCCATCTAGCCTGGCCGTTAATTCTCACAGGGCGAGCGGGGAACGCGGCCTACAGGCGGGCGAGAGGGGGGCAGCGTAGGAGAGGACAGAGAAGGGGAGGGGACGCGCATGCGCTCGAGCTCATCGCGGCGTTGCGCAGGAGAGAATTTCGGCATGTCTAGCCCGCGTTTCAGAGGAAGAGTGGAAAGGGGGGAGGGGAGAGGGGGGAAAGTGGAGAGGGGAAGGGGAGAGGGAAAATGGAGAGGAGGTGTGGAGAGGGGAGGGGAGGTGTGTGGAGAGGGTATGCGCATGCGCAGTAAGGGTGGTCAGAACGCACACCACCACCACCACCGGATTGAGCTCCGCCTTAAAGGGGTGGTGCCATCAAATTTCGAGGCTATAACAAGCCTGTTTTGGGTTTCCTCTGTATGCAAGGACACTCCACACGAAGGGTCGGACACAGCAAACGTTTAGAATATATTTTAATTCACTTCCAAAGTGTACCTAAATGCCCGTTCTCCCGATCAAAACCCATCGCTAGCGCGCCAACACTGACGTAGATCTGTAGGATGGACAACGAAAGTTGTAGTGACGTCACACCAGATCTGCTGTAGTGACGTGAGTGACCTGCGGACCTCCGCCACCTCCGCAACGTACGTACCGGCTGTAGTGAACTAGAATATATTCTAGTTCACTATAGTACCGGCAAAGCATCGGTTGCTACATCACTCGCCGAGTTTCGATCGTTTTCTGGCTAAGTGCGTCACAGCCTTGTGTGGTCACGTGACCACGCCTCCTACACTTCTACGTCACTGCCCAACTTCGGCGCCCAGAAACCGAAACCGAAAGTTGTCCACATCAAAAGGCGATATTAAATTATTTAGCGAGAATACATGAATCTTGGTGCGTGCATCGTTGTTCCTGGAGCTATTGGAAACGCTTACAGCAAAGAACGCGCAAGCCACAAACATGGTGGCACCACCCCTTTAAGATACTTCGCATCTAAAAGCTGTCGCTGAGCTGGCGGCGCGAACGGGCCCGCAAATACGTCGTACGTGTGTTCCTGGTTCGGAGGTAATCGGCGGCCACGATTCTTGGCGAATTCTGCAGCAGAAACATGCGCCGCGAGCATGACCCAGACAGAGAGCTGATCCAGAAGACAGTGCGAGCAAGCGATGGCGACGACATCTACGATTTTTCACGCTTCTCTCGCGTGCCCGCTGAGCAAGACTGGAATGAGATGTCCCGTGCCGCGCGCTCAGGTGCAAGCACACTCAGTGCTTCGACGCGCCGAGGTACTGGCAGGCCAACGAGACGCGCACACGCGCATTCCACATGGACATGTGTCCCGCCTGCGGTCGGCGGGCCGCGTTCTCGTCGCTGGTCATTGCTTTACATGCAGATTGTCGAGAAGGTGCCCGCTGACTACGACAGCGTCGCTTTCCGCAAGGACGGCTCCTAGACCTCGTCGGCGTCGCCGAAGGATGGCGTCCTAGCTAGCAAAGTCTCGTCTGTTTGTTTGCCCTAATGGAGACTGGCTCATACCCAAGCCTCGTCATCATCTGCTATGAGCTTGCAGGGAGCCTTCGTCGTCCTCTTCTAACGAGCAGGACGGGCGGCCCAACAGC
Organism: Rhipicephalus sanguineus; assembly: GCF_013339695.2. Taxonomy (NCBI): domain Eukaryota; kingdom Metazoa; phylum Arthropoda; class Arachnida; order Ixodida; family Ixodidae; genus Rhipicephalus; species Rhipicephalus sanguineus. Next base: position 132,973,340 of record NC_051186.1, read on the forward strand.
GGCGCGCAAGACTGCAGGTTTGTTGACCTCACCGTGGATGGAGCGCTGGCGTTGGTCTTCGACCGTAGCCCGCAAGTACTGATCCATTCCCTCCTCTAGTCATCTCCAGTGAAATGTCACCGGCGCCGGATTGTGTTTAAAGGGATCATGAAACACCCCTTGGGCTTGTTGAAAAAACACATCCTGTGGAAAGCTGACACGGCTATGAACTGCTCTGCCAAATATTACAGTCGTGCGCGCCGCGTAAAGGCCACAAGCGGAGCGCGAAGTCGCCGTTTCCCAAGGCACCCTCTTTTCAAACAGAGGCCGGTTCTCACATCTCGTCGGTGGGCGGGGCGTCTGCACGTTGACGTCACGGATCTGCCAGTTTACGTCGCAAGAGACATAGCACGCTTATTGGCCGATAGCCGACGTAAATTGAGAGCGGCGTTCGGATCAGATGCGCTCCTTGCCACGGGGTGCCGGCACTTGCCGGCGCCGCACTCCTCAGTACATGGTAGCCGCACTCGCGCACGCGAATCACAGCGGGAGAGCGATCGCGTTTCATGACGCGCGCTGACGTAACTTCTTTCCCCCGTGCCATCCCTGCCTATGTAGCTTCCAGTGCGCTCGTCGGCACGAGAAAAGAGAGAAAGCGCTGAGAGCGTGCGCCAAACCCCCGTAACTCCGCTCATTCCTGACGGATTCGAGAAATTTTTGTGGCAATCGATTCGGGAGGCAGCAAACTCCGATACTGAGGTCATTAGATCATTACTTGGAAAAGTGGTTCATGACCCCTTTAAGTCATGAAAACGGATGGATTTGACCTGCACGAAATCATTGTCTGAACGGCACAGGCTGCCCCTATTGCGTTGTTTCGAACTCTTCCGCAAATTTCTAGCATGCCCCTTCTAATTGCGTGCAGACACGCACCTTGTCACTTGTGTGGAAGTACCCATCGATAGACCATGCATAGATGTTTATTTGTAAACGGTGTTTTTGTTGTACCGCAGGTTCCATGGCGCCGTACATTTTTTTCCCCCCAGCTGGATTGTTGCCAAAGAGCTCGCCTATTAACACTTTTGAGTCAATATTAGGCGTTTTAGGTTGAAAACGCACAGTTATTCTAATTTTCGTACTGACTTGCCTGAATGCCACCAAAGGCATTTTAAAAGGTACAAACATGCGGCATATATATCTAAACTTTATGCTAAATGTCTTGCCGCCCGTCTCCAGGCGTGGATCCATCCTGCAACATGGCGTCCTCTCCTATTGCCAGAAAGGGTTCCTGCCGTACGACGGCGTTTTCGAGCTCAATTACATCCTCCAGTGTCGCCTGGACGCCACCAGGGGCCGACCTCTGCGCGGCACTGCTAGACTTTATGAACGCCTATGTGTCCGTCCCCCACCCGGCCCTTCTCGACGCCCTTCGGGGTGCTGGTGCCAGTGAGGTCTTGAAGGCTCTGATCGGCGACCTCTACATGGACAACTGCACGTGCATCATCGCGGCCGATGGCGCCATCGAGCCCATTTCCATCCTGGTCGATCTACGCCAAGGCTGCCCGCTCAGCGGCTTGCTCTTTAGTAGTAGTTGACCCGACTATCCATGACGTGCAGGGAAAGGACACCGATCACAACATCGTAGCATATGCCGATGATTGGATATGCCGACAATTGAAATTTGTTTTGATGGGGTTGGTCCTAATTGCATGTGTGCTTAAGTCACTGGAGAACCCAATACAAAATTTATAATGGCACAATTGGAGGTTCAGTCCTCAAATAAGGGAATCTTTGTAATTTGGTACGATAAATGCAGAGCAGCACTTACCTTTTTTATATCCTACGTTTAAGAAAACCTGCCCGAAAATCTCTACATATATCGTCTTGAGCCATCGTCACACTACTTATTGACGCTAATATTTTTTTGCATGTAAAGTACAGTCCACTGTTAAAGGGAACACTCCAATGAGCACCTTTCATTTTGCTGGCCCTCTAACAGCAAGTGGACAGGGAAACATCGTTCATGCACTGCACGAGTTTGTCAAGAAGAGGCAGAACTGTCAACCACCAGTAGTCTTATGCAAATCTAGGCGACTATGTTTTTGCAAGAGAGCAAAATCCAAACATGCCCTGCATGCAAGTGTTCCCTTTAACAGTGGACCCGTCTGTACATGCGTAATTGAGAAACGGTAAGGCGATTAAGCGCATTGATCTTAAATCGTGTGGGTGTGTATCACATGCTCTCAAATCGAGTGTCCGTACAGTAGGTCAATTGGTCCAATACACAGGTGTCCCGCAACACCCTGTACGTGACCAAGGATGTCGTGTGTTGTGCTCAAATTGCTCTTGTACATTTATAACTGTAAATATAGCTTTTCTGTACAGTACTACCTACAGGCAATCTAGCTCTTCTGCAAAGCACAACCTACCGGCACAGTTTGCTTCTATTATATGACGAAGAAATGTAGATGCTGCATAATGAACCAGTGTGCATAAAAAAAAGGAATAATGTCTATAATAAAATTGCCTTCATTTGAGTGATGAAGGAAAACTGCATATGTGCTGCACAGACAAGTACACTTGTGAATTTGAAAAGGGAGTTGAACTGGAAATCCAAGTATTCTGTTCAGCTATTTGGCTAACGTTGTTAGAAATGATTTTTACAGCGAAAGCTGTTATGAGATCATTTCTCCGGCCGTTTTTGGCGCCGTAGTTGTCCGCCGCCGCCGCCGGTGTCCGTAACCAGTATCGCTCGAAATAAGAAAAAAAACTAAATAAGAAAAAAATTCCAGGATGGAACAAGGTTCGAACCTGGGCCCGCTGCGTGGGAGCCCAGTATTCAACCTCTGAGCCATGCCGGTGCTTGAAACTGCTTTGCAAAAAGGTCCTATACAGGCTTCATGTCGGGAAGGAACCACATTAGCATATGCAATATAGCGTGGTAGAAGATTAAAATAAGCACCAAGCGTCGCACAACGCGAATTCTGTAATTAGGCGTCAAACAATTGCGAATTGCGCAACGAGTAGGTTGTTGAATGCTTCCAACCCATTACAAAAGGGCTCTGCCATAATTCTTCATCGTCATCAGGCGCAGAATCAACAAATTGCGCATAATCCCTTACATGCGTTTAGCAGGTACCAACGCTCTCTGTAGAATGACGAAAAATGGCACAGTGCCTGCTGCCCTACTTCTCAAAAATTACAATGATTTATAGCGTAGTGGGTTCCTCGCAAGTGCACTTGTATTGGTTGCCAAGTAAGCCCATAAGCGGATGAACCATTTCCCCGGGGTCCCAGTAAAGTTCTTCGCCCCCCCCCCCCCCGTCTCTCTTCCACGTCAACGTATACAGCATTATGGGAGATGGAAATAGCGACCGGGCGTCACCCAATGCAAATTACATAACTGGTGGGCCGTTTAAAGATTCCACCCCATTACAAAGGGCTGAGCCATAATTCTTCATCGTCATCAGTCGTCACGTCAACAAAGTGCATATAATGCCTTACAGACGTGTAGCTGGTGCCTCGCTTCTCCATAGAATGACGAATAATGGCTTAGTGGGTGCTTCCCAACTTCACAAAAAGTTTGATTTGTGGCGGAGTGGGTGCCTTTCTAGTGTACTTGTATTGTGGCCCCAAGAGAGCTTAACGGGCTCTAGAAACGCCGCTCTTCCAGCTTTCGCTGTGACTGTGCTGCGGTTTCAGCGCAGGCCTGGCGTTTTTTGTTAACAAGTTGTTGACTACTCAGCTCTTGTTGTTGACTAGTGGTTTCCTCTGTGATTACTTATTTTAGGCTATTATAGTTGTCAGTATAACATTGTAAACAATACTAGTTTTTCTTCTAAGGGGGAATTGTCATCACCCTTTTGCGGCACGAAGCTTCAAGGCAAACGCACAAGGATTTCGCAAAGCTTTCCAATTCAAGAGAAATTCTTTGTGGTCCTGGACTCGGACCTAGGACCAATTAATGCCTCTCCGAGTTAGTCACACAGCCCTCCGAGGTGACAGCACGACAGCAAATTGTCAATTTGAATGGGACTCTGAATCTTGCCAGTTAGTTCTGCAGAAGCTCGCAAGGCGCAGTAAGTTGTACGAAAGAAAAAAGTGTTGAAAAAAGTTAGAGAGAAAATTCATACAGATTTCTACGTATGTATTTGTATTGTGATTTTGAATTGTTAATGCCACAATCTCACAAATGTCAAATGTTATGGCACTTTTTGCAATGTTTGGTAATGTCGTATCAATGTCTGCGAGCAATGTTGCAAGCAGCATTGCAAAAATGTTACAAAATCACTCTATATAGCAATGGTCACTTGAAGGTTGCCCAAATGTCTTAACTTTCAAGTAGCGTTGCAAAATCATTGCATCAATGTCGGTTTTGAACATTGTGAGAATGCTTGCATAAGTCGACATCAGCCATATTTACACAATGGTAGGAGGTAACGTTGCCTCAATATTATGGCAACAATGCATGCTACTAGAGATTACCTCAAATGTGACCGAGCTTAGGCTGTGCCATAACACTCAAATCACTCACACCTTTTCAGAGTAATTTTTCTTTGCCGTCGAAGACCATAGGTAGACAGCATGTGCAGTGCTACAATGTGAGCACCTCTTCCATGCTCATGAAGGAACACACAGCCAGGTAGATTTAACAAACTTGTTTTAATTAACATGTATGTTACACACTAGTCTGTTCTCATAGGAAATCAAGAACACATACGCAGTCAAAAGGCAGTTTACAAACACGTCCTCTTAATTACATGTATATGTCTTCTCCCTAAGGCCTGGTAAACTATGGTTTTTTTCATTAGGTATGCATATATGTCTTTTTTTTAATGTATGTACATTTATGTATATGTACGTTAATTATAAAGGTGCCAAGCCTGGAAAGCAAATATGCAAAAAGAAATGAAATGAACAAAACTGGCCAATCCCAATGTTTCTTTTTTCTATATATATCGCCTCGCAAAAAAACAATTCCAGTTCAAGACAGGGTTATAGCATTCATCAGTGACGATTTTCACCACTGTGCGTAACAAACACACACCCTCGTCGTAACATAACTGCAATGCGGGTGGAATTACAGTGCACCCATTCTTCTGAGTAGCGCATGAACGGTACACAGGTCAAGTATTGCATTGTTTTCCTAGCGTTCATGGAAAGCGTATACGCATACGCTCACAAGACAGAAGACTACACGAAACTTAAAAGCGGTTTGAAATCAATGTTAACTTACGAAACAAAGCCTCGAGTGACTGGTTTATGGGTTTAAGGTAGGGCAGATAAGTGAAAAAAAGATTATCATCGAAGAACTGTGCGATGAATATGTTGGAGTTAAAACAGTGAAACAGACTGGAATGTTTAATCAAAAGAGAGGTCAGCATAAGTTGGTATTCATAGGCAGTGCAGCAATCAAACAAACGCTTCGGCCATTTTAGCCTGTGCACTGTGTACCTTCACATTAGTGGCGTTCCTGACTAGAGTTTCTTGTCTTTCGTTCGAAGCACGATACAGTGGTCGAGCACATTCCTGTAGTCCCCAAAAAAGGGGCTCTAATAAATGTTTTCATTAAAGGGACACTAAAGTGAAACAGTAAATCGGTTCACACAAATATATTATTCTCTAAGAACTCTAATGTCACTAATTTTGCCGTCATATGTCCATTAGCAGAAGATGAAGCGAAGGTCAAAATCTGACTTTTCAATTTCGCGTACCGAAATTTCACCACCTCGATGTCCACATGACGTCTTAGGTTTCAAGTCTTCTTCTTTTGTAATTTGTCTACACTGGCTATCTATGATTTCCTGAAGCTTGCTATGTTAAGTCACTGGCTTCCTCGTAACAAGATGACATTCATCATAACCAATACAGAAATATGTAAGCCCTGACAGATGCCATCACAGTGAGTTTGCTGCAAACATCTGAAAAACATTGTTGCCATCATTGCCATCTTTATCAACATTCTCAGGCTTGCCAGGTGCCTTCTTGTATTGGGAGCAGTGGTTTTGGTATTGAGGCAGCGCAACTTCCTAATGCATCAGATCATTCTCCTCTTTCGTGTCCCTTTAATATAGAAAGGAAAGCCACAAGGTACGCAAAAGTGTATAAAGTTTCAATCTTTTTTCGGGCCTGCACCACTCCAACACTTCTGCAAACATAAAATTGTCAATGAGAACTGTAAAATAAAATAACAGATCTGTATCAGGTCCAGATTTTTGTGACTTTTTATGTAGTTAGGACAACTGCATGAGCCTTTAATCAGAACAGAACAAATATACCCGCCGGCTCATAAAAGGAGTCGAGGTAGCAGTTGGAAAATTGGTTTCCACTGTCCTCAACCCTGAAACAAAACCTGCAAATGTATTTGGCGTCGTGAGCAACAACGATAACAACAACAAAAAAGTAACAAACAAAAAGTAACTCGAGCAGCTCAAGTTTCTTTGCAGCTCATGTAAATGACTAGACACATCACAGACAAGCTGGAGTATCAGTACAGAAGAGGGCAAGTTCCAGTCCTTGCAATAAAAATTATGGAAACGAAAAAATCCTACTAGGTAAAAAAGTATCTCTTTGGAACACAAAAGAAAAAAACAACGCATATCCATGAAAAAGTGAGTGCAGAAACAAACTACAAAAATTTAGCTTTAGCTCGTTCTTGTGTAAGTACTGTCAGTAAACATACTGTCTTTAAGCCAATGGTATGTTGGTGACTAACAGACATACATGTTGCTATTGTTAATTACTAACCAATATACTAGGTCACTTAGAAAACCAATACAGTATGTTGACAACTAGCCAATATACTGACATTTAGTACAGCGACAGTGCTTTCATCAATAAACAATTCATTTCAATTTCAATTAGTGTACCAATATCTTGGTCACTAACCAATATGCTATGCTGGTTAACATGCAAACATAACATGTTGATTTGTAACGAATATATTATGTTGGTCAGTAAGTATTCTCAAAATCATTGATGTGCGAAAACTGCGTCAACTGTGCATGTAATCGTAAGACTGGACCAGCAAAACAGACAACAGCAACTAACACAACATTAATATGAAACTAAACTGCCTGCTCTCGGTGACATCCTTTTTCCTAACCATGTCTTGGCGTTCTCCCCTTTTTCGCCTTTCTGCGCCAGCGCGGCACATTCAGCCTCACTGCTCACAGCAGATGCTCAGAAAAAAAGAAGGAAAAACAGCCTGCGGTGGGTAAATTCTATTTTCCGGGTTTTCTTTTCTCGCGCCGCGTCAGCTACTGATATGCACGCGTCGTTCTATGTACACGATTATGCTAGTCCTAAAATGTACTTCTGCATCGGATATTTTTTTTTTATTTATTCGTCTCGCGTGAACTGTTGTCCATCACTATATGTCGGAAGAATGTTACGAAGCCGAGCCAAAGTCGGGAAAGAAACGAAAAATGCTTCAGTGCATCGTACGTGAGTGTGCGCGATATCACTTGGATGCCACGAGGGACCGCAAATACCGAGCTATGGGTGGGTAGTCGCCGCGCTATGCTCGCAGTCATCATCAAAATGTTCCACATCACCACGGGACCAAACTGTGCACACAAAAGAGAGCTGGAACGCGCTGTGACCACTTCGTATGGAGCTATGAAAAGTATGCTTTTTTTTCCCCGTAAGACGCGTGAGGAAGGGCGAAACAACGGGCTGGGGAGGTGTGCATGATGACCACAGTGTGCCCAGAGCAAAGGCCTCTCTGTAAACGAGTCCAAAAAGCCTCTTCATTGTAACTGGATTAAAGATGGATTAAAATTTGCTGTTAACTTGGTGGCCATTCCAGTAACCCCTTGAATAGTAGATACAAATAGCCGATTCCAAGCAAAACCGCTGCAGTAGTCTAGCGTAATTAAGGTGCTTTACTGCTGACCTGAAGGTCACGGGATTGAATGCCCCACATTTTGATAGCGACAAAATGCAGGAGGCCCGTGTACTTAAATTTAGGTCCATGTTGAAAAACCCCAGGTGGTTGAAATTTGCACAGCCCTCCACTACGGCATCGCTCATAGTCATATCGTGGTTTCGGGATGTAAAACCTCCACAATTATGATTCCAAGCGAACAGCAAGGTATCAACACGATGCCCTAAAATTTTGAAATTGGTTCAAAAAGAACCTTCTTTGCGAGTTGTTTGATGAATGTTGATAAACAAAAGCTAATAACAGCAGGACAAAATTATGCTAAAAAGCTGCACTTCTATTATACAATCAAACAATGGCTAATTGATGAACTATAGTATCATAAAAGAAGTGAGAACTCAACGAATAAGACATTTTGAAACATAAGCTCTAGAATAGATGGTGCTATAAATTTTTTTTCGTTTTAATAAAGCAGGAGCTGCTGCCAGCGTAAATGAAATAAACCGGTTATGTCACCAAAGAGTGTACGTCGAAGGCTGTGGTTCAGTTTTCCAAACTAATAATCTACTCAGAGCACAACTTACCTCTCTTACGAGCATGCCGCTATTTTTTTAAAGGACAGACTGGTGGACTAGTTGGTAGTGCACAACTCTGAACACTAGCACAAAAATTCACACAGACGACGACAGAGCAAGACGGGACACAGCGCTAAACTAACAACTCGGTGTTTATTGCAGTAAACACTGAGTTGTTAGTTTAGCGCTGTGCCCCGTCTTGCTCTGTTGTGATCTGTGTGAATTTTTGCGCAACTGTTCCGAGCTATTTTCTTGCTAATGACAGCCAACCCAGCAAACCATTAACTGAGCATGACTGCGAAAGTTCATGTTCAAGGCGGGTGCTAATGGTCGGCAATAATGTTTAATGACTTTCAGGCTTTGCGTAGCACAGCGCGTGTTCTCTTGTAAGTCCGTGTCATCCTTACTGCATTCCAAGAACAGTCGCGCAACTTAAGGCGTCTTTCCGTCGCATGACATTAATTGTCACCTGGCTTGCTTATGATCTACTTTCTTGAAAACTCTGTGGTCGCTACTTTTATACCAAGAATGCTGTGTCATGATGATAGTGTGCACGAGGTTCGTAACCTGAAATCACAGGGTAAGCAGCGAGGAAAGGACTGCAGATTACTGTTGTGCGACAAAATATGCCTCCAAAAGTGCAACTGTTTTCTAGGGTGTAATATTAAGGACAACTAATGAATCCGGCTGGTCTGTACCGGAAGCTCAGTCAAAGCCAAGTGGAGTCAACGAAAACCAACAATACCATTTGGTTCCAGCAAGATTTTGTGACCTGCAGCCATGCGTTGATTGGATCATTGGTCTGCTAATAATGCTGTGAGTTTCAGACCAGTGCACAGGACAAAGTGTGTAAAATGCGCATAAGTGGAGTAGATTGTTGCAGTACACCCTTCTGCAATGCCCCGACTGTACAAAAACACCTTTCTTTTAGAGGCATCCCAAGGGGTAATGTTGCACACTGTAACGACAACTTCCAGGGTGCCGAAATACTTCGATTGGCTTGCGTCCCAGTGACATCCTAAGTGGTCAAACAAGGCTTATTCTAACTCAATGTCCATGCTAGCCACTAAACAAAGGGCAGCGTACCAGAAGCTGCAGTGCAGCGTGACGTGTTCCGTCTAACCGAATTCTAGGTGTCAATATTAATTGAAAAGGGCGGCTAAGATGCATTTTTACGAGCAGTTAAAATTAGGAGCTGCAGTGGTGCTCCTTTTACGCTGCTGTCCATTGATTTAGAAGTGGAGACAGAGTCGATCCCTGTTGGCGCAACATAAGCCTTATGATATCTGGAAGCTTTCGAGAACTGTAGATTGGGTACTACTAACTGTACAGCACTTAGGTCGTAGCATATCAACAAACGCTTCCCGTCATGATACGTCGTAAATGTCATTCTCCCCACTGAGACCGCAAGAGAGGCGCGAGCCGCGCGAAACGCCGTTCGAATGATCGACATGCGCTGGGTGGCACGCTATGTTATGCAGTGTAGCGGACACCTTGCAGATGGTTTTCATGCGTCATGGACTGCAGGAATTTCACAATCATGGTGGTTGACCGCCTCTACGAATGCCATCCCCAAAAACAACCTGTTCGTGAGAGTGGGAGATCACAGCACGAAACCGCCAAGTTGCGCCGTCATAACTTTTGCCCTCAATGCTTGCGGATGTTGTAGCGATACGGTCGACTATTGATAATTCAAACTCTTAAGAACCATCGCAACAACTTATTTTTTTGGTCACTGGAACCCAGAATGTCCCCAAGTCAAGTTTTTTAGAATCTAACAGTTATGGGCATGAGATTTTTAGAATTTTTCAAGCTGGGCATCGATATGAACATATATGTGCAAAAACATAACCTCATATGCCTCCTCTTGTAAACTCTAAATGAAATCACATGCGCAGTAATTACCCTTAAAAAGAAGGCATAGAAAGAAGGACATTCTTGTGAACGTGCATTCCATGTCAGAGCTGCAAATATGCAACTGTGTCAGTGGCACCACCTTAAAGCAATGTCTGTCACCATATATCAACCTCCTCAATATCAAACAAGAGTGTGTTTTTACTCGAGCGTCTTCAGTGGCCTCTTGTGAGCTGTTTTCCATTACACTGCTTTGATGTGGAAAGCTTGAGCTTTCAGACTGAAAAACAAAAAGGCCTAATATGTGTTAAAAGCACCGGAGGAATACAAAATTCTTTGAACAGAAAAGAACTTTTAGCTATGCGAGTTTGAATCGCCACAAGCCGACTGTATACATGCTTTAACACGGACAGCAACCTGACAGTGACGACTGCTGCACCGTATGCACAGATGATGCTGTACATGAGTAATGAATGTGACGTTGAATGGAATGCCTGCCCATTGAACCTATCACACGTATTGCGGGTAAAGCTTGTGGGCTCCTCTGGCGACACTTCGTCGCGGTCTGCCATGACAGACTGAGAAACTCAGAAAGCGGCACAGTGCAGCAGTAGAAAACTACACGAGAGAGAGGGCGGGACATAGACGTCAGCGAGGAGAATCAAGGAACAATCGTGGCTTCACCTTTTCTTGGGAGGGGAGGCAGGGAACACAAAACAATAAAGCAACGTCCCGCACAACGGACGCCCCCTTGGCGTGCATCACCGTAGCTTCTGTGGTCAGTGCGTCCGGAAGCGCGGCACACGAGACGACTGGTCAACAGCCTTCTCCTTCTTCTTCCTCTGTCCGACGGCATTTGCAGCTAAATGAATCCTCCTTTTGCTGGCATCATCGGGATCACCACCTGTGTGGATGATGGCGCAGACCTATCGTCCACTTTCCTCTTCTGAGGCGATACCGGCCATGAACGGAAAGAAAAAATGGAATAGAGTTCGGTTCGTCGCAGCCATTGCCGGTGGCGTGTCGGCGTCATGCAGACCAGTCGGTGGCTCGGCCTTACAGCTGTTGGGGGATCTAATCTGTGGCGTTTTTTGTTGTTGTTATTGGCTGGCGGTGGTTGTTTTGTCAGGAGCATGAACGGCGCGGAGCAAGCAGACAAGGGGCGTTGGCTCGTTTTTCCTCTCACGATCCTATACTAAGACTGGGCAGCTTGGGTATGAACAGTCTACTTTGCTGCAAGAGAGAAAAAGGTTGGGGGAAAGGAAAGGGGGGCATCAAAAAAAAGAGACTGTAAGGTTGGGAATGGATTACAGACAAGTGGTTGCAATCGGGAGGTTGCATGCTGTACCGATTGCTTTGCTCATACTCCAGCTACAAAAGCACACTAAAAGTGGATTCAAGTGGTACCTCAGCCCCGACTTAATGGGCTGTTACTTGATTAGCCAATTCGGTTAACGTCCCAAAACAACACACAAGCTGTTCTGTGACTTGGTCTCTGGCCTTCTGTGAATGTTTAGTGAACCTGCCGTGACAGCTCATACATCGGATAAGGTTCATACATCGCTCATAGCTCATACATCACTCATAGCTCATACATTGCTGCTAAGCTCGAGAATGATGGTTCGATTACCAGCGATGACGGCCACATTTCGAAGGAGCCAAAATGCAAGGACACCCGATTACTTAGATATAGGTGACTATTAAGGAATCTCAAGTGGTTAAGATTGATCCGGAGTGTGCCCCACTACTGCGTTCCTCATAATGATAACTTGGTTTTGGCACATGAAACCCTAGATTTTAGGATGCTTAGTGGGTATCTAAGACTTGGCTATGCAGTGTTTCTGTATCCCAGCTCAATCAAAATGTGGCTGCCACCGTCCGGAATTGAGCCCGGAAACTTGCGCTTGGCGGCATGTTGCCATTACTGCGGAAGCTAGAGAAGCAGATAAAAATACTGAAATACAAAAAGACGCGTAACCTTCATAGAAGGACTTGATGCAGAATAGAAAAAAACAGGAAAAGAACTGTCAACAGAATGGAAAAAGGACTCTGTTCTTTCTCGAGTACTCCTACGGTGGTTGCGAGTCTTTTTGTACTTCAGTGAGCATGTACCAACTAGCCCAGCAACAAGTATTACTGTTGACCATGTTATTACATGGTCATGTAAGGGCACTCTTACATTTTAATTCACAAGCATATTTATGTTTAGCAATTTCACTTTTACAGTGGCTGAGTACCTAGTTTGCTTAGCTATTTTGAAGGAGCTCTTGTAGGTTTTCTGTGCTGGCATCCAGGAGCCTGACGTATTGTCCCTGAATTGTGTTAGTGTCGAGCAATGACTTGAGCAAAGAGAGTGCACAGAGAGCCACTGTGGCTCGGGAACTGAGACAAGAAAGCATTTTGGCAGGCACCCTAACCAAGGCCACATTCCCGATCAACCACTTCTGATTAATCACTCCATCGATTACTTTCTATTCAATCACTTCCAGTGCACGCATGCTGATCAGCTGAAGCGGGTGTGATGAAACTGACGCTGCTCCCGCAAGCGTTGCTTTCAGTGATCGGCACACGTACATTAATGTCGTGAAGCTATACAATTTTCAATGTCACGTCACACGAAAGTGAAAATATTTACCTAAAGTGCTCGATCGGGAACACGATCACTTGAATTTTAGCGGTTGCTGCTACATGCTGTGTTATTTGCTTCAAACAGAACAGTTCGCGATGATTTCTGAGCCAAAGGCCAATGTGTGCAATGCTCTTGTTACTTGCGTGAAGACAGGCAATGCATGGGTTGAGCTACATGTGCACTCATGGTACAACTGGTGCAAAACAGTGCAAGTGCAACAGTGCAAGTGCAACAGTGCAAGTGCAATGCCTGTGCAGCTTCATCAGTGCTAGCAATAAAGCAGGTGCACAACAAGGTGCAAGCCAGCATGGCACACCCGTACATGTTATCACTCACTATTAAAAAAAAATTGCATCCCCGACACACATCTGCATGGAAATTCACGCACACACACAGATATTTTTTGTGCTTTAACCTAACCCGTAAAGTTTTAGTGTTACGTTGTTACTATTCACTAAAGCAGCACAGCTGAATCAGACTGAAAATAAATTTCCGTGCAGCTAAAAACAGCAAGGCAGTCGGCCAAAAGCGGTTACATATTGTTCATCACAAACTATAAGAAACTAGGTTATGTTCTTTTAGGCACAGCAAAGCAATTTCAGTTGACACTGAAATTATCACCATGCATCGACCTGTGCAAACTAGGTTTCCTGAATTCTCATGTTCTCAAGGGAGTGCTGATGTGCATGTAATCTTTTATGTGCACTGAAGTTTAAAAAGAAAGAAAGGCAAGTGTATAATGATTCGCATGATGGCTTGCCAAGGGTAATGCAGCCTGCACAGTAGTGCACGTAATTGAGTTCAGCAGTGCACTGACCTCTTTCTTTCCTAAGCTTGAACAGTGAACAAGGTTGTTGTGCAAGCTAAAGATTTGTGCAGACAGGTTTTATGCCAGGTTGTAAGTTATGTTTGCTCCTGATGGCTTGTTCGGTTCAGTGCTGTGCAAATCAAGGGGCATGTATCAGTTCACATGAGAACACCCAAACGAGGCGCAATGCACAGATTAATCTATGCTGTTGGATGCTGCAACCAGGAAAATGACTAAACATCTTCAAGAAACAGCTGTACTGTGACCAAATGTGCCATGCAGTAAAAGGAACACACGTGTGTGCCAGTGTAGTGCAGGTGCAAGAGAATACGCAGGCGGTGAATACATACTGGTGCTGCAATGGTGTGCAAAATAGTCCAATGAATAACTTCCATTTGGGTTTTCACATTCTATAAGCAGAAGTGTTAGTACAGTGAGTTTAGTGAACATGGCCCCCATTAAGGTGCAACTCACAATTCCATACTGGAAGCCTTCTAAGAAGAATGTTTTGACATTGCAAAAAGTGTGCTCGCAAATGTTTTTATCCCTAGCATTCACTGTGCATTAACACTGACAGATTGCTGTACGAACTTCAAAGGGCTTGAACCTACACGTACTGGGCCCTTTGATTACGAGGTGAGTCCTTAAACGATTAAACAGTTATAGTATGTCAATTTCATTAACTCGATACAACAATATCGGGTCTAACTGTAGTTTGAGACAGTCACAATTTGTCTTGTCTAAGGCATACAAATGCGAGGTATGTCTGGGGCGCCATGGCAAACCTTACTAGTGTGCATGATTGACTTGCAAAATAACACAGTAAGAAAACCATTTATACCAATAACCAACAGAAGCATTATTGCGGATGCAACGTAGGGTCACCCATGTATGGTTTGAAACACTGATGTTGCCAACTTATGGTGGCTAGGATAGTGTGACCAATGTGACAAACCTGCTGCATGGTACCTTTAAGCCTCGCTTAAATATGTAGGACAAGTGCCGTGAAACTAACTTATATGACATGCAGAACAGATCTGATATACAGTTGAAACTTGATTTTAAAAAGTGATGGTCGCATTCAAATTGTTTTGGTAAAGTGAGAAGTTAGAGTATGCAGCTGCTGTGTGGGATCCATTTACTATGTCTAATATAAAAAAACTAGAAATGGTTCAAAGAAAATCTGTCCGATTTGTGTTTAAGTGTTATAGCTGGCATACATCACCTTCCCTTCTTTTGCTTAAAGCGGAGCTTGAAAAACTACAAGAAAGAAGAAGAACAGAGAGGCTGAAGTTTTTTTACCTCACTTTTCATGGCAAAATTGGAATCAGCAAGGCAATGCATATTAAGCAGACGGTTGAATGTGCTGTGCGCTCATGTCATTCAAAGAAAGTTGTAGATTACGTAAACCGCACAGAGATGTTCAAGTTCTCTTTTTTTCCGAGAACTACGCGTGAGTGGAATAGCCTAACAGCCGATGTTGTAGAATGTACAACACTTGATTTATTTGTAAATGCACTAAACAACTATTAACAAAATGTGCTATTATTGATTGTATAACCATGCATTTTTTCAGAGATATGAAACGTCTCGCTTTGCGTTTAATGTGTTTCAGTGGGTAAAATCATGCTATTTGTCGCAATGTTCTTGTTTTGTTTTTCTCAAACCGTTACAATAATGTTCTAATATATGCTTTTTGCATTGTATATCGGGTTTTCTGTATAGTTCTTTTTGTAATTATTACCCACGTCACTATGTCTGTGTGATGCTATTTCTTTTGCTTTTGCAGCGAAGAGTTCTGTATGCCCATTCCTGCTTAAAGGGACCCTGAAACGGTTTTGACGATTTTGTACGAACACATTGGGCTGGTAGAGCAAGTCGTAAGATCATTTACAGACCGATTTAAGCTATGTGCGTAAACTGTGTAATTTTTTACAAGGCTTTAAAGCTGCGAATCGCCACCGATCACAGTGGCTCAGCTGTGATCACCGCCCCCTTCCAGTGCGTGTTGCACTGGAAGCACGACGTCACGCAGGCGGCTGATCTGATTGGATATGTCCAGTCCACGTCACTGAACCTCCTGTGGGCAGCGAATGTCGTCTGCCTGTGTTGCAACATGCTCTGTGTTGACGTGAGCTGAGCGACAGTGTTTATCTCGAGGTTTCTTTTCTTGGACAAAATGAATTGACCTAGCCGTGTTGCGTACCACATATCTAGCAATTGGCGACTTGTAGCTGCGACATCACGCAATGTTTGTGAGGCATCTGGCGAGCGGAATCCCATGAGATCGTCGCTGCAATGAGCGTCACGCTCTCGCTATCCGTTCAACACCACGATCCACATGTCTGCGGCTGTAGCTTCACCCCTGAAGACACAGCCACATTGCCAGGGTTTACGCTTATCGGTGATCATTCTCGAACTCTTTTTGTTTGTCCACATGCTTTTGCAGGTTGTCACCGTACAGGAGAATAAAATCAGATCGACTGGTAGTGTGGCGGCACCTGTCGGAGCAATTAACCACTTCGCGAGCGGCGTGCTGCCGGGCACACTGGGCCTCCGAGATTACGCGCATCCTGTCGACGCACAATATCGGAGGCCATGACTGGGCGAAGCTCAAACCGTGGAGTGCGCTTATGACAGCGGTGCGATCGCCGGCGATGCCAACGTGTCTGTGAGTTGAGGGTGCGAGGCAGGGTGAGGAGGAGGGTATATCTATATAATTGTCCGTAGTGGCCTTGGTACACGGAGCGTCGCTTAATTTCTGCTGCGAATTATTCAGGGATGCTCTTGCCTAAACGCTGACAAAACTTCAAAAAACCGTTTCAGGGTCCATGCAGGCCTGGTAAACAGGTCAGCAGTATGTAATAAATAATAATAATAATAACAAATAGTAAAGTTCGTAAAATTGAGAAAGATTTTTCGGTTTTAACAAGGTGTGGGGTCGAGCTAGTTGGTACTTTGATATCTGAAAATGTAACGTAGCGACACCCGAAATCTAGCACGGCATTGTTTCTTTCGCCGACCCATGCATGCGCATGTGAAAATCCCACGGGGGACATGAAGCCTCCCATGCCACCCAGACATAGGCATCTCCACGTCCAGACGATGCAGGCCAGATAGGCAGTCATGTGAAGCTATGACAGGTCACCAATATGCAAAGACACGGCGAATGAATGTAGTGATTGTGTGAGCAGGCCGAGTTAGAAAGTTGCGAAGAGACAATCAGTGCTATCTTTTGCATAAACCATGAAATAATGAAAGCAACCACCACTACTACTTGCACCTTTTGGCATGTAAGGGCGCTACAGACTGCCGAGCGTGTGCTGCGCATGGGTGCAGCATGCGACCTCCTCAATATAAAGCTAGGGCCGTGAATAGGGCGCTTAGATGCTTTAATGCGAGAGCATTAGAGTAAACGCTCGAAGAAAAATCGGCGTGCACCCAAATTAGAAGGAAATTACCACTTTTCTACTCATTTATTAAAAAGAACTTTGTTAATAAGGTTTAGTGGCCAAGTTAGTTGATTACTTCGGGTTGATGACAACACTGAACCTTGCAGGTACCTGGCAGGGAGTGAAAGCTTCTTCATCAGATCAGAAACTTAGTAAAAACAGGTTTCATTGGATTGAGTTTAAATTGTATATGCTATTCATGAAATGGGGGCGAATGTGACAAGGCCAACTTATGACTTCTGGGGTAATAATGAACAACCATACTCTTAGCATCTAAGACAAAGGTGACGAATCAAACCAATGACTTGTAAGAAAAATGCGAGAAATCCTGCTCATGGTGCATAGCATAGATATGATAAGCTGCACTCACTGTGTCTATAGGATATATAAAAGACACACTCATGTCCCGACTTTCAGGACAAATGTAGCCATCCCCATCCGTGGCAGCTAAAAAGAATTCTCGTGAACTTAGCTTACAATTTCTATGGAAAACGCAACAAACTCCCCTTACAGCTCCGAGGAGAAACTCAAGAATATCGCCCTAAGCATGGCAGCTGGGATGTACGTGACAAACTAAACTTACAGCGCCTCGAACAAATGTGATAAGTCTGAAAAATGATAGTCGTGAGATCTAGGAAAAATACAGTAAGGTCAACTTGTGAACTTTATGACTTCTTCTGGGACATATCTGACAGAGACCATGCTCCTCACAGCATGAATGTGACGAATGTGATGAATCCAACTAGTAGTATATAATGCCTGGAACACCATCTCGAAAAAAAAAAAAAAAATGCATGAACATACAGCACCACAAAAAAAAAGAAAAAAAAAGCGCTATACTATACCTTTTTTTTTAGCAATGTGCAAGTATCACTTTTTTGGTTTGAAGTGAAGCTGAAGTGAACATTACTTAGTAATGAATGATTTCAAAGCAAATTTTAACAGTAGCAGGATTTGAACAGGAGTAGGGTGCAAGTTACAGCTGATAAGATACGTCATGTTTTAAAATTTGCCATGACTAGCCCACATAAGTCAGTATAACATGCTTTTAAAGTTTAAAGTGAAATAAGTCGGGGTGTAGGTAATATGCACGCTTAACCATGAAGTGTGCCTTTGTGGCAGTGCAGGTTTCCCCTGAATAAGGTGGTTTCATGGTAGAGCGGGCCTATGCTGCAGAGAAACTACCTTTTCAGGTGGGTTACATGCAGTAAAATAGGTCTCATTGTTCATTTTGAATACTTCAAAATTTCAAAGATTTTAAATTCGTGTCGAAGCGAATTCGAATATTGTAATATACTCAGGCCTACCTTTTTTACTGCCTTTTTATGATGCCTAGCTTCTTTCTGCGGTGCCATCCATTCCCAGTTTTTTTTTTTTTCAAAGACAGTGAATCGAAAATTCACTCAATATTGCACTAAATACGAATGTGACAAATGCACACTGTGATGTTTAGGTTAAGTGCAGTGAAGCAGGTTTGAGAAAAATGTAACATTTTGCAAACAACAGCAGACAGCTTTGTAGAGGTAATTTTGCAGAGTATATGAGAAGTGCCCGTGGACTGCAAAGCGCATGCATGACTTGCTGCGCATATTTGACTTTTACACATGCAGCCTTATACCCCTGTCACACGGGGCAACTTAAGTGCACTTTCAGGGAGTGCACTTCGGCGCTAGTGCCATTCGCACGCTGTCACACGGGAACGTTTAGTGACACTCACTGCAAAGTGCACTTGCCGGCGAGTGCATTCGCCAAACTCACTTCGCCGAGACGGAGTGTCTAGTCTCGATAGCAGTGGCTCGAAAATAAATAAGTTATTATCCGAAGCTGAGTTCATAGCATTTTTGAACTATCGTTTTCTTTATTAGGAATATTCTTATGCATTAAAACATACTATAATACAAAAAAATACTTTGCTATTCTCGTTCTCGGGCAGTCTACAGCCCCGACCGCCAGGGGCACGCCCAGCGCACGCCGTGCAATGGCTGCAGCCGCCGCGTTTGTACGCAAATTTTATTTTAAGGGCCGGTTATAGCTGTAACACAGTATTACTTAAGAAACATTGCCTGAAATAACAAATACGTGTTGTGCTACTTCAGTACCCATCGCCATTACAATCATTTCCAAAGTGCACTTCCTTTTCTCGTGTAGCAGCGCGCTGCCAAAGTGCCATTCTGGGGGCGTAAGTGCACTCGCTCAAAATGACACTAAACTTGCCAGTGTGACCGGGGTATTACTCTTCAGCAGCACAAAAATTTCACCGTATGGAAGATGGTGCAGTGCACCACCACAAAGTAAAATCAGACAGGAGCGCCGACTTCGCTTGTCTGGAAGGGACACGTTCTGCAATGCCGAATTTTGCTTCACAGCATGTTCACCAGATGGTGCTATGAATGAAGAAAAGTGGTGGAGGAGAGACGTCATCCTTGAGCAGAGCCACAGGCAGGAGGGTCTCTCTGTTGTTGCTATAGCAATGGTGCACAGTCGTGCTTTGCCACGTTCCTGCGTTTGCTTGCCTATCCGTTTTTCTCGTTTGCACCGCACACACCGCTCCCTGCCGCTGTCACCGCCAGCCTCCGCCAGTTAGCGCATGTGCTCATGAGAGCAGGTTGTTGAACGATTTCCATACGCCTTGACAGATGGTGCTACACTTTGTGAGTAGTAGGCTGGGAGCACAAAGGTAGGAGAAAGCATGTGCGGAAGTGTGAAGAGGAGTGGAGGGAGAGAGCAAAGGAATGAACGCCCGCATGCGCGTTCCATGGTTTGTCCAGAGAGAATGTGTTGAGTGGTGGCGGAGTCTGCACTCCTCTATTACATTACTCTGTGAGCACCACTTGAGTAGCTTCCAGGATGATTTGCCTTTCCTGAGAAGCATATTTCTGCCGTGGGTTTCGCTACAATTTGTCACAGAGTCTGATAGTGCTAAGGCATTGGAGAGCTTTTGAAAATGGCTAGAAAATGCCAGTGGCTTGCTAAGCGGTGCTAAAGAGGCTTTACTGTGCACAAAAAAATTACCGGGATTTCTGTGTAAATCCCAAACTCCCTTAAAGGGACCGACAACTGTCCAAAATATGAAATGAGTTGACTCCACTGATGTAAAGATTGTCCGTCGCGCTGACTCAAACCAACCCTGTTTTTTTCGTGAGAGATGGATTTATATTTTTATTTTGTAATTGAAAGTCGCAAAAAATGACCTGTGGCGCCTCTGGCGGCAAAAACATGAATTATCCGTTGAAGACGGCCACGTGGCCATTGATTGCTGTACGCGGTCGAATATTTTTTTGTTAGTATTGAAATATTGTTTGTTTCTTTATATTAAAAGGTATTACTCCGTAATAATGTACATATAGGCCTGCGTTAGTAGTATGCATTAAAGTGGCGCTGCCTTCGCGTGACGTAATGATCCCACGCTCGTCAGCGCGTCTTGAGCAACTTTTCAGCGTGCTCATGCAACCGTGCACGCAGTTCCCAGGTCGCTAAGATTTTGGAGCGGCATAGTTTTGCTACCTACACTCCGTCTCAGAAATGACGCGCGCTGCTACTCGGTGCGGCCGTGCATATGCACAGTTACGTTTTCGATTACTTGGCTTGGGTCGTGTATCGAGAGAGTAACGACGCCGGGACAAGCCATCCATGACACAGGTGCAGGCAACCTTTGGTGCATGCGCACACAACACTGTACAAATACCGCGAAGGTGTATAAAGCCACACATCCCATTGTAACAGCTTGCTATTTTCAAAAATGGTTGGAAAGCTCAAAATAAAGGTGGTTAAGCATAGTTACAGTAACTCCTGCGAAAGCAGAACAACGACAGCTTTCACAAGGGCTAGCGGCATCGCTATCAATTCTCAGCGTTGCTCTAGCAAGCCTCCATGCGTGTTTGGAGCCTTTCAGATCGAAAAATACTGCTTATAAAATAACTACGTGCTTTTCGGATAAACCACTGCAGCTACAAACGCTATGAAGGGTGAGCTTCCTGTCGCGCCGTAAAAAACTGGGTCGAGAAAAATCAGTTGTCGGTCCCTTTAATTGTACACAGAACTGAAGGCATCTACCACTAATCAAATCTGCTTTCTAAAACTGTCACAGCTTCTGTTGAAAGTTATGGTCCATACGTTAAACTCTGGAAAGTCATTGTGCTGAAGCACAATAAAAAACATGTGCATGCCTGAAAGCAATTTGGGAAACCACACTAACTTCCAACAAACATTCTCTGCCATGAAACTGGAATTTCTGAGCAATTCTGTAGAGGGTCAGAAGGAAACACTTTATATGAAGATACCTGAGTACGTTATGGCTGCAGCAATACCTAAACTAATAAAGGTGCTAAATATATTGTAGGCATCTATTATGCACTTATTCCTCATCTCTGCATTTTTGCAATAACCATCACGCGTTTGTATATCATCATCATCGTCTTCGGGTCTGTGCTCTTCATCATCGTGTCGGTGGCGCTTGTTCGCTCCCGAGTTCGTGACCAAATAAACGTCGTTCTGACCGAGACGTCATAATATGAAGGTATTGAGAACTTAAAGTTCGACAAGTAGGTGACTATATTCATGATAATGTTGAAATAAATTCCTGCATCAAGTAAATTGCCGTTTAAGTGAAACAGCCTCTAAGTTAATTAGTTTTGCATTTTGGTAATGCAAACGAACTTCCGTTAATCAGCATTTAAATCTTTGTATGTCCTCGTAATGTAACCACTGGTAATGTCAAGACACTTCAAGAAGGCCAATTGGCAATGAAAGGACTTCATTGCCAATTGCCACATGGCCCTAGAGGATTTTTTCTTCTTTTTAGAAAGAACCAGGAATGGCATAACATTTATGCTCATTATAATGCCATAATTCTCAAATGTGATCATCGGGTAAAGTGAAATGCAAGTGCGAGCATGTAGGTTTAAATGCACGACTCGAAATATTATGGGAAGCCTGGAGATCTGAGACAACCTGCAGGTTTCTGTTTATACTGACCACGAACAAACTTGCTAAAATCCATGTGAAGGCAAATTGATAGCTCATGCTATCATTGGGAAACATGTCTTTTTTTTTTCAAAATTGGTACGTCCCAGAAGTGCCAACTCAACACGGGCAATCTTTAAGCACACATTCTGAAGGGGATGGTGAAGAAGATGGGAGACGCATGGGTGTTAATGCGCTCGTGTGTTGAGCGCTCACATGTCTCACATCTTCTTCACTGTCCTCGTCTGGTTGTGCACTTCAACATTGTTCATCATGTCTTGCCAACACGCCCAAACAACCATGTTTGTGAGCCAACTAGAGCGATGGATGCAAAAGTCCAAAGTCCTCTCGAGAAAGAAAAAAAAAATCTGCAAAAGAGACAGCATGGCAACAAGGAAAGCAAAGAACGTATGCAGTGCTATGCACATTCTTTACATCTTTTGCGCAGCTCTCTGTTTACATGAGAAAGAATTTGTAGTGCAAAAAACACTTCCACAAAAGAAGATAAGAAAAGACATACGAGCGCTCGTATGTCACTTGTATACAAGCACTCGTATGTCATTTGTATAGCGCTCGTATGTCGTCTCATGTCTTCTTTTGTGTCCGTGTTTCTTGCGCTACAAATAATTTCCGATGTACAACCACAAGGCCCAAACTGCCACAATCTCCATTTACATTCATTCTTCCAAGATTAATTTACCAAACTTGTGACATCGCTAGACACATATGTCCATGAAGGCATTTGGTTCAAAGGATTCAGATTTTGAGAGTATGTTAAAAGACGTTTAGTTACTTGTAAAGGAGTTTAAGTAAGCATAGATGCACATTGTAATGAGGAATATTCCTGAATGTTGTTACAGTGTAAGGTACACACAACATTTTGATATGGGCATAAGTTTTAAAATGGCGCGACAAGACTAGCAGCGATGAAAGTATGTGGAGGTATCGCTCAACACAGAAGTTATAAATGTGGCACAAACTAATGGACACACAAATCTAGAGTACACTATGGCATCTGTGAGATTGTACCACTGTGATACAAAAGGCACAATTTTATGCTGCCATGCAGTTGCTCTAGCTTACAGTAGAACACCCCATAGGAAAAACGCGACAAAGGTACTGCTGAGCACGACATACACTCAGTGTGTAAGCAAACATGAGGTGTTCTAGTGTAAATGTAAAAACAGTGCTTTGACGAGACTGCTGACGTGCAAGCAGGCACTAAGCGACATGCTCATGCTGAAGGCACAAGAACGAGACAACGTCTCATACCGAGGCGAACCAAAATGGTCTCACTGACAGGACGGGGGTACGTACGCCTTTGCCACTTTTGGTAGTCGCAGATGCAAATTAAGCATAAAACTGAAAGAAGTCGGAGGTTATGTCACCCATTTAACTTCTCGCTATAAAGTTGAACTATTTCGTCCAGTTTGTGTTGCCACTCTAAAGCCTGAAGCTTCTTCTACTTGTCATCCTGTCATATCTTCAACACTTTCTCGTGTGGTGGTAAGCTTGCCACAACATCTCTTACTAAACAACTTTATTTATACAAATCATATGAAGCTAACAGACAGTAAAGCCAACAAGCGCATAGGAAAAATAAACTGAATCTATAGAATATTGTTTCGACAACTGCAAAACTAAGTGCAAGTACTGAAATTTGCAAAACACAAATTAACTTCAGTCCTTCTCAGCAAATTAACCAAAATTTTCATTGAAATTATCAGTGCAAGAAGGGGACTATAGAATCCATCTTTCTGGTGCGAAGAGTCGGAAAACAGGCACATCACAACGTTTGCATTTCAAAAGTTTCAGTTCTCCCATTACAGTCCTCATCTGAATTTGAAAGCTTAAAGGGACCGACAACTGCCCAGAACATGAAATGAGATGACTCCACTGATGGAAGGATTGTCCGTCGCATTGACTCAAACCAACCCTGTTTTTTTCATGAGAGATGGATTTATATTTTTATTTCTTAATTGAAAGTCGCGAAAAATGACCTGTGGCACCTCTGGCGGCAAAAACATGAACGATCCGATGAACCCGGCCACGTGACCGTTGACTGCTGTATGCAGTCGATGATTTTTTTTGTTAGTATTGAAGTATTGTTTGTTTCTTTATATTAAAAAGTATTACTCCATAAAATGTACATATAGGCCTGCGTTAGCAGTATGCATAAAAGTGGTGCTGCCTTCGCATGACGTAATGATCCCATGCTCGTCAGCGCGTACTGAGCAACTTTTCAGCGTGCTCATGCAACTGCACGCAGTTTCCAGGTCCCTAAGATTTTGGAGTGACATAGTTTTGCTACCTACATTTCGCCTCAAAAATGACGCGCGCTGCTACTCGGGGCGGCCACGCATATGCGTAGTGACGTTTTCAATGACTTGGCTTGGCTCGTGTATCGAGAGAGTAACGACGCCGGGACAAGCCATCCATGACACAGGCGCAGGCAACCTTGGGTGCAGGCGCACACAACGCTGTACAAATACCGCGAAGGTGTATAAAGCCACACATCTCATTGTAACAGCTTGCTATTTTCAAAAAGGTTGGAAGGTGGTTAAGCATAGTTACAGGAACTCCTGCGAAAGCCGAACAACGATAGCTTTCACAAATCACGAGAAGGGCTGGCGGCATTGCTATCAATTCTCAGCGTTGCTGGAGGAAAGGTGTGTCCATGTTTAGAGCCTTTAAGATCGAAAAATACTGCTTCTAAAATAACTATACGTGCTTTTGGGATTAACTACTGCAGCTACAAACACTGCGAAGGGTGAGCTTTCTGTCGCGCTGTAAAAAAAATGGGTCAAGAAAAATCAGTTGTCGGTCCCTTTAAAGAAAGCAGAATGAAATGTACTACATTCGTATATAAAAGCAGAAACTATAATTAGCAGGCCTAATGGTGCCAGTCAAGGCTGGTTTAGAAAGCTGGCTTGCAGCGCCGACCAACCACACTGTCAGTGTGATCATTTTGGTTGCCGTATTCGACAAACAAGGCTTTGGTCGAGACAGCAGCCTTTGTATAAGAGCTCTTCAAAATCTCCAGCAGCCCCACAGCACCACAAAGCTCATGCGAAAAAACACGCACTCAGCGCAACCGTCACAAATGCAAAGCAGCCACTGAAAAAAAGATGGACAATAAAGCCAAGCAACAGCACTGACAAAACCTTGTCTTTAGAAAAAAGTCATACCTGAACTGCATATGTCATACCCATGTCATACCTACTATGTCTACTCGTGTCACACCTGCATCAAACCTGTGCCATGCCCTTGTCATACTTGTGTCATACCCATGCCTACTCGTGTCATATCTGTGTCAAACCCATGTCATACCCTTTTTATACTTGCGTCATACCCTTTTCATACCCCTGTCATGCCCATGTCATATCTGTGTCACTCCAGCAGCTACATCAGCTACGGTCAGCTGTATTACAAAATATCTTGTTAAAGATTAAGCATCTACATTGAAACTGCACTTCTGAAGTCTTAACATTGTTCGTGTTCTTTGGATTTTGTTTCAGTATCACTTGCTTCATGTTTAGCATCAGACTGCAGGCATTTCAGGCTCAAAAGCGCTAATCCTAACCATGTTGTTTCACAAATTTAGACCTCAAAAATGGCTTGAGTAACCCGGGCTTCCAGAAACATAAAAAATTGCTTGCTTATAAGATGTACCTTATGTGTTAAAAGCTAACAGTGACATCGGCACCCAGGCTGGCTGCATCATTTACTGCTGTTTTTAAGACTTTGCAGGCAATAACATTAAAAAAAAAAACTTTATTCCTCAAGAATGGGACAACATTATGTACACTTGACAGCCATTACGTTGCTTTGGGCATATAACAAACACATTACAGTTTGCAAAAATAAATGTGAAGCACATGTGATGTGGTTGTGGAAAACTCTAATCTGATTGCTTAGTTTCCTGGAGTGGCTGAACAAGCGAAATAAATTTAAAGAAACCTTAAGCAATAAACATGTACAAATGCCTGTTCCTAGATAAAGGATAAAGGCACAGATATGTAAAGATGAGCTGCCAGTGAAAGATATGAAGTCTAGTAGCAACCAGCAGCAGAACAGGGGTGCCACTTTGCTCTCTGACAGGCATTTCACGCGTAATTGCAGATAAAGGACAGATCTGGCGAAAAGACACAATTATAGGTCCGCCAGATAGGGCTTTTTGATGTGTCTGTGGCAAATCTCACGTCAGAGGTGCACTTGCCCAGAGCCTTTCCCACTATAGAAAAAGATAAGAATAGAGAGAGACACAGATAAATGAGATAGAGAGAGGCACGCACGCATGCGCAAGGCAGCCATGGCGGCGGGCAAGCTAGGAGGAGGATGGACCCGGGTCCTTCTTGGCCGTGAACGATATCACAGAGCGGAGCCCCTTCACGGAGGTCTGCGAGGAGGGCACAGTTGAGTGGCTGCTGCAAGCTGAATGCTACACCGTTGAGGCATGAGTTGAAGGGAAGTGGGAGAGAAAGGAGAGGGGGACAGCTCCGCCCCGCACCCGTCTCACCACACTTTTAGTTAGGCCTTTCTGTGCTTTCTCTTCCGCCAATGAACGTGTGCTGCACGTCGTCTGCTACGTGTCATCTGCTACATGTTTGCTGCATGGCATCTACCAGTCTGCAACGCACCTATTCTAAGGCAGCAGGCTATGGAGGGATGCACACTGCAAAAGTTCTGCTTAAAACCAAAACATTGCTAGCAGGAGACTATGCTCTACAACTAGCGCTCTGGGAACTACTGAAGCAGGAAAGCACGTAGTGTTGCAGAAACAAAATTAGTTCACACTGGATTACTGCGTGCGAATGTCTGTAGCCTCACTGTTTGGGCAGATCACTAGGGTAGCCAATGGGGAGAGGATTCGACTACCCACTGTTGCAGAAGTGAATGATGATTTTTTTGTCGTTTGTTCTGAGAAGCAAATCTCTACAGCCATCAGTTTGGGCAGAAAGACGATGTTAGAAAGAGCTACTACTCTTCCGATAGCTTGGTGAGGTGGAAGTGCACCGAGCTCTGCAAAGTCTGCCTGCTCATTCTGGTGAGGAGGGTCAAACAGTTGATGGCATAGTGTCTCGAGGAAAAAAAACTACAAATACAAGCTACCAGAATTGCACGACAAAATATGGGAAGTAAGAACACATAGACGACATACACACGTGAGCATAGGAGCACGAAAGACGCCGCATCAGGACGGGAAAGAAAACGAAACGGAGTTGTGATAGCGATCAGTCAATCTACCATTCTACTGCCACATTGAGTGCGGGTGCTAGGAGCGCTTCATACACAAAGTCTACGAGAGGGATCCAAAAGAAAGAAAGAGTCAGGGGAACTAACACACACAGCAAATCTGTTCTACGAGGCTTTTGCATTAGGCAGGCTGATGCAGGCTGACTCCTGAAAACAGTAACACACGAGACAACTCTGACGAGGCCCACACTGCAAGGTTATTGGAGAGTTTTAGTTTGTCCGCAAACTTGGAGAAGTTTGCAGATTACCGGGTTACCGAAGGCTCAAGCAGCGAGAGTGGCACATTGGCAATGCCATCTGGTGGTGCAGATATCAACCAGGTAAAGACAGAAATAAATTAACTGTAATGAGTGTAATCGACCTCACTGCTGGCGAAAACAAGCGGCAGTGCTGTAAGTGTGAATGAGGTGACTACTTAAAAGTTTTATTGACAAGACCACTTATAAAACACTAAAATGCCTTGAAAGATATTGCTGTTTGATGAAGCATGTCCAGATGTTGCTACCATCGTTTGCTAACTTGGTATTGCACAAGATCCAAGCATGCTATCAATAATTACATGTCATGCCAGAGCATTTGCAGTTTCATTAAGCAGTTATTGTCAGATGCAGAACTGTTCATTAAAAGCGTCAAAGTCACCAACCAGGACTTGGCTGCCAGTGATGCTTTAAAAACCATGTATACATTAGAACTGACTATATGCACTACACATAAGGTTACGTAGAATTTAGTAAAAAATGCCAGCATGGAATGTAAAGAAAAGAATGAAACAGTACAGTGCTCTTAAAAAAAGTTTTAGTTTGTCCATAAATATTCTACCGTTTATGGAATATTTTACCGTTTGGGGACATCCTTTGGCTCAAAGGATTTCGATGAATTACAGAAAAGAGTCAATGGTTTTTGTGTTACGTCAGTGCTCTCATCAAATAAAACTGAAGGACTGAATGTTAATGACTGTGGTGCTGTTAAAGATGCTTTACAAAAGAAGTTGAGCAGAATACGGTAGATCGTAACAATACAATAGCCCTACACACCTTCTGATTGAAGCATGCACCACAAGATGGCAGCGCTAGCCCGGCTGCTCACCTAAATGTCTCCGGTGACCCGGCATAGCACAGAAAGTAGTGTGTTTACACTGACAAGCTAAATCCAAGACACGTTCCGAAGATAACTGCAGAACATATATGTCAGGCTTGAGTTATACTAATCTATGTGCAGAGCGTTGGTCGATCCTGTCGGAAAAACGAAGTTAGGGTAACTATGCATCATGATTGACAGCAAGGAAAGACCGTGGTGCTGTTCCATGCCAAGTCTACAATGCACCTAAATCCCCAAGAGCTGCACTTAAATGACTAAAGCTGTAAAGGTTGTTCTATATTTGTGTATAAAAGAGCTGAACAAGAGCTCTACCCGAGCGTACACGCACACAAAAAAGTGAAGGGGTGCAGATAAAGTGAAGCACACAGTCACCACAACTCACAACACATAAAAATGTTCTCAACGCTAGTGCTGGAGTGTTTCAAACCACAAAGTGTAAGCACACTGGTGTGGAAGAGAACTTAGCCTTTAAACTGATGTGAAGCTCTTAGGTACACGATTGGCCACTGAATGCTGAGTAACACTGTTAGTCATTTTAGTTTAAGTGTATTGCTGAGCGAAATGTCCGTCGCATTAAAACATTTCTCTCTTAAATCTCTGTGAAAATAAAATGCGATGTATGCCTGCGACAATGGAGTTGAAATCATTAAGCCTTGCTCCAGGGTATATAAGTTGAGCAAATGGCACGCTCAAACAAGACCAAAAGGTCAGCACACGTGCCTCGTTTATGATTGCTCTTTGACCCCTGAAGATGTAGAGAAAAAGAAAGTGTGGGTATTACAACTGCCCAAGAAAAGATTACAGTAATGTCATTACAGTATCGCATTTAAGTACTACAAGATGGTTTTAGCAATTTGTGTTAGTTATAGTTAAAATAATGTTTTAGCTACAACTTTAGCAGTAAACTTAAATTGATCAATTACGTTTATGCGTGCACAAGAGCAGGTGAATGGCAGTTAACATTCATGAGAGCTCTTGGGAGAAGAGTGTGACGTTTTTCCAATGGCGTGGCCTCACTTACCTTCTTCTTAGTGCCGTTAGCATAATCCATGTACATGGCAGAATTGGTGTACCGCCTATAGCTGTCATTCCTCATCACGAAGTAGACGTGCCACTGGGTGTGATGTTGGCCGCCAGGAGAGATCGTGTCAGAGAGCAGGAAAGAGCACAAAAGGTTACCCACAGAAGAGCAACTGTCAAAATGACAAGAGATCGTATGACAGAAACTACTGCAACAGGTCTGCACATGTCCTTCATTCCAGTGAGGACTTTTGTCAATGACCAAAAGCTACAAAAAAAGAAAAGGGTCTCACAAATAACTTACGTTTCTGTCACAACACAAGCTTTCTACCCTTACCCTATTTCTGACACAAGTGAAGATTTAAAACTAGGAGCCCGAAATGTACGTGGAACATCATGTTAGTGAACAAAGCACATGGTGGTTACTGTACAGTAACGACCGATTTTTCGGACTCCCTAGGGACCGCGAACTCGTCCGAAAAATCGGGCAGTCCGAAAAAACAAAGTCATGCTTTTTTATTCCGCTCAAGCAGTCAAATCGCCACAACCACGTCCGAAATAGCTTTAATGTTTCCCAGTACAATTATCAGGCATTTTGGTGCGCGCCCAGGCTCTCGCAAATACATTCGTTACTTGCTGCGAACCCCGCTTAACTGCGTGCGTGCTAACCGCCACTTTTGCATCTCGTGATGAGCGCCGCAGATAACAGCAAAGCGCGGAATAGATTACGGCTCTCTCGCATGAAGCGTTTGGAAACGATGACGCGGAACACAAAGTCTATGGCAGATGAGCGGACGACTCGTCCGGCTTTCCCCGATGCGTGTGCGCATGTAAACGATGCGCACACACATCGCCGAATCTCCGCCGATACACAGCATTTGCTGCCATTCGATCGTTTCTAGTTGTGTGCAGCACATCGCCAACTAAGCTGACGCCGTCACTGTACTGTTGCTGTATCGTACGCACGCATTTATAATAATAATAATTTTTATTTGCACAACAATGTGAGCCCTCCGGTGACGTGCGAGGCTAGACAGAAAGGAAAGACCCTTACGCGCGTGCGTCTGCTAGTTTCTGCTAGCCCGTCACCGAAAGGCAGGGTTCGTGACGGGCTCGGCAATGGCGAGCTGGTTTCGTCCGCGAAGGCAACGCGTCCGTTGCGGCTCACGTAGCGGTCTCGCACAAAGAGGCAGCAGGAATGGCGGCGCGGCGCATTTGGGTTTTCGCCTATTAAATGCGTGCGGTACGCATGCAACTGCGCTAGGCCACGTGCACTACCGAGCAGTTAACTGAAAATGCTTATCGTAAGGGTCGTCAGCGATTAAGCCGTAGTGGCGCGTTTACCAGCTGCCAGCGGAAATCCGCTGCTTATCCATAACATCGCCGCACGGCGCCGCGATAGCGGCCCCTTTAAATTTCTGGTCTGCTTCACCCCATAACGCTTCGGCATTGCGGCAAAGCTGACTTTCGGACTCTGCTACTGTCGCAAACAGATAGACTCGCGAAAGCGCTGGTTCGAACCTACGAGATGATAGACGCGGCAGAGGTGGGGGCTTCAAATAATGCCTTTCGGACTTGCAATTTGGGCAGAAAGTCCGAAAACTCGGACGTGGAATAGTTTCAGCGTCCGAAATTTTGGACGTTCTGATACATAGACGTTAATGGGGCTGGTGACGGTGCCGCGAAAGCGTCCGAATTTTCGAGCATGTCCGGAAAATCGGGCGTCCGAAAAATCAGCAGTTGACAGTATTCTAAAGCTGGCAACACACACTAGTCAGGTACGTGAACGAGCTAGGTTTTCCTTAAAAGGGAATACTAGAAGTTTGCAAATATGGCTAATGAAAGAGTTTCTCAGTGCCGTTCAATTGGTTTAGTTATTTGCACACTGGTGCAAGCCACTTGTAACACATGCGCAGATGAGAAGTTGTCGAACAAGGCACTTCACTGAAATGATGTTTCAAGTACATGACCTGGCTTCGCCCTGACAAAGACAGACTCCCATGTTGAAGCTTGACATCTAACAACATTCCTTATTCAACGAACTCTCATAGCTTCAAGCCTCCCATATCTTCCCTTCTGTTTTGTACAGGCCTGTCGACCACATCTAAGCTGAACACCTCATTAGTATTCAAATCGGTAAAACTAGAACGTTTCTTATACTTCACGAGTGCAATGCCCATTATAGAACGTCTAACGGTGTCGACAAACACAGTAATGATTTTTCGAATTATGTATTAAACAACAGCTTCAATGAGGTCTTGAATACTAATGAGGTGTTCAGCTTAAATGTGGACGACTCTGTACAATTACTCACAGTTGTGCATGTTGTCATGATGACCAGTTGCTAGTTTACATTTCAAATTGTGATTACAGTGCAAAAGAAGACACGGGACAAAAGAGCAACGAAGACGAGCGCTGTCTTCGTTGCTCTTTTGTCCTGTGTCTTCTTTTGCACTGTAATCACAATTTGAAATGGAATACTAACTAGCCCGTACTCGGACCTTGCTTCAGTATATTTCTAGTTCGTCGAGCATCGCTAACACTGTTTGTCTTCAGCACTCGTTTTCGTTGCTCTTTTGTCCCTTGTTTTCTTTTGCGCTGTAATCACAATTTGAAATTGAGTACCAACTAGCCCCTACTCAGACCTTGCTAGTTTACAGCGTGAAATTCATGTAAGTGGCACATACATAATCATGCCCACTGCCAGTGGCCCTGTACACAATCCCACACAGCCTTAAGCACTCCACCAGCCCTAGTCGTCTAGCTGCGAGCTAACTACGGCTAACTTACGTGTGTTATGGTGAGATGGTGCTTGTTGAATAGCGTGCTAACTTGGCACCAGAGACAACATAAACTTTTGTCAGATAAGCTGGTGAGGACAAGGCATGCAGTGAAGGAACAAGCGTCTGAAGCAATGCCAAACCACTCACGGCAGCTTCGTCGAACGTCCACCGGTCGGGATTCTGCATGTTGACCTTGGTGATCTCGTAACTTCTCGAGTCGATGTTGATGGGACAGTTGGCATCAGGAGCCAGGTACTCGCTGGAAACGCAACACAGCGCGTGTCGTGGTTTATTTGCCCTGTCCGTGAGCCTCACCAACACAATGATAGTGAAGACTGAACTTCTCGCCAACAGCCTACAATTACCCACAAAACTGATGTGCCCATGCTCTTGGTGCTTCTGGCTTTCAAAACACAGTTTGCCAAAGCTGCAGATGTTGAAAGAAGTTCACCACTGTTGTGGCGTGTTATGGTGGTGGTGTTATCGTGTCGTAGAATTAAGTGTATGTGTTTGGCTGACGCACCCATACGAACTCCCTGAGCTGGACCATCAGCAAGAGACTTTTGCTGAACAGTCGGAGGGTTAAATAAAACCAGACCTTGTGTTAGCATGTATTTGTGAGCTTAATCATGACTACATATGGAGCACTATTTTGCAATCCCATAAAATTTTATGATTGGGCTTGACTCTTGTAAGAATAATACACCAAATGGTGCTGTATATAATGTGTGTGTAATGTGTGGGCAACTTCATGGGCAAGCTACCCATAAAATTTTCACTAGAGGTTGGGCCAATGTTTGCCCCTCGCATGTGGTACTTGAATGATTAAAAATAACATATTGTCACTTGGTTTTCTTTTTTCCTTTTGAAAACCCTGGCCACATGCTCGACGATGACAACTCGCAAGTGTTTGCACAAGTTCAATTTGAGGACAATTAAATTCTACAAAGTTATAAATGAAAACGACAGGATTGTAAATGCGAAGCAAAACTGAAACTCACTTCCATATCTCTTGTACTTTGACGGGGACATCTTTCAGATGAATTTGCTTCAGTTCTTGCACAGCCTCCCAGAACCTGGCAAGAAACAGTGAATGAAGCTTGATTCATTTAAGCTGTTCTCAGGAAGGCTGGAAGTGATTAAACATTCAATCACTCGATCAATTAATACAGCACCCAGAGCTTGTTTGATTGATTGCTTTGTGTATGCTGCTGACAGCAAGATGGAGCTCTGTTTCCATAAAAGCTGCTTCGATAGATTAAACCGCTGATTAATAAATCAATTAATTGAACAAGTTTTTATAAGAACAAAGCCCCCAATCCTGTAATTAGTATCAAAGGCATGTTCATAATTGTTACCAATTAAACCACAGTAAGACGCAGCCAGGTGCGTCCTTCAAATATGTATATGGCTCACCTGAGATTCTCGAGGCTAAACTCTTTCTCCAGAAACTGGATGAAGTGCTCCCGGCCCGCAGGGTCCCGGAGCAGCTCCTGGAGGGAGTTCTTCCAGCGACGCACCCGACGCGGTGGAACATTGGTCCTGGAAAGGAAAAAAATGCAGTTTTAACCAATTGAGCAATACTCATAGAACAGTTTTAAATAGCAGCAATTTCAGTACAAAAGCCTTACATTCCCCATCAAACGGAAAAATGTGGCATCCATCTAGTATGTGGCATTACTACCCGATGGTGGGAAAACTCACGAGACTAAATGATGACGTCATAGGATAACATCACGACGTCATCACGTAACAAAGTGATGATGTCAGTGATAATGTTGCGTCGTAATGTCATGACAGTCACCCAAGGAGACTTGGGTGACTGTTGTCACGTGCTTGGAAAGAATGCTTTCTGTCGGAGAAGCCAAAAAAGTTCAGACCGGGTAACCTTAGTCCATGTAGTACATCCGAGAGCATCATTGGACTTGTATTGAGTGAAGACGATGTTGTTGTTCTGTTATAGCCTATCATTAGCCCGCCAGCACTTATCATCGTTTAGCAAACGCTAGTCAGCATTAACCAGCTCTTGTAGTATACGAGTAAATATGGTAAGCAAAGACAACACTGGTCACTGCTTTGAATTTCCAGGGGGTATGCTAAAATGAGCTCTCACGTATAAAAATTAGGAAAGAAGCTCCCACTGGCCACATAACTTCTCAAACACTGCCCTCATCTAGGTTAGAGTTTCACTGAGTGTGCTCCAAATGGGACCAAAGTTGGGCACTGGTCCATCATACTGTGTGCAAAAAGATTTTGAGAGAAAGCCACACATCACATTCTCATGGTGACACGAATGACCGTGGTACATGCATGTAACCTCTGTGACCTACGTACTCTGTCAGAAATAGAGGCACACGGGACAAGCGCTACTTTCAACTAAGGTTTTAATGGGCATCAGTACCAACTAGCCCGATCTCAGTGTCTTCTGAGCAAGGCTAGTTTCTCAATTTCGTCTTTCACTGTGCACAGCCTGATGACGCCATTGTTTGAGCCACGTACCAAGCAGCGACCCCGAAGAATTCAAAATCAAACAACAAAATAGTTTATCATGTGATTTCTAGCGCAAAAAAAATTAATGTAAGACACTAATTTCAGGTGCAGTAATATGAAAATTGCTAATCGAAAAAAAATGCCAAACAGCAGCAATGTGCTGCCACGCCATTGTAATGTTCTCCACCTGAGCCGTAATGGCAGCTTATGCCAGTTACGCGCTTGCTTTTTAAACTGCGCAACTACCTTTGACAATGGTGGTGCAATAAATAACAACGAGTATACACACACACAGCCCTGGCCCAAAATGAACAGTGACTCCACCCTACGTGACTCAGCTGTGCCATCGGCAGTTTTCAAAACACAACTGTCCAAAAAGTTGTTATTGGCCCCGAGATGGAGCGGAGTCGCCGCCTGGCGGCTTCTGGCTGAACCGCGCCTAGTGTGGATCGTTCCATGCGTCGTCTGCTAGCCACATTGTTTGTATGTGCGCGTACGTCATGCAGGTCCTCAAAAGGAGGTTTGTTCCGTTGCATTAGTGCAACTTTAACGACACGTACGTATGCCTAACATGATGTAAAGAAGCATTTGGCCTTAATCGGCTGTATTTGTACTGTAATAAGATCAGTGAGTACTTGTCGAGAGTGCTGTGTGTGGTCGTCGTACCCTTCGTTCACGAGAGTCATATCAGTGTAGGTGCCGCTCTGTGGTTCAAGCGCCTTGCAAAGCACTTGGCGTTGTCCTAAAGATGAGAAGTATTAAATCTCATGTGAATATAGCCTCTTAGCGGCTCGGTGGCAAAACAACAGGCTCTCATGCACTTGCACGTTGTGGTATAACTTCGGGACTGTCGTTTATAGGTTATGCGACGAGCTTTAGCTGTGTACGGTCCTGGTCCCACTACGCAGAAATATTTCTGTCAAGTCACGTCTGACACTTTGGTACCTGAATTGCACCCTAAAAAGAACAGAAAATGGAATGACATGGAAATCGCAAAACTGAGTTGCCTTGCGCAATTTTAATTTCTGGCAAAATTTATACAAAAACACCCGTGTGCTTAGATTAAGGTACTCTTTAAAGAGTCCTGGTGGTCAAAATTAATCCAAACGGTGTACTTTACATTTATGCCGTAGTAATTTCACGCGAAGCCACATCTTTCTTTCTTTACATTATCTTTAGCGTTTGTGTTGCATTGTTATAGATTGACGGAAGGCAGCGGACATTATTCGCATGAAAAAACGTACTTTGGTCACGTGAAATAACCGGGCCTTTGTTCCATAATTGTCATGCAAATAATCATTCGAAGAAAGTTCCGTGCTGTACAGTTACCTTTGTGTACTGTTACTGGAATACAAACAAACGTGTGCGTGTTAAACGTCTCCGTAGCGCTAAAGCGCTGTCAACCACGTAGCTTTCCTCAGTAAACCTATCAACTGTCCTACATTTCATGGAGAACTGAATAAGAAGTGCCGATGAATATTTGAGCACGCAGTGCACAAAGTGATATATTTGAACTCATCGTGCAGGAATACGGTCTTTCTTTTTGTTTGGGGGTATCCAGATGAACAAGTAATAAATACTTAATTCAGTCACGCTACAGCAGTGCGTAGTAGGCTGAACACAAGCTAAACATGTAGAAATAAAACAACAAGAAAACGTCATTCATTGCGAAAACGCCCACTGTTGCCGAAAGCGAGTAACCCGTTCGTTGGCAGGATGCGCTTCTCTCACAAGTAATAGTAACGTTCGGCGCGCTTCGTGCATTAATTCGGGAATGAACAGCGCACATATTACCAGAAAGCTGCAGTGAACGCATTTTGTTTTCTGGAAATCGAGTCAAATTGCTCACAACGAAGCGCTGTTCTGTGCGTTTGTATACGCGCCGTCAACCACCTATCCACACTAGCGCGGCGACGGTGCTGCCACCTGTAGCCCGATCTCGCGGCGAATAACAATAAGGGGTTTCTGGTGGTACATATGAGTTCAAGTCTCGGAAAGGGGGTCTCGACACGCTGGGACTGATGCGTCCGCCAGGTACTGCGCACTGCAAGTGCTGAAATGGGGAATCGAAAGCAAATGGAAAATGTGTTTTAAAAACCCAAGAATGAACAACATTTTTAGCAGAACGAGGCTCGTTGCGCAATTG
This sequence comes from Rhipicephalus sanguineus, assembly GCF_013339695.2. NCBI lineage: Eukaryota > Metazoa > Arthropoda > Arachnida > Ixodida > Ixodidae > Rhipicephalus > Rhipicephalus sanguineus. The sequence goes on from NC_051186.1 coordinate 133,010,277, forward strand.
AAAACACCTCTGCGAAAATTAACTTGATGTCATTCTAAAAAGACAGGGCGTGCAAACACGGACACAAGAAAAAAGTCAGGACGTCTTTTTAGAATGAATACTCACCAACTAGCTCAGCTCTCTGTTATTCTAACATGATGTGCCTTGAGTAGGCACGTCAACGAGGGAGCACTGAACAGGAAAGCACTAATTCTACGAAGCTCTAGCAGAGAGCAAGAGAAGAGCGAAGCACTCGGCCACTCACGTTTGCTTTTCCATTTCCCAGAACTCGGTGCTATCCGAGATCCAAGGGTTGGAAGGCTCAAGCGGCATGCAGAAGCCATCGTACTCTGCGTGCTTTTCGTAATACGATTTGTACCTGAAAGGTGAGGAAGCGGTGGGATTAACATCCGCGAGTCAATCCCTCGTTTGATGTACGTTACATGAATGCTGTGGCTGGTGGTTTGTAAATTCCTCCAACTACGAAAATGGCTCACGCAGTAGACACAAAACATAAAGAAAAATGTGACAAGCCTCTGGGCGATGCCTCTAGTTGCTTTTCTGTCAGGCACTTCATCATAAAAAGAAGAGTTTCGCTCTGTTCCTACTACGTGCTCTAAAGCAAATAGTCACAGAACACGTGGGTCACAATGTACATAAACTTCATAAAAAATGTATGACATGAAATGCTTGTTGTAAAGTATAGCACAAAATGATGCAATGTCACGCTACACACAGAAAAAAAGTGCGAATATGTGACGGTTGTGCAAGCTGGTATAATGTCAAGCTACTACTGTATTACTCTAGACAACTGAAAGCTTTGGCATGACGACCACTGCTACCAGTGTTCTGAACAAGTGATGCAGTGGGAATCTAGGCACTCACGTTTCAAGAGCTGCGGTGATCTTGACATTGCCACCGTCGAGCCTCGCTTTGAGCGTCTCCACCTGAAAATATACGCAAGAAAGGAAAAAAGAAAGAAAAAGAACTGAGACACTGACGCAGTAGTTAATAGAAGCAGGACATAGACTCAGATCTAAGAACATCCTTCATGATCTTGAGATGCATGTGGCAGTGGTGGACGCTAGGCTACTTCAATACGTCTCAAGAGAATTGCCTTGCAAATGTAAAGCACTGTTGAATACAGTGCATGTGTGTGCCGCCTCTCATCCTTGCTTCTTTGTGTTGTAATTCATTCACAATAAGAGAACAAGGATACCAGACAGTGCAAAATGTATAACTCTTCCCACAAGGGATCCAGTGCACGAGATTGAGCAGTTAGAAAGCAACAAGTGCATAGTGAAAGCAGGGGTGTTTATATGCTTACGCCCCATTCTCTTAACTCAGGGTGACCCTAAAACCCGCCAAATATTTTCCAGAACATCCCACAGAGAAGTAGAAAGTGGTTCCTGGACAATGTGTTGGATAATTACACTGTAACATACAAGGACATATTTACATGAACGCACAACACGGTTAACGTAAGTTCAGCCTTCTATGTAACAATGCGATTATTCAAAACAATGTATAATGGCCCCCAAGACAATGTATAATGAGGTTATTGACCCCCCCCCCCCCCATTTGTTAACACCTACACGAAACAAAACTCCTAGATATACTGCTTGTAATAGTATACAGGTGGGGGCATCAGCAGAAAGAATGAATGCAAAGAACACAAGTTTGCTGGGTGAAAGCCTGTCTTGGATGCAGAGCAATAGCTATGTGATTGTGATAGTAGTTGAAAGCACAGCCAACAGTAGTTGAGTCACATAAAACTACTGAAGTCCGCTAATTACGCATATGCGTATGCAATTTACCCATATGCCATCAAGTTACACAGCACTTGGCAGTGCATGAGTCAGTGGCAGGATGCACTACAGTGTTTGTAATGTGTGTTGTATCAAAATGAAATGAAGACTGCATCTCGCTCTCAGAGAGACAGACGCAGTTATGAAGTTTTGAACACAGAAGTATGCCTTGCAGGAGTGATGATGTGGTGAGATCGATAGCTTGTTGAGAGTGATCATCAGCTAAAAAAAAAGGAGCACATACCCCTACTCCCACCAGAATGCGTTAATGATACTTGCCTCCTTCTTGAGAACATCTAGCGGTGTGTTAATCTCGCCTTCCGACACGCTGGGACTGATGCGTCCGCCAGGTACTGCGCACTGCAAGTGCTGAAACGGAGAATCGAAAGCAAATGGAAAATGTGTTTTAAAAACCCAAGAATGAACAACATTTTTAGCAGAATGAGGCTCGTTGCGCAATTGAAAACAGCTGCAATGCGCACCTATCATGGCAATGTGTACCGCATTTTCTCACAGATAACATGTCCCTTACATAACCAACACACCCAACTACACACTGTGGAAAAATAAAGATAAGAAGAAAGATCCCCGCATACTGCCGTGAAGCCGCCTTTTTCGCATTACCGTGAAAGTGCCAAAAAGCCAACTTGCGCTTCAAAATTTGCACTTATCTTGTACCCTGGCTTTAGCTCCGAATTTTCTGTATATTTCATACCTATTAAATGCGATGTGAACATGGTAAATCAAAAATATACTTTCCCTAGCAAAAATACCAATAGGATTTCCTATTGGTCCAATAGGAAATCGCTATTGGTTCTATAGGACATCTATTGGAGCTGTATTGGTTGTATAAGACTTGTATGGGTACCAATAGACACCAATAGCCACCACCTATTGGTGTCTTATTGGACCAATAGAGGTTGTATTGGTCAAATAGGGGCTGCCTTTTGGTGTCTTATTGGACCAATAGGAGTTGTATTGGTCAAATCGGTGCTGCCTATCGGTGACTTATTGTGCCAATAGGAGTTGTATTGGTCAAATAAGTACTCCTATTGGTTTCTTAATGTACTAACAGAAGATGTATAAGGCCAACAGGAGTTTTATTGTTCAAACAGCTACCACCTATTGGTAGCTGTTTATAACATCTTATGACTGATTGAGCGCGTCGGACCCGATCCCGATCAAATTTCTTGATCATGATTGGCTATATTATACGCAAGCTGCAGACGGGATCAATGCACTTTTGATAAGTCTGATCCCGATTGAGCTTAATCGTACACCGTGAGACACCGTGTGCAGTTAGCAACTCACGCGACTAAAAGAGTTATATAAAAAGGCTGCGTGTCGACCACGGCGGTACGGTGTCTCCATGCCGTGCGGTAAACGGGCACTATAGTAAAACACGCTAACGAAGAACTTGCGAAGGAATCGACAACACAGACACCACAGAATAATAATAAAGAAACCGCCATGAGATCACAACCGGCATAGAACCAGCCAGGTGACAAAAAAAAAAAAAAGTGAGACGGTGCGCGGCGTGGGGACGCTGCATGTGTGAACATTTTTTTTTTACACGTTCCTTGGTTAAGCAGGCTAAGCCATGTGCTAAGCTTTAAGATAAGCTTTGGATAATATGTAAAGTTATGCTAAGCAATATAAGTAGTGCTGTAAAGATACAGGAGAAAGAATTGTGGATCTGCAAACGCGACCGACCGTGCGTTTGGCGCGCCATCCGCGCTCGGCCGATACGAAGACAAGCCCAGCCTGCGGCCAAGCTAAGCCAAAACGTTGTGTCTGTCGCCCACTGTCGCTATGCTGTCGCCCTAGCGCGCGCTTTGTGTGATCTCGATGCTTCACGTAAGCCTGCTTACACGATGTTTGCTTTAGTGTGCTTCCGCGACGATAACGTGAAGACTGTGTTCAGCGTGCACCAGATGGAGACGTTCTGAGCCATAAATGTCTTGGATTTCGACCGATTTCGACCGATTTCGACTCTACAAAGTGGCACCAAGAATAATGGCAAGACGAGCAACAAGGCCCATGTGCTCCGATTGTTTGGTGAGTTGAGTGGGCATGGTAGTTACTCCTATTTAGTATTTATTTGATATCACCTTTTTTTGTATTCAAACTTGGGACGAAGCCGAAAGGTCAGGAAAACAAGTCCCTCGTCCTTTGTCTCCGGTATTTGATGACAGCGACGCCTCGATTGCAAGTCCACACGCTCTCAGAAGTTGAATGATTGAGCGCATATATTATTGCAGTTTGTTTTTGTGTTTGTCAGTATGCACAAAAAAACGTAGCATAGATTAGAGGTAAAGGACAGGCGCCCTGCTCGTGAGTGTAGTTGGAGTCTCGCAAGCCCTTTGTAAGTATTTACAACGTGCGTGTTAAGCCGAAAACGCGTTTATCGCCTCATAGTAAAACGCTCTAGTCGATGCGGTTTGTGTGTTGTAGTGCGCGCCAATCGGCTTATCATACTTGTTCGACATAATGTCACAAGAACCACAGGAGGCCACATGATAATTCATTATACAAAATGTGCATAGCATATGTAATGCACTGGTGCGATTTTTTATTTCATATTTTTTTATTTTTACATACTGCAGCCCAATTAGGGCTATCGCAGGAGTGGGTTTATTAATGTTGTTGGCTTAATTGCATAAGCACGTAACATGCAGCACGTGTGTTATATCTAACTCATTGCAGCCTGACTGCTGTGTTGGGCTTGCAACGATATGGAATCTAGGCTGCCTTTACTACTGTCTTAGATATTACCGTTGCCTCATCGTGAATCTACCCTAGCTTAATTTATTTCATGCCATCTTTAAGTTGAGATTTAGTGGCATGCTCTAGGTATGATAGTCGCACCGCCATCGTGAAAAAGAGCACGTCACAGATAGTAAGTGATTATCGAGTTTGCTGTAATTTAAGGACGAGTTTGCAGTTCATTCTTGGGTACAGCTCAAAAAACACAGGACGCAAGTGTGTAAACGGGATAAGGTGCTGCTTAATTTTTAAAAAAACTTTGCCCCCTTCTTTTCCTTCCTTTCTTGCCGCAAAATTTTGCCGATATACTGTTTTCTTCTACGCAATAAGCCACAGTTGGGTGTGTAACATTTCACTCAGTTTTTTGCTATAGTTCAGCTCCTGCAACATTGTGAACATGTGCAGTGAATTAAGGTCGAGATAATTTCTCACTGTGCCGCCTACTTTCTATACGTTGCTTCGAAGGTAAACTTTAATTAAACATGTGTTACTGTTTTCTGATTTCATGGCTCTGTTTATTTACAGAATCTTTCAGGCACTTCCTCGAGTGCGGATGAGGCAGTCCAGAAGAAATTGACACAAGACATAGTTGCCTTGGCAACATAGTCGCCCGCAAGATCGCCAACATCATCAAGGGCCAGAAGAAGCACTTGTAGTTTTGATTTTGAGAATATATTTGAACATATGCCTCATTCATCCACTGTGATTATCATTGCAGGGGCGCTGCCACAGTGTGGGCCTTCTGCATGACGACAAGACACCCATAAAACACTTGCGCAAGACTAATTCTAATGGGGCTGAGTAGTGGGCAAATACAAAACTAATACAATGCCAGCAGGCAAATACAGAACCAATAGGCCAATATAATTCCAATTGGCTAATAGAGAACCAATACACCAATATAGGTCCAGTAGGCTGATATAGAACCAATAGACCAATAGCCAAATACAGTTCCAATATACCTATAGAACCAATAGACCAATAGGTGTCAATAACCCAATAGGCTATTGGTTTTTTATTGGGAATTTTTGCTAGGGTTTGTTCACCTTCTTAGAAAGGAACGACTGCATGAAAATGAAAAAAAAAAGAACACACACAACCTGAAGACCTTATCTGTAGGTACAGCTATAGACTGTTGATAGTGACTGTGATTATAAGTCAGTAAGTGTCAACAATTCTGTTGTTCAAATGCCCTTCACTATTTCCGTAAATGCTGCAGTAAATGCCAGCTGACACAACTTTGTACTTTTCTTGTGGTAAGCCAGGGCCTTTTATTTTTCTCTCGTGAATCGGCCGGTGCACCGTTACTTGAGATTTCCACACTCAACAACAGTGTCATTCCCCAATAACATTTTTAATTATGCGTAAGGTCGTGGAACCTTGTCAAATGCAACTACCATGTTCTCTGTTAGGCATATTGGCATGCAGTAAATGCCTCATTTAGTACAACCGCAGTTATTAAAGAAAAGTGACTGCAAATGCATCGATTGAACTTCACACAGAATGTGACGAGAACAGGCAAAAAAAAAAGGAAAGAGGGGGAAATGTTGCACGCCCACTCACCTTTGCGCTTTTGATTGGTTTGTTCATGCGGCAGGCCTTCTTAATGTCGATTTCCGTAGTATTTACACAGCCCGGCTGAAAAAAGGTGTCAGGTAAAGTCAGCAGCCAAAAAAAGGACAAACACTTGTGATGACACATCAGAAATACCATGAGACCTCACATTCTATAAAGCAGGGGTTGGCAACCTTTTGAGTCAGAGGGCTGAGTTGCATGAACACAAAATGGTGGGGGGGGGGGGGGGAGGCTTTGCAGACAAAGAGAAAACATTCGGCAAATTGACAATAGTGTACAGCACAAAACTGGTGCAGAAATGATGCTTATGGAAACTGCAACAGAAATCATATTTGTTTAGCACCAAAAGAGCTTCTTTACAGTTCAGATAGGAGGTTACAGTCGAGATAGGAACTTTACAGTGAAGATAGGAAGTGACAAGGGGAGGGGTTTGACGTCGTGCCAGGGGCCACATCATAGTGCCCCGCGGGCCATAGGTTGCCGACCCCTGGTGTAAAGTATTCATGCACCATCCTGTGACGGCGCATGATTACATGGTGCGTTATTACATTATTCCATACCTCACAGTAATGCTACATATGGTGCAAAAATTTTGTTATTTTATTACTTATTATAAATGTGGTATATAGAGGGTGTTTCTTTTAGACAATACACATTTTAAAATAAAAATTACAGCTGTGCTAATAGCAAAATTTTGGGTGCGAAGCGGATTCGAATATTGAGGTGTGAATGCGAATCGAATAGAATATTTTTCGAATATTTCTAGAATGTTTTTCAAATACTTCGAAGCGAAATTGCACAAAAGAAAGTTGGAGAGGATTCCTAAGCATGTTCTTATGAGATAGCAACATGAAAGTGTGTCTTTTCGCTAGGTTGAAGCGCAATGTAGAGGCTGAATTGTATTTATGTACAGGATATGGTGCAACCAAAGTGTTGCTGACAACACTTTACATGTGACAGGCAAAGATGCCATTTCCTCAGCCTCTCCTCCTCTTTCTGTGGCACTTTTGTGGAAGCCCAACTGATGTGGCAGACAATGGTGTGCTCCCTTCAAGTCCGGAGTTCCAAATCTGCCTCGTAGACATTGATATGTAATAACATCTGAAATTTTGGATGCTAAAAAGCTTCGGCGTCCGATTTTTCGGATTTTGTGCCCAAATTTCAGGTCCAAAACAGCATTAATTGAGCCCCCACCTCTGCCACATCTTTCATCTCCATGTTGGAACCAGCGTTTTTTTGAGTTAATACACTTGGGACCGTAGCGGAGCTTGAAAGACAGCTTTGCCACAATGCGGGGGTACGATGAGGTGAAGCATATTGAAAATCTAGGGACCCCTTCTAATCGGACGTTGACTGTGTCTTGGCTATGTTCGACCGTAACGGAGCTTGAAAGACAGCTTTGCCGCAATACGAGAGTGTAATGTGGTGAAGCATATTAAAATCTGAAGGGGTCACTTTCAATCGGACGTTGACTGTATTTGTCTTTGGGAAGTTCGAATAGTTCGAACAGTAAAATTCCAGTGTGAATCGAATTGAATAGCAAACACTACTCGAAAAATATTCGAAAGTTTGAATAATCGCACACTCCTAATAAAAATGTTACGAGAGCAAGGCACCTGTGATCTTCACAGATGAACTGTGTGTCAAGTAAAAAATATTTCACTGCTGCTAAAGTTACATTAATATGACTCATTATAGGTATGAGGTTAAAGCAATCTCGGCCATTTTCACATTTCATCGAAACAGCCTGCATGTCAAGTTGAAAAAACAAAACAAAAAACAGCTAAATGAGCTATATGCTTGAAATTACAGTTCTTGTTGATAAATGAGATGACAGCTGATAAAGCTGCATACCAGTAGCATGCTAGGATGATGGTATGCACATCGTTTTCGGTTTCTTTGGGGCTTGCGAGTTGGTCACACGGTTAATGTTCCTCGTATACATTTTCTCAGTGACGTTTCGGAGCAGCTTTGGAGCAGTTACTAACAAAGATCACAGTTTGGAGCAGCATGTAGCAGCATTTCTCTTTTGGAGCAGCACTTCCATCCCTGAATGCTTGCTTGGAGGAAAGTACCAGAACGAAGCAGGTGCTGCGACTACTCACCACTGGCCTATGTACATCCCAGAAAGCCCTCTCTTGGCTATCGAGGACTTTTCTTTCTAACTTGTCCCTTTTCTTGTCGACCCTGAAAGAGAGGGACACAGCTGATGACCCTACAGCAATGCAATACAGCTGTACCGATAGTTCTTCACTTGCACGAGTAAAAAAAGATTTAAAAAGATACATCAGCCTAGGTGGTCATGCACGTCTTTCACTAATTTGAAAGAAATGTTCACAGCCCCTTTAGCTAATGCTAAGTTTTACCTGTTCTCTCACGAGGCACTCATTAAAGTACTTTGGTGACTGTGCAAGTGATTGTGCACTAATATTGTCCCGTCATGAGTGCAAAGACAAATACGGTGATCAGACATGCAGAGATTTTACAGGCAGAGGCAATTGGAAGAAATTTTAAGAGCACTACTGCAGTCAACTCTTTTGTGAAAATTCACATCACATTGTTCTGCATCGCTGTAGCATCATAGACAACAAGAAATGCCTGCAAAATTCCTTTCTCCTAATACTACGAGTTGACACGAAAATCTGTGACGCAGCCTCGGTGTGCCGTCCTATCACATCGTTTTACATATTCAATCACCTCTGTGTTTTGGCCAATACAAAGCATTTTTTTACGACAAGCAATCTGAGGAGATGGCGACTTTGTACACTTAAGTGGAGATGCTGCCACATTTAGTATCAACATTTAAACAAAAAGCGCATTTTCATGCTCGTAACGCCCCATTTTGTAATGAGAACTGACTTGAAGAGCATTCATGTGTTCCTGTATGGTCTCTGGGTCTGAGGAGGTTAAAGGCACTCTGCAACACTTTTTCAGCGTGGTCAGAAAACGCTGCCGTCGGTAGTTGAGGCTTCTGAGAACACATAAGCCAAACATTATACACTTAAACCTCATTATAACAAAGTCGCAATTGACACCTAAATACTTCGCTATATCCGAAAATTCGTTATAAGCGTATATTCGAACCACTGTATCTATTACCAAGGCTATTATTAATTTACTTCGTTATAACCGATAATTCGTTATATCCGTGTTAGTTATATCGAGGTTTGAGTGTAGCGCAGCACGGGGCCTGGAATTTACAATTAATTTTCAAAGTCAGCTGGAAATTGTTCCTTCTTCTTTCAGCAAATGATGCCACATACCCAGATGACCGCACCATTTACCCAAATTCGCGGCCATTGGCTGATTTGAGCATCGTGAGCTGCATAGTTACCGAGGCTGCCACGTGCCCGGGCGTGCTTGCGATCACGCTGAAAGTAAGCCGCGCGTTCAAAGAAAAAAAAAAAGAGAGAGTGCTCGAGGTCATGACGTGCGCATGACGTAACTTCTTTCCCCCGCGCCATCCCTCCCTGCTTAGCTTCAAGCGCGCTCGTCGGGAAGAGAGAAAGCAATTACAGCGTGCGACAAATCTCTGCAACTCCGCTCGTACTTGACGGATTCTGAAAACTTTTGCGGCGGTCAATTCGCGAGGCAACAAACTTATTTAGTGAAGCCATTTGATGGTTACTTGGAAAAGTGTTGCAGGGCGCCTTTAAGAAATGTCAAATAGTCTGCTATTTGCTCCACAAGTGTCAAGGATGTTCGAGTATTGCAGTTCCTTGGCACACTCACTTTGCCTGTGCCTCAGCTTGCATGAAGATGAACTCCCACTTGCGCGAAAACATTTTCTGAAGCCGGGCCAGGTTCTCAGCCTCGTAGTCGGCCAGCTCCAGGCGGGCCTTGTTCTGCATTGTTCGCTTGCACAGGTACACGGCTGTGCAGCCAATCGTGTTCACCGGAAGAGGAAGAAGGAACGAATAGAAAACAAGTTACACGAGTACAGCGGGGACCAACAGTACAACACTTAGTGCAGAGTCTTCCTAAAAGGTGGGACATGCTAGCAAGACTCGATGGTTAGCCTGTTAACATTAGGGAATAGCACTGCCTATAGGTGAAAACTCCATCAACAAACACAACTGGTTAGTAATTAGGGTAAAAGGAACATTCAAAATTAACCCAAGGTCTAAGCGACAAGGTTTAATGGGGAACTTTGGATGTGTGGTGTAACTGTGTCCTCAAAATTCGACAACTAAGCGTTTTCCAAACGGTGTTCGCAGAAACTGGCCAGACTGAGCCTCTATGGGAGTGTTGAAATACCGCACACTCCTTTTTCAAAATAAGATTACTGAATAACATCTGACAAAAATGTCTTCCATCCCTCATTTTTCGCGTTTTGTTCCCCTCTCTTGTATTGCATATCTTCTCATGATGAAAAAATCCATAAGCAGGTGGTCAGTACTTCATCGGATTTTTTCACCACAAGCTTCCATCTTTCCCTTCCTGCCATTTTTTGGATATCTTCTCAGGGTAACACCCAGCTGTGATTTAGAAAATGTAATTAACGAATTCAGCTTAACGTAACATTTGTATTTCTTTTACCCTTGATTTCAAGTACTATGCGGTGTACCTAACCATTATTCCAGTTGTTCATTTACAAGCCGACAACAGTACAGGCATAGCTTGTTAACTACAGAGCAATAAAAATAAAGACTCATCAGTACATTAACATTTAATACTCTCCTAGAGCAACTGCAATCACCAGAAGACTGGCTTACCGTAGTCAGTATTTTCAGGTTCCCAGCAATTTGAGGGCCAGAAGTAAGGCGTCTGTAAGCATGCAAAAAGGACATTCATTGGCCGAGGTAACTTATGCAGTATTGCGAAGTAAGTCATCAGATAATGATCAACAGTGGTAGAACACTATACACATTGCTGAAGTCATTGCATAAATATGTCAAGGTGAGAGATGTTGTTGCCCCGATGAAGCCGAGTCCCCGAATAAAAAAAAAAGGCTGTAGTTACTGCTGTTAATAACTTCAAGTCTCCATTTTCTTGCAAACTTCTCTCTCATTCAATGACCGTCATACAGTGCACATAAACCGCAGCTGAGTCTGATGCAGACTGAGCACCTCTGCTGTGATTACATTGCCCTCCCAAAGCTTGCAGAAAGGAGCCCATTGCAGTATAGAAACTCAAACCCAACCAAGCTTATAATCACGATAAAAAAATGCCCCATGTGAAACCAGTATCAAAAAGACTAAAAAGAGATTCAGAGCAGCAGTTAAAAAGAACTTTAACCGCAAATACATTGACACAAACACCTGGCCACGTCAATATTGCCACCAGAGGATCTTTTGTAATGTGCAGGCAACCTACAACTTCTGTCAAAGCAGCTACCTCTTTACGTCTGCATGCTATTTCTATGGAGGAAAAACCTGCTTAAAATGGGTACTGACTGCATTCTGAGGAGATGCTACTACATAGCACACTGCTTCCTGAGTAGAACATTGTGGCTCAAAAACTTTTCTCATGTTTGGTTTGTTCCCGATTCTAAGATATGTACTATGTATACTATGTACCTCCTTACAGTAATGCCATGTTGGTGCTGCAGAAAAAAAACTCCCAAACTCACTGATGGGTTATATATATATATATATATATATATATATATATATTAACTAACTAACTGACTAACTAACCAACCAACCAACCAACCAACCAACCAACCAACCAACCAACCAACCAACTAACTAACTAACTAACTAACTAACTAACTAACTAACTAACTAACTAACTAACTAACTAACTAACTAACTAACTAACTAACTAATTAACTAACTAACTAACTAACTAACTAACTAACTAACTAACTAACTAACTAACTAACTAACTAACTAACTAACTAACCAGTTAAGTCACTGTTTGACTGACTGACTGAATGACTAATTACCGAACTAGGTAGCTACCTGAATAACTAACCAACTAAATAATCAAACATACAAACTATGAGTAGGGCATGAAAGGCAACAGTTATATGCACGTACGCACCTGGAAGCGATAAAAGGTGCCGTCTGCCTTGACGGTGAGCACATGGTCGTCGATAGGGAAGAAGTAGCCATGCGAGGCCATCAGGTGTGCCAGGTGTAGAGCTTCCGCTGTGAGCAAAGGCAGGTGTGATGCAATCACTTCCTTGCTGGCCCTCTCAGAGCACACATTGCTGCAACTATACAATATCTATGCATCGTCGTGGTCACTACTTCAGGGTCAAGGCTTTTCTATAAGCAATCTGCAATTACCACTGCCTTCCAGTGGCTGCTTCCATGTTACACCTGAAAGATTCCCAATCTTGTCACATCAAATTAATGTCCCGTTTTTCCTGACTGTGTTTACCTTTCCTCTGCAACAGTTATATTACTGTAGCAGATAAGCAGTCATACACCATTATGAACGACCCCCCCCCCCTTCTTTTTTAATTGTCACAACTTCCAAAGGAGACGTTACTAAATTCTAAATCTGGAGCTCTTCCGATTCCACAATGGTATAGTACACCGCACATGTAATCCAGAGGTTGTGGGTTCAGTTTGCACCCACAGTGAGCTATTTTCTCATCCACTTTGAGTTTCCGTTTATCTCCTATTTACTGCACTTCAAATGAAAAACTAGAAATGGCAATTCCCTATATGCTGTCCTTTGCTTCATTATCAATTGCACGATCTTACATTGTGCGCGTAATAAATGACATTTCATCCAGTAATTCGGCATCTCCATGCCCCACACTTTGTTTCTACGCAAGTTTAAAACAGCCTGTGCACGCCACTAAACTAAATTCTAAGACAAGAATCGTTAGCATCAACAGCGTGGATGGCAAACTGATTAGGAAACTTGTATGCCGGCTTAAAAACTGCCATGTAAACTTAGACAATGTTTCAGAGAGTTGGACATATGTGTGACGGAAGTGGCAAACATGTCAACTCACTCTGATCGTCGACGTCAAGGTTCTTCATCATCCATGCAATCAGGTCAGCTCCTGCAGTGAAAAAAAAAACACACATGAAGTAAGAAAATTTCGAAATAGCGTCCAAAAGTGGCCATGCGCATTCTGAAGGCAAAATGCAAAAGCATTTTGCCTTCAGAATGCGCATGGCCACTTATTGGCACTTCTAGAAGTGCCTAATAAATTAAACTGCAACAATGCTTCATAATCACGTACAGACGGGTCAACTGTTAAAGGGAACACTTGTGTGCAGGGCATGTCCTGATTTTGCTCTCTTGCAAAAGCATAGTAGCTTAGATTTGCATAAGAGTACTGGTCTGTGGCAGTTCTGACTCCTTTGGAAGACTATAGTGCCATCCATGAACAATGCTTCCACATCCACTTGCAGTTAGGGAGTCAGCAATATGAGAGGTGCTCATTTGAGTGTTCCCTTTAACAGTGGACCACGCTGTACACCCTTGCAATGTTGTATGATATTGCAAAAGTGTAGACTTGAAATTATGGTTACGTCTAAATATTGGTGAGAAGTAACGACATCTATGATACAGTGACCAGCTTCTCAATGGTTTTCTGGACACATGACTGAGCAGACAATGCTGACAGGGCATATGAATGTCTTTAGGAAACGGTGCAGCAGAAGGCATTTGCATTTGGGTGTGCTTTGTGCATTTGCGCACCATACAGCAAATATTGTTACTTGTCGCCGATGTTAGGCACTACCACATCCTTCAGTCAATGCTTTCATGAGATTATAGAATGGCCAGGGTGTGTAATTGCATTGTACATGAACAGTTTTTAATTGGCAATTATGCTGTGCACCAAGTTAATATGCAAACATTCAAGTGTGATCACATGAAATCAGCATGGTGGCTTGAGAGCACTGGGCTAGTCAAGCCAATAGGCTATCAGCCAGTGTGTGTTTGTGTGTGTGATGTATGTATGTGTGTGTGAGGATTTATGTTTGGGTAGCACCATCTTCAGTAGCTTTTGCTGAGTACGTGAAATTCTAACAACTAAAATGAATACGTTGAGCAGCAACAGAACAAATGTTTGTGTTAATGTAAGCAACACTGTCTCAGGGCTGCTTTTTTTTCCAGTTCTGTTAGACCAGTAGAATGCAGACCAACCAAATTTACAATTAACTGACTTCGTAATATCTGACAGCTTGTTATATCCCCATTTGTTGTACAGTGGTTCAACTGGGGTTCACAAAACTGGTTCTACAGTCGATGACAGGTGACCAAAATATCGACAAATATTTTAGCACAGCGAATGTGAAATCACAGCAGCTACAGAAAGCAAAGAAGATAATGGCATCTGTATGAGCTGAATGGAACCTTTGAGAAGCACAATTTATTTTGAGCACAGCAATGAACTTCTGAGGAAAGAAAACATACCCAGCACGTGAATTCACACAAAAACTGCAAAAAGCAAGAAACAAAACAAAAAAAAGGCACCAAGACAAAGGGGAGATAGAGAAGGACGTAGCTTCCTTACATGTTTCCCATATTTCACGTGTTTTTCAGTTCCACTGGTGCCTTTTTGCATTAACTACGAACCAACTAGCTCTGCTGAATAGCATGCTACAATATAGCAGTGTTAAGAAGCTGGGATAGTTGCACCTTGACACAGCAAATGCAATGGTAAAAAAAGGAGACACATTTAATTCACACGTTTCATTTTCTCTGCCTCAACTAGCACTGTTTACGGTTATATTCCAAAATGCTTTAGTTAACATAGAAATAAAACTCATACAAGGAAGTGAGCCAGAAATAATAACGTCAGCAAGATGAAGAAGAAGAAATAACCCGGTTTCCAAACATAGCCACTTTTCCTATGTGCATCTTGGTTATGGAAGAAGTCAAGTTTACTTAGGAAACTGCAAATCAAAGAATGAAGAAAAGCAAATGAATGCTTTTTGATTTTGTTACATCGTTATTGGGAAAATGCGCTTTGGCACAGGTGAAGTATATTCAGGCACAGGCAAAGTTTATTTTCAGTGCATGTTGCAATATGAAAGGTTCATGAAAGAGAAAAGGAAACAAGGTAAGGGAAACATTAGATAGATAGCTGAGTGCTTTGAGCCAAGAACTGACAAGAAATACACTTCAACAAACCTGAATCATTCTAAATGCCCCTTGTAAGTATTGATCACGCAACCATGGGAAAACTGCTTTTCATTGCCTATACTGCCAAATGCCATAGGTCACACACTCAAACACATGCGCGCATGTCTTTATGTGAAATTCCACATTACCTCCCTTATAAGCGACAGAGAGAGATAGAGCTCTAGAGAGGAATGTTTACTTCAAAAGAAAAAATGTCAATGCTTGTGGTGATGTTTACACTGAAAGTTTGTTCTCTCCTGGGACATGCACTTTGGCCTGCGTGCGTGCATGTAGGTTGGGTGTATGTAGGTTGGTGCATGTAGGTTGGGTGTGTGCATGTAGGCTTCCTAGCATGACACGACTCCAACATCCAGACAAGACTGGAGTTCAGGAGAAGGCGAAGGCTTGAAGTGATGAGAAATCGTCGAGCAAGACGTGTTGCTGAAGTCAATATTTCGACAAGGAGAATGCCTAAATGAAGACAGCCCCCCCCCCCCCCCCCCGTGTTGTTGAAGCACTGGATCCAGCAATTTTTTTACAGCAGAGCTGTTAAATGCTTGTCTCCAGCGAATCGCTGTACATGTAGACTGAGTGCGTAGACAAAAAACAACATCGGTTGCCGCCTTGCCTTTGGCCGCTGCGGTGGTGCGCCTGTCACGGCTGCTGTTTATAGAGTGGTGCACTGATGGTGCAATCAAAGCCTCTGCAGGACAACATGTAATGCCGTTGTGGAGAATGGAACACATCGAGGAAGTTCTGGCTTTGTGAAAATTTCATGCTAAACATGCATTTTGCCATGCACTCTTTAAGGGGCTCCTCAAGATGCTGACAAATGCTATGAAGACACCATGCTGATGCCGCCCACAAACAGTGTTCTAGGGAAGGCTGGAGTTTACAAGAGAACTCTACACTTACGCTAGACAACACCAAAAGGAGATGTGCCCATCATCTCCACTGGTCACCCCCCTTCACTAAGGTCACCTATAGAATGCCTTCACTGAGTCGAATGGTCTCGAGTTTTTTGCAACGGCTTTTCGTGCTTCCAATAACTGCACAAGACGGGAGACTCACCGGTGAACACGCTGGGTATCTTTGACATGAAGCTCTTGACCGTCCGCACGGGCACGCCGGTCTGTTCGTTCTGCATGCGCTCCACAATTTGCTCCATCTGTTGGAGGGTGAAGAAGAACAAGAGGGAAAAGCAGATATTGCATCATCAGTGAAGGCATTCCCGTACATAGCTTACGTGGGAAATTCCTCAGAGGCTACATGAATTCAATTAGAATTTTGTACTTAGGGCGTCAATGCACAAATTTCTATAACAGAAATTGTGCAAGTAAAAAATCACTCCTTGGAGATCAGAGCATATTTGCATTGAACATAAACTGCGCATGAAGGCAGGCAAGTTTCCGATGAAGTAATGTTAGATTTGCAGAAATTCAAGGGACTTGATTCAATGTACGAGTTGTTTGTTGCTGTTTAATAACCACAAATCAATGGGAAGGTATGTCACGTCGAGGCTACCCCAATTAAGGCACAAATAATGAAGATAGCTAGTCTGCCCCTTCCCTGGATAATCAACCATATCGTATACCATAAATACAAAAACATTCTATGGACTATGACATTCTATAGAATCCCTTTAGAATCGATAAGCGATCAACACACGAATCCAACACATCCACTTGTCGGGGTGATTTTGCTCCGCTGCTGAGCAAAAAATTGTGTCCAATTCACAGATGTCTTCTGAAAGAAAATACGTGAAGATGCCCTTTGAATGCACATTCAAGAACCTCTGGCATGTAGGATTAATCGCCAATCTGCAGTCCTAGCTCAGTAGCTACTGTATTTTCTCGCATATAACCCGCACCAAGAAAATGGAAAAATGTGCTTAAAAAGTGCGGCTGTGAGTCATGTGCAGGGGTTATACGCGTATATATTTTTCTTTTTTTTAGAGTTAAAGTTAGGGGTGAGGATTATATGCAGGGGAGGGTTATATGCGAGAAAATACGGTACAACATAAGGCCACTGAACGATACATATATATATCTGGGCCATGGGTTCGATTACCAGCAGCCATATTCCAGTAATGGTTTGCATCCTTTGAGGAGTCTTCTTGTCCTACAACAATAATCGGCATGCATAGTGTTGCCTGCTTCAGTTTACATTCTCAAAAATTCGGCGTTTGCTGCTTTCCTATCAAGAATATCATGTCACACCCATAGAGTGAGCACGGTTCGTGACAGAAATGTACCAGGTGCACAGTGATAAAGCAAGGTAAGGCACGCAATACAGTAGATGATTACCGGTGTTGGGCGGCAATATGCCCCAAATAAACTCCATATTATTACACTTTAAGAAAGAAGGGTGTACATGGGGTGTCTGCCTGCCAAGCAACAATAATCGTCAACCAACCAACTTGTGTTTTCGTTCTTGAAAAATGTGCGCTTGCCTGTACTTTCGTGTCAAGAATGCTATATATCATGCCCCTAGCATGCAGGCAGTTCGTTATTGATATGTCCCGGGTGCGCAGTGATAATTAAGACAAGGGCACGTGGGATAGGCGACAATTATTGTTGTGTGGCAGAAAGACGCCCCAAACGTGACCTTGCTTTTTAGAATGCAGATCACATTTACTATTGTCAGACAAAAAGAATCCTCCAAAGGTGCATCTGTTTTCATGGCGTACACACGGTAAAAACAGCTCGCGCCCTTCATGGCATCTTGTTGTCCCAAAATTCAATAACTGTCATATATCTGGCGTGTCTCATTATTTTAACGACACGCGCCCTGTTCTTGCAGGTCACGAATGGTGTTTGCGCTGTAAGCATGATATTGCATTCATGACTGAAAAAATAGCTTCAAAGAAAGGAAGCGCAAGCAAGCCAGGTGACTATATATTTTGTTGCGAGACAAAATCACCCAGGTGAAAATGTGTAACCGGGAATCGAACTGGTTTCGACTGGTATTAGCTAGGGTCAACTGGTCCCAGTTACAGAACAACTGGGAAGCAGCTGGTGGTCCCATTTACAAGCCAACTGGCCATCAACTGGAACTGTGACCAGTTGAACTGAAAGCAAGTGGCTCGAGTTGGAACGTATAGCCAGCCCAACCGGAAGCAAGTGGTTCCAGTTGGGTTCCAACTGGAACTGCAACCAGTTCTGTTTTTACAATTATTTACATTCAAATAAAAAAAGAGAAGTGGAGTCGAATATGTAATGTGACATCGCCACATTTGAACAAACGGTTTTTATCCTAGAGTTCTTTAAGGCAAAACCCTTAGATACCTAATCACACTCGAAAATCAACCATTGGTGCCTCGCGGCATCAACACAATTGTGATGCAAAAAGTCATCACCACGTGATGATGTCACCATATATGACACCACCATGACGTCACAGATTGCCAAATCTCGTGACATCATATGACATCACTATGGCGTCACACACCGTGACGTCATATGATGTAATCGCATAAAACTTAGTCGCCTAGGTTGGCCAATCCTGGAGGCAGTGCAAAGCCAGGTGAGGTCAGGAAGCTTGCAATGCCTACAATCCTGGATGGATAGGCAGCGCAAAACCACGTTAGGTGCAGAAAGCTACCGGAAGGATCAATACGTCGACTGAGAAGGTGGCTTTCTGAGTCGTCTTGGGCGAATGCATAAGAGATGCCCGCTTTATGTCTGCTTCATACAGGTGCACTTCCCTGTTTACCTGTTGCATATAAACCAGGAAGCGGAGGAAGGGGAGCGCGCAGAAAAGGGGGTGGGCGGAGGCATGTTTACAAGCCACCCTAGGGTGACCTGGTAGCTTCGGTAACTTTCAAGTAAATATTGACCTAAGCTGCAGAAACGATTGAGAGTTGTTCTTGAATTACTACAGGGCGCCTTATTATCTGAAAACTTAGAAGGAGACCATCTGTACACCGAAACAACATCGAAACGCACTTTCCCTTTTCAGTG
Organism: Rhipicephalus sanguineus; assembly: GCF_013339695.2. NCBI lineage: Eukaryota > Metazoa > Arthropoda > Arachnida > Ixodida > Ixodidae > Rhipicephalus > Rhipicephalus sanguineus. The sequence continues at coordinate 133,029,409 of NC_051186.1, forward strand.
TAGTGGAGTGACAAATGACCACAAGTTTTTTGGAGTCGAATGTCCGCTGCTATTATCGCAACCTCGAAACCGTCCACAAAGCTTTCGTGGACTCCCTAGATTTTTCTAAAGAAATCTCGTGACCTTAGAGTGGACAGGGAATGCGGGCATAGCACGGCAGGCTTGAGAGAGAGAGTGGATGACGTTGTGCGGCGTCGATGCCCCCTCGCATAACACAAGGTGCAAGCGTTCCCTTTCCCCTGCTCTGCTCTCTCTCGAGTAGCGCACGTGACGTGGCGTTGCAGCCAATGGGAATCTGCCTTTTTCATTTTCCTGTGCCGCCCTGTGCCGTTTTTGTAGGAGCCGGGATAAGGTAACCGGTATTGCCAGCACGAAAGCCTCCGAGATCAAGGAGCGTTTCGCGACTCTTCCGCCAGGGGAAGGGCACATGCGCCGTGGCATCGTGAAAGAGACGGATTTAGGTGCTGTTTTGTTGGTCACCTATACACCTTTTCACAGAAGGCTCCCTGGGCGCCGCCATAATTCCCTCTGGGCTGTGGTAAATAGGCGTGTAGGCATCCCCCCAGTCCTCCTTTTAAAGAGCGCTATTGAGACAGTGACGTCAGCCTTTGCCCTCCCGTGCCACAGTCCTGAAAGAAGGTGTTTCCTTTCTCCTGCGAAAAGTTCTACACGCCGGCTGCTTCGATCGCTCAGTGAGCGATTTGATGCTTTCGCATCCACGAATAAATAACCAAAAAGTAAGGTTGAATTTAATTTTTCGTTACTTCGCAGGTGGGGTCCACGCGTGCATGACCCGAGAGTGTTGGCCGAAATAACAAAATGTCGCCAATCGCACAAAGCACTTTTGGCAACTTCACAAAGATGGCGGCTAACAAAGAATGCAAAGCTGAATAATATAAAAAGAAAGCGGGGAAAATGCGTTAGAAAAGGGAAGTGCAACAACCACCGCTCAGGGCATGACCGACGCCCGGGGGCGCTCGATGCGGCTGCAGCAGACAACAACCGACGTTGCAGCAGACGACAGCGCTTTGCAGACGACAGCGCTGAACCGGAACACGGTTATCGCCTTCCGGCAGACGACGAAAAACGAAGAGGGAAGAGGAAGGGGGGGGGGGGGGAGGGCTTCAATAACGGAAACCGGAAGCCAAGTGCGTCAGGTGAATTTAATAATAAGAATAAAAAGAAGTGTTAAAATCAAAGTATTCCCCTGTTATTTTGTTATTTTTTTCCCGCTGACAACGGAAGCAGAAGACGCATCTTTTTTTTTTTTTTTCGTGCGGTTTTTCAGGATGTCGTCCGCTACTCCCGACGATGCCCCGAGTCCCGCGTTGTTATAAACAACGGCAGGTACACGATAACGCATGTATCCATGCTATCTTTAATTATTTTTAGCTTTTTTTTTTAGGGTTAGGACGCGGCAACGCACAGGTGCCGCTTAAACATCGCACACCGCGCACACCATACATCAACATCAAGACGCACCTTCATACAGCCGCTGCGCGAGACTGTAGATGTCATGCAGGTGTTGCGTAGAGGAAAGAAAAGCTATAAAGATGGGAGAGAGCGTAGCACATAGCCAAGCCAAAAGGTATCTTCAATTTGGCTGCACTTTTGCAGTGCAGCGCGCGCCTCCTGCCCGCTCCGAGCTCTTCAATTTGACTTCGTGGCAAAGTTCAGCACCGTTTCCCGCTTCTCCTGCACTCGCTACATTGTAGGGGCAGGCATCGTGAAAAATTATTAGTATATACTGCAGGTGAAAAAGTGCAGCACTATAGAAATTTCCACAGGAGAGAGAAAAAAAAAAACGCCTCCATGCTGGCTATAGGGCACGAAAGTACAAAGGCTGACGTCACAGCCTCGGCAGCGCATTTTTGGCGGGTCACGCCTATTTAGCCCAGGCCAGTTAGGATTATGGCGGCGCCCAGGGAGCCGTCTGTGAAAACGTCTATTGGCCTCGAGATCTTGGAGTGGCGCCCTCTCGCGTGTGACGTCAGAGCGGGGGCTCCGCTCTGAACCGCGCTGCAGCAGCCGCTGCTCCTGTATGCGGATCGTCTGCTTCAGGCGGCGGGAACTTTGTCGAACGAACAGCCTCGCGACGGTCAACTAACGCCTGCAACGAATGTTTTCGAGTGTAATCTTGAACTTGTTTTAGTTGCGGCCCAATCGACAGGGCCAAGAATCCCCCAGATGGTCGACGAGTGCGCCGATGCCACCGGCCGCATTGCTGGTTATAAAGTGAAACTATGTGTGAGTGTTCTCGCTCGTTATCTTGTTTCCGCCGTACGATACTTATTAGTTTGGGTGGTGCTTTCGATATTTCAGTAAGCGTGCCCTTCTCCAGCATCTACAAGTGTGTAGATAAAGCTTGTGAAAGGTAGCGGTGCCTCATCGAGGGTGAGGCAGTGTACGACGCAGGCCACGTTCTTGAATGCGCGGTTGAGGCCGTCAACGGAGATTGCATCACCGCCGCTGCTTTCGTCCTGCAAACAAGTGCGCAAGTGCCGCCTTGTTGCACACCCCCCTGCCGATGCCCATGATCGCAGTTTGTCCCGTAATGTTGGTTCAGTGAGAACGATATTACGTCGTAGTTCCTATTAATACCGCACAGGGCCGTCACATGAGTATTAGAATATAACAAATAGTTATAATCGCTGATTATACCACGCACAGGGCCACAGAGATTAACGTGGCAAAGGCAAGCTGGGTCCAGTTTCAGGCCACGCAGCCTAACGAAAAGCTTAAAGAGCTCCGCTTTTTAAAAAGCGTCTGCACTGCCTCAGGTGAAAACTTTTAGAGAATGTGCACTAAACAGCGGCAACAGGTTTCGCTTATGACATTATGATAAGCAGTCCGCTAGGCGCGCGCTTGCCTTCATAAGTAAAATACGTATGTACGCCAAACAAATGCAGCCATAGTCTCAGATATCCTGCGCCGCTCAGCTGAGCTCACGAGGCGCGCTTTCCTTCGAGGGGATTCGGAGGCCGCGTCGTCGGCTTTGTCTAGGGGCCTTCGCGGCAGGTTGTGGGACGGCACCGCACCTGGTGTAAGTCGCCTATGCTTATAGCCTACGTGCAATAAATGCCTTAAGTATTGGCGGGGGGCTTAAACACGGTCACAAGCTTACCTAGAGTCGCGCGTACGGTGGGTAGCAGAAGTCACTGTCCGCGAAGTGCTTGCTGCACACGGTCGATGAAGGCGTGGAGCGCTTTCCCATTCTGAGCTTGCGAGGCACAATTCTTCTTCAGCTTTGGGTCCTTAGGGTAGTTTTGAAAGCTAACTCCTTTTTCACGAGCGGACGAAGTACACTGAGGCACAGAGCAGTACTTCACCATTGCGCAGCACTCGCCGCGGCGACAAGCGGCCGCAGTTCTAAAGAACAAAGAGTTGCAGTTCTAAATGATCGTTAAAAGCAGACCCCCGGTTGTTCGAACAACGTCAGTGGCCACCATACGCAAGATAACTAATTGAACTGCTTTTTTTGTTGAGATTTACTGCAACGGTGGTTTCAACACGGCGCTGGGCCTACGTAGCAGACGAAAGCGCGCGAATCCCCGCTCTGACGTCATACAGGCGCCGTTCGCAGCGCCGCCATCGGTCGCACACCAGGCCAATAGAGGGCCTGCGCTGACGTCACTGAAACCGCCATGTTGGAGTACCAGCATGGTGGGACGCGAAGTTATAAGTGATGCCACGTGGCATCACTAACAACGTACATTGTATCAGCACATCGCACACAAGTTCTTTCGTTATTTATGCACTGAGGAACATGTACGTTCCCACCGCGATGTTATCAGATTGAAGCAGGTGAGCCGCAACGCGATTATGCTGCACTGACATCATAGCCTCCATCTTGGAGTACCATGCAGTGCGTTATGAAGTAGCGTCCATATCTTCCACTTTCGTTACAACAATACAAGGAATAACAAGTGGGCCACTGCATGTCAAAGCAGGGCAAGAGACAATTCACAACTGATATTTCGCGTACGTATATGGACCAATCGAGAGTATCTATACTGTAATGACGTCACGTAAATCACTGTTCTTGCGTCACGAAGTGCGCCAGAAAGACGATAAACGCCAGGTGAGAAAACGAACTCGTTTTTTTTTTTTTTGTATTTTCAGAGGCTGTTGAGGGGCCCTTTAACCCTTTGAGACGCTATATGCACACAACTGTGTACATCGCTTGTTTCTGCTAGTTGTATCGACTAGTGGCTCAGGAAGAGCAAGATACATCGAGGGTTGGATGAACTGAGCCTTCTGCGTAACAATTGTGTCTTCATTTAACTTCACTTTGCAGTGTACTATCGCACATGATCGCTTCGCTGGAGGCGATACCCTGTTCGACTTGCTGCATTGCGCGAGCCACGTGAAAAGTCTAATTTTTCTTTGCGCAGAATGAACCCAACCAAAAACGAAATTGCACTATTTCTAGCACGCGCGCGATTTGTTTCTATTTATGCAAGAACAGAACATCAATATGACTTCAGGATAAATATATATTTAATGACTTAATTAAGATTAATTACTATGAACGCATAAATCAACGTATTATGACACTGTTCTTGCTGCAATAAAATATCGAGTGCCCTAGCTGAAATAATATTGTGTAAGTTTGACGCCCTTACAGATACTTCTTCATAGGTGGCGTCTGAAAGGGTTAAGTAGCTCGTTTCGCAGGAATTCCAGCGTTGGTGTCGGCGGCGGCGTCATTGGTCGTGAGCAAAAAATCAGCGTTGTCCGTGAGCGAAACAAAATTCGAGGTAGATGAAAATAAAGAAATAATAAACCTTCGGTTCGAGTGGGACCAGGGATTTGCATCTGCGACCCCTCGCTACGTGGCGCGATGCGTTTAGCCGCTCGGCCACCACGCATACACCCTCTAGCATACTAACGGCGAGCTAACCATCTATCTGTTACCACCTTTGTTAACCCTCTGTAGAGGATGCTTGGTCGGTGATTGAGCGCGTGCCTGTTCATGATGATGATAATCTTCTATCAACGAAAGACGGCAAACCTCGACCATAACGGCTCTGCTGCAAAATCTTCGCTTTAAAAGTGGGGTAGGTAGGTATGGGACCATAGCAACTGTGGTCGACTCATATGAAGAAGCAGCGCTTTCCTAGCAGCGCATGAATTTGCGGATAGATGACCTATACGCAAGACAAGTCAAGACACCGAGTGGAAATTCATTTGACGTCATGCAGCAGAGGACAGCGGCAGAACGCACTTAAAGCAGACGACATCGAAGTGACGTGAGCATTCAGCTCGTGTGCATCTTGCCCGCAAACACGAACGTTGTATGGACTTCAAGATGTCAGGCGGGGCAGCCAGATGACATATCACTTAAAAAAAAACACACGCGCGCGCACACACACACAAAAAAGCAGATGGTTTTGGATAGAGTCACTGAGGTCAGTGGTTCGAGTAGCGAAATGCTAGATCTAAATGTGCGAACGAATACACGAAAACACCCAAACGCTACAAAGAAAGAAAGAAACAAGTAGAGAGGATCATGTTGTAATTGAGCCTGATCATGCGTTTATCTATGACGGATAACAACATGTATCGCAGAACAAGGAAACAGAAGTGGTTTACGATGGTCACGTTGTGAATTATGGCTGCATAGTATAGCGTAACAACCAGTAATGCCCAGGCCTATAGCATCAAATACAAACCACGGGGCTGTGCAAAGTGTATCTCACAGGAAAGTCACGTACAATACTATATCAGGAAAACGTTGTCACTGTAAGACTGTTGAGGAGGAACGCGTAGGTCACTGCGTTTTTCCTACAATCCCGCCTCTTGTTTCAACCACCATTCCAAAACTATACAACCAGTATACAGTATAAAACGAAGAAAAAAAAACGAAATCTGTTGCAGAAAGAGACGCGGGGCCTTTTATATATATATTTATACGAACGCGGCGCCGAAAAAGCGGGCGAACAAGAGACGGCATCCTCTAGTGGAGAGACACAGAGCCGAAGCTAAAAGCCCCAACCATGGCTCTATATGTCACATTTACTCGGCCGTCCTTTTCTGGAAAAATACGAAGAGAGACGGGAGAAACTTGTGACAAGCAAGCGAGAAGTGGACAGACAGCGCGCGCGATACAGATGGCGTAGACGAGGCGGCAAAGCTGTATAGGAGTCGGACAAAATGCGAACGGAAAGGCGCACAAGAAGATGTGTGACCGAACGAGAACAGACGTTCTTTTCTCTTCGAAGCAGACGACAAAACGCCAACAGACAGACGACCACTCCACTCTTCTTCCGTAGTTTTTTGCCTTTTTGCCAGCGCGACCGTCGCCTAGTTTTACCGTCCCAGCTTCTGTTCGCTTTAGAGCCGTCTGTTAGAAACGAGAACAAGAACGGCGATCAGAAATAAGTCTAGAAATGAAGAAGCAGAAGAACGGCGTTCGCCTTTACCGTTCTTCTGTTCGCTATAGAGTCGTCTGCTACGGGGAATAAGAACAGACGACAAAACAAGAAGCACACACGACGACGACGAAGAAGAAGGAGAAGAAGTAGGTCGTAATGGTGGTTTTGGTTCTCGCTCAAAAAGTACGGCGCGGCATCCATGCAACGCGGCGAAGAAGAAGCACGCGAAAAGGAACGGTGACGACCACGAAGAAGAAGAGAGAACGGAAAGCAGCAGCTGCTGCTCCACGCAAGCTTGTCCTTCTTCTTCGTCGTCTTCTTCGGAAGCCCGGGGAGTAGCGCCGTTACGCCGCACTATTCATTTTTGCTGCTTGGCTTGTTTACGTTGAGCGCCGCAAAACTCGAGGCAGGCCCAGCGCGCACCCTCAACTCCCTTCTTCTTCTTCGCGGCTGAGAGAACGCGTGCCACCGAGGAACAAAAAAGAAATAACGAAAACAGACTCGCAAATCCTTTTCGCTTGCTTGCTCGTGCAGAGTTGCCGGGAAACACGGAGTCGGTATGGAGGTGGAGGACGATGCATGCACTCAACGGAAAATGGCGCACCACACACAAGAGTTGGACGCCTGTGCGGCTTCCAACGAGTCGTTTTCTGTTCGAGAGGAACACCGCTGAAAAAGAACAACGAGAGTGGACGGGGGGCGGGCTGCCGTTTCTTTTTTGTCGAGCGTGTTGCGTTTCTCAAAGAGCAGCCGAGGAGGCACCGCGCGTCGATTTGTTTGCGTTTGCGGACCTCGCTCTCGCGGCTGTCCTTCGTGCTTCTTTTTTCCCGCACATCCCCTCGAAAAAAAGGTTTCTGTATTTATTTCTCCTTCGAGCAGTTTCCTTATATATACATCACTTAAAAAATAAAATCCTCGCTTCTCCTTTATTTTCTCGGTCTTTTTTCGTTCTGTCGACAATGCTGGCCTCGCGGCCGATGGCGTCGGGATTGAGAGTGTCGTCTGCAAATGGCAAAGACGGAAACAGAAGTAGACAACGCGACGGACGAAAAATTTAGCGCGCGGACTATCAAAACATGGCCGCTGTGTCGTAATTCCGGTTACTAAAATTGACCTTTGTGATCCGTGGCTGGAACTAGATGTCAGGTCCATTCGATTCACCCTGCACTACCTGAACTGGTTCATGGTGGTGACGTCTGAGTTCCGTCGTCGTGCAGGGAACGTTTCAGAAAGTGCAGCAGCAACGAGATGCCGAAACGAATACGAGAGTGCAGATGTCGAGCAAACCCTCTGCTACGGTCGGTTGTCTCGCGAATTGTGGAGGTTGTGATTCGTAAAAGTCGCCGCCGCTTACGCTGCCTGGCATTTCAAAGTACCGGAAAACGTTCGCTGACGTATTTGTTGGACGCCGTTGAAATAGCCACGAATGCAGTCGGCTGCGTCGTCTGCTGCGGTTCCGCCATTTTGTGCTGCACGGACTCGGCACTACTTCATGAGTAAGTGCAGGGAATTCGTGAACTATCCTTGCACGACGGCTGCACTTTTTCGAAACGAATACCGCGGTGCCGACACCGCCATGTTGAACTCGTGAAACGAATGCCGGAGTGCAGCGCCACCGTGAACCGGTTCACGAAGTGCAGGTGAAACGAATGGACCTCTCGCCTGGGACGTGTGTTACATAGAGTTTCATACTCTGTGGTGTGTTAGGAACCACGTATGACGCAGCGTGAACAATAATTGTCGTCCTATACGTCGTTTCCAGTGCGCTGCCGGAGATTAGGCGGATCAAGATAAACGCGCAGATTTTTCATGCATCGCGCATGCGAGCCTGTTGTACAATATGGCGACCTTGATGACCTCAGGTAGGGTGGCTACCTTAAAGCCCCTCCATGCATTTCCGCCGGCGGCACTAGACGCGATGGAGGGGCTTTAGGCCATTTAGGCTACCTCAGGGCAGGGTTCTGTTTGGTGTCGCAGAAGTCTGTTGCCAGACTGAGAAGCGCGAAGCGGCTCGTGGGTCGCGCCCCAGTGACACGGGCACACCATGGCAAAATACTGAGAAGGGCGAAGCGGCTCGTGGGTTACGTGCGCCCCAGTGACACGGACATACCACGGACTTCTGCTTCACCAAAGAGAACCCCGACCTCAGATCATACCCCCTGCATCGTTAAGCGAGCTAAGGTGGATGCGTTATTGATCTCGATACACCGAGAGCACCGCCAACGCGTGTGCTTTCGCCCAATCTCGACTCGACAAAAGTTATCACGGATATCGGAAGTGTTCAAATCAGCAGCGAGTGTACACACGCCCATGCACGGTAACATGCCTGCGAACGCTGCCAATCCATGGCAATTAAAACGCGCTTGCCGAAGTTATAGTTGATCCTTTTTCTTACATTTTGTTATTTTCACTAAACTGGTACATACAACTGGCACAAACAATTCTTGAGAAAAACCTCTTAGTAAACAGCGCGCACAGTATGACGAGGCTGGAAAGTCAGAGAGCTAGGCATACAGGCCAGGAATGAAGACGAAAACAAGCGACATTATTGACAGCACAATATTCGTAGATAAGCTGCCCCTGCCATACTGACACGAAGTAGAACGGAGCAGACGGCAAGAAAATGAACCTAAGCAAAAAATAAAATAAAAACAAGCAGCTAGACGCGTCGCTGCACGACAAAGCAAAACAGCTCCGCGAAAGACGCACCTCGGAAAGAAAAATGACGTCGCACGGAATAGACGCAGAAAACGGGAAGAGGGGGGTATCTTTTGTGCAGCTCGTACTGTCGTGGCTTCTTGCACGGCACTCGAGCAATGAAACTATAAGAAAGGACAAACACACCAAGATATCAGAGACGACGACGCGGCCTCGTACCGTGTTGGCGCGCGCAGGAACACATTTTATCGCGATCAACCGCCGTTACCTCGATCATCACTCATGGCTCCCCCTATCACGCACAACAGAGACGCCAACATCGCACACTCCTCCACCAATCTCCCTCCACCGTTCCGCAAGTTTTGTTCCCGAGGTTCCACCGACAGGTTAGTTTAGCGAGTTCCTCACAGTTTCTGTTTTTTTTTATCACGAATGTGCGTCTTTCACTTATACAGTGTGATATACTACCTGACAGCTTCCCCCATAACGGGACAAGGTTCCCCTGCTACACTTCGACGATTGGAAGAAGTGCGTGCGCCTTCCTGCTCGCCCAAAGAATACAACTACAACCGAGCCCCGTTCTGCTCTTGCGGCCAGTGCGCGTACCTGGGCGCCATCAGAGGCTCTGAAGAATCAACAGCGCAGCGTCACATCATTTATATTTAGTTTCTTTTTTTGTTTTTAAGGCGAAAGCTTTAGGTGCCTCGTCGAACGCGAAAAGTAACCGTCGACGGCGTCGGCATCAACACGAGTGACGCCAAAAAATCATCATCACGTGATGACGTCACCACGACGCCTCATATGTCCACGATTTGTGACGTAAAGATGACGTCACTATCACGTCAGATGACATCACCACACGACATCGTCGCTTGGTGAAGTATAGGCCGATCGCGGAGGCTGTGAAAAACCTGGTGAGAAACCTTGCGGCGCCTCCGATCCCGGAGGCAGTGCAAAACCACGTTAGGTGGAGAAAGCTTTGGGGGGGGGAGAGGATCAATGCATGGACTGTGAATAAAAATAAGTTGGCTTTCGCCTTCGAGTCGTCTTAGGCGAATGCTGTAAGGGACCCTGCGAGTTTTTCTTTATATTTTGTCGACCAGAAGGATGGGAGGATTCCGGGAGGTGACCCGGGCTAAAAGCTGCTGTCGGCTGCCACGACGGGAAATGGAAACTCAAATGCGACGCCTGAAACACGATTGAAATGGGCTATATACACGGCTGTTGCTCTATACGAATAATTCTTAAAGATTAAATGAACAAAACAAACTAAATTATCGTAAAAAAGACAAGAGATATTTTAGGGAAACACTATACCTTGCTTTTATAGTATATTTTGTTACGTTCGTGTGTTGATTTGCATCTTCTGCACTAATCGATGTATTACTTTGTTAAGGTGGTATGTATTGTATTTTTATCTTTATGTGTGTATTTACTGTACTACCCCCATTACACAATGTCCCACGTGGGCTCTGTAGTGGACTGATAAATAAAACAAAAATATGCAAACGGTGTGCAAGGACAGAGAGACGCGCGAAAGAAAAAAAAAAGGAAAGAACAGTTTCCGAACCCAAGTATTAAAACTTTATATTAAGGTCAAACTATCTTCACTATAAGGAACGCGGATCCGCCGCGGTTGATTGGCAGGTAAGGTGTCGCGCTGCTAAGCTTGAGGGTGGGGGTTCAACTCCCGAAATGCAAAGAACACCCGCGTGCTTAGATTTACGAGTCGCATTCATATTCATAAAGTTCGTGTTCCTGGCACGGAGAAAGAGAGACCAAGAAACGAAATTTGGATGGAAGTTAATTCTCTCTCCGCCTAATCTCCTCCCAAAGTCGCGCACTTCTGCCGGCGATGCATGAGCTGCCACAGGCCATTGCAACAGAACTCTTCGTTTTGAGAGTTTAATTAGGAAGAGCAAGACGAGCGATGACTTCTTCGTCGTCCCGAAAATGTTTCCCGCGCAATGTGCTGTTCATGCGAGCGAAGAGGAAGAAGTCACTTGGTGTGAGCTCCGGTGAATATGGCGGGTGAGGCAACATTTCATAGCCTAAGGAGGCTGCATGCGTCGGCTGAGTGAGCCGGACTTTTCCGATGGGAGTTGCCATTTTTTTTTAGTTCCCTAGCGGTCTTACGCGGTATTACATAGAAAACAAGCTTTACATTATGCCAAAACTAGGTAGACGCGCACTCGTTTCGATGCCTCTCGTGTACGCTTCTTGTAAATACATAACACTGACAATGCGAACTTTATGGACGACCCCCGTAGGTGTACGTTAAAGAACCTCGGGAGTTAAAGACCTTCATGATGCGTATCGTGATTTCGGCACGTAAAATTCCAGTAACCTTTATTAAGGCGAAAGCCTTATGTCTCCTCAGTTCAAAAATACGGCGTAGTTGGCATCAACACGATTGGTCAAAAATAAAAAAAAAAGAAAAAGAAAGCGAAGTAATAAAGGGCTTTAGTGCCGGGGACCCGTAGTTGTCGGGTTCGCGCGTTCTTGCGTCCTATTGTACATCTCCCCGCTTTCTTTTGTTAGACAGCCGCAAACAAAAGGGCCCACAAAGGGCGGGACCCCCAAGGGGCTTGCCTACGCAATCCCCTTGGGGGTCCCGCCACTAAAAGTGTCTAATAAAAGCGTGGCTAAAGGCACGCGAGGTGCGCGGCTCAATTCGTTTTCGCGAAAGCGCGAAGCCGAGACGATAAAGAATAAGCGTCTTTGACCGAAATCAGTTGAATAGAAAGATAGATTCATCTGTGAACCTGCGTATGTGCATTAATGGGCCCCAAGGCTTGCCCCGTTAGCTCTAGCATGCCATCGTAGCATGCAGAACAAGTGGTGTCGCCAACAAGAGACTTCAAAAAACAATGCCACCGAATACACTTCAATGGATGCCCATTAACCTTCGCCTTAAATCGCCTGAGTGTCACTTAAAAGACACCAGATATATATATTTGTTTAATTATAGTGAGCGCGTATGTGCTGTTCTCAGAATAAGAAAAGCCTCAACACCAGATCTGTGCCTACCCCCGCCACATAGAGGGGGAGGGATACGCTATCCTCCTCCTGCTGTAATCCTCAGTGAGCATGCCTCTGCGCGACAGAGACCTAACGCCGAATCCTGTGCATAGCTGCAAAGAAACGAACCACCGCCTGCCTGTAGAGCGTGCTCTCACTGCATGGTCGACAAGTGTAGCGGCGAAGCCTGCGTTACAGCTCGTTAACCCTTTGAGACGCTTTGTACACGTTTGACTATACAGCTTGTTTTTGCTAGTTGTGTCGACTAGCGGCTACGAAAGAGCAAGATACGCTGAGCTTTTTAGATGTGAAGCATCTTATAGCGGAGTTCAATCCGGTGGTGGTGTGCGGCGTGACCACCCTTACTGGGCATGCGCGAACCATCTCCCCCTCTCCACTTCCCATCTCCCCCTCTCCCTCCCGCTCTCCCCTTCCCTCTCTCCCTCCTCTTTCCCCTCCTCCTCTCAACTTCCCCTCTCCCCTTTCCCCCCTCACCACTCCCCCTCTGAAACGCGGGCTCTACATACCGAAACACTGCTTCGCATCGCGTCATGGTCCCCTTTAGCGGGAGATGGTGTGATATTTTATGAATTGAGCCTTCGGAGTAAAATTCGAGCAGTTTGCACTAAGTCGCGCAAAGGTTGTCACAGCGACGCATGGGCCCGTCGACCGGCATGCCTAGCCTCGAGATGCGCGGCTTCCTCATCGGGGGTGCGAGCTTTCTTAAGACGCCCCGTGGATCCCTGGACATGATCGGGCGCAGCCAGGCTTTGTGCAAACTGCACCCTCGCTACACAATACTACACAAGGCTATGCTATGCGTGCCTGGATAGCCGATCGAGTGGTTAGGACGCTCGCCTTCGGATCGAGGGTACCGCGGGTTCGAATCCCGCCTCCTGAAGAATTTTTTCGGCAAGAATTTTTATCTTTCTTTATACCTTTCTTTCTGTCTCTATGTTTCTTTCTCTCTCTCTCGGTATGCAGTCGTTCTCGGGGTTATTACAGGCCACGCCGTAGCGGCGAGTATAGTGGGATCTGCCCAAACGCTGTGGCACATACCCGTTCATGATGATGATAGTTTAGTGGCACGGACACTTTGCCGAAGGCACTGTCAGGTTCGATGTGCCGCTTACCGCGAGCCACGTGAAAAACACAACTTTCCTTCGTTAGAAGTGAACATAAACGAAATTGCGTCATATTTATAGCCTGAGATTTTATTTTGTTTATGCAAGAACAGGAGCATGAATGACTTCCGGACAAATTGGTAGCTAACTGCAACTCAGTTAAGATTAGTCACTATAGAACACATAAATCGACATATTGCGACATTATTTCCGTTGCAATAAAATGTCCAGTGCATCGAAATAATGGGTAAATTTGAGGCATTTACGAGTACTAATGCATACGTCACGTCTGAAAGGGTGAAGGCGCAAAACGAACGTTGGGATCAGAAGCGTAAACGGGGCAGCGTTACTTTAAAGATGTGCACTGCATTTGAACGAAGCCTGTTACTGAACATAGCAAACAACGTTAACGATAGTACGCTCTGCGGCAATGTAACGGATGTGTGAGAAAAAAAATAGAAGAAAGATCAGCATCTATTTGGCGCTAAACGCGACAGAAATGCGCAAGCATTACGAATACGAAATAGTGCGCGCCGGCTTGTTCGAACAACTTATTTGATTTTTATTTACTTATTACTGGTACAAAATGTTAGCAAATAATAAAAAAAGAGCACGTACAAAGAGAACGGGTATATGCATCGTTACACAATGTAAGCTAGTGCAGAACAAAACATGATGATGATGATCGGTGGCCACAGATCCCACAAGGAGGCTCCAGTCAGTAGATGTTCTGGGGATAAATGAATCGACAGCGTTAAAGAGCTCGTTTCGCAGAAATTGCGGTGTCGCCGTCGTTGGTTGTGAGTGAAATATCGGCGTTGTCCGTGAGAGAAAATTCGAGATGGATGCAAATAAAAAAATAATAAAAATATACTCGGCTCGATAGGGAAGTTAACCCGGGACTTTTGCGTGGCCACGCCCGTGCTCGAAACAGCTTCGGAAACTCGAAATGAATGTTACGTATAGAGCGAGGAGGGTGATTAACAAGCGTAATACTGCGAAGCGTCGAATCACACAAAACACGTGCACTGCAGCACAACGAGTGGTTGGGTTTCCGTCGATTACAAAGTACACGGGCATAATGAACTATCACAAAAGTTGGCAGCTGGGCCGCCTGGGCGAGTTGGCGACAGTTCATGCTAACGTGTGAAGCAGCGCACCGAGACAAGGCACAAAAAGGAAGGTTTGTCCTGTCGTTTTCGTTCCTTTTGTGTCTTGTCTCAGTTCACACTTTAACAGATGCGCGTGTTGTATTACGGACATGGGCGTCCGGAGGGGGGTGCAAGGGGGGGGGGGGGCTGCCCCCCCCTGGAATTGCGGATAATATTTTTCTATGCAGTCGCGATTAGCTACACAGCTTGATTAGCATACTCAGGTCCTGGCCTTCAGGTTTGCCATTCAATTTCGCGCGTTACAAACTACTCGCTAATCTTGCATGTCATGTCACGGCAGTGAAAGAAAGGCTGCCAGTGCTGAATGCACCCCCCTGCAAAAAGTTCTGCGGACGCCCTTGCTTACGGACCCGTATTCGCAAAGGGAATAATTATGTGGGCACAATTCCCACCCGTGCTTGGCAGTTTGAAAGGGCCGATTTATAGGCGCACCGGCGTTCCTTTCCTCGAGGCACGGCTGTGGTGCCAACCGGGAAGCCAGGTTGAGAAGGCCCGGCTACATCGCGTTCTACTCTCGAAGGCGAGGCGTCCTCCGAGTTTCTTGGGCTAGAAATGACACAGCACCAACTTCAGTGGAATGATCAGTCCGTAAAAACGTGTGAGAGTAAGCGTGTCTTCGAGAGTTTGAATGTAATGCGCCCTCAAGACACTCTTCAAACGTGCACAGTGGTGGCGCAGTCTTCGCACCTCGTCGCTGAATGCAACGTATACGAGACGAGACCGATGGAAAACCGTCGGCTTTGTGAAAACGCGCCGGCTTGCGCGAAGCAAACCGTCGTAAGCACCGTGGAAAAACGCGTCAAGCGTGCACCGACTAGGACGAAGGGCATTCTCGAAGGCACTTTGTACAGTGGAATCTCGTCGGTACGTTTTTCTCTGGAACCGGAACATAAAACGCATTACGGAAAAATCAACCAAAGAGGTTCAAATAGAAGGAAAATATGCATACTCCGCCAGCAACTCACTTTTATTGAGCCACATTGAAGTAGCCCGTCAATTTGCGCAGCATTTTCAACGTCTCGGAGCATATTCCACAAAAAAAATAAAAAGCAAGCTGCAGTCTGCACATCCAGCTTCGCATTCGCTACGACGTGCGTCCAAGAGTTCGAGTGCGTCGCTCGCAGCGATATTTTCGCCGCGAAACGGACGCTGCTGCGGCCTCAGCGGCTGTGCAACGTGCAGATCGTGGCTAGTTCGAACGCGGTTCGAGCTATAGATATGCCGAAGAATAAACGTAGAAATTCTAGATGTATATTCGACTGAGATCCACTTTCGCGGTCGTATTATCCAATTCTGGGCACAAATGTGATTGTATTAAACGAATGAAAATGCATTAGTTCCAAGAAACGTTGGCCGAAAATCAAGAGAACAACGCATATTAGACCGAGAAACGTATTATGCAGAATCGTATCAACGAGATTACACTGTACTTTATTGAAGCTTGGGATCAACCAAGGGATAAACGCCGGCGCCGCACATTTCAGCTTCGTTGGTAAACCATTCGTACGGAGCGCTTGGGCGGTGATTTTGGGCGGTGATTTTTGTGCATAGGCGAGCAATTAATTCCATAACGTGTAATTCTATAGCGTGAATAGTCGACGAGGGCCATTGCCAATATTTCCATTCAATGATTAAACAAAATGCGCTTGCGTAGTAGCTGTCGCAGCGCTATTGTCTATGGGAGCTGCAATGCATGGCGCTTCAGCCATGCATGAGAATGATACATGGATTTGCCTAAGCTTTGTTATTTCGGCTCCGTGTGGCGTGCTTTCTCGCAAGACGAAGTCCAGCGAAAGTTCAGCAGACCAATTCAAAACAGTTCACGAGGTTCACAACGATCCTTTTTTTTTTTTTAATCCGAAACAGAAGCCAAAAACGCAACAATAAACAAAGCCACAAGTGCGTTCGAAGCCGCAAGCACGAAGGTTAGGCAAATCCATGCATACTGCTGTGTGTGTGTGTGTAGTGATTCGAAAGGAAAAGGAAAAAGGCACCTAATTTCTGCAGCCCAATAGGGAGCACGGCGGCTAGAAGGGGAGGTGTGCTGAGCGCGGCGGCCAGCCATAGGAGAGGGTGGTCCTATTTCGCGTGATCGCCGCTAGGGCACATCATAGCGCTGCCGTCTGGGGCGCCGTCAGCCCGTCAGCGTTTCCACTGGCCGGCGGTTTGTAGTTGTGTAGTTTGCTGTGAACTGTTGGCGTGTGCTGTTGTTTCATGAGTGCTGTGTGCTGGCAAAGATGCCGTCTACCTTAAAGAAAAAAAACACTCAGCTATGGTGCTTCGTGCCAGGGTATGATTCCGGCTACAGATCTTGTTCGGAAACAGTGTCCCTTTTCCGTGCACCGACTAGCCAAGAACTGCTCTTGAAGTGGGCACGCACCATTCCGAGGGCTGACAAACCGCTTCAAGAGAATTCCGCTGTTTGCGCAAAGCATTCGGGAAACAGCGGAATGAATGACAAAAAAGTCAAAAGAAAAAGTTTCGACAGATCCCACGCGTTGTGAGAATCGGTTTCATGCGAAGCAGACAGCGAGTACTTCTATGCTGTATTTTATGGACTTTAAGCCAAGCGTTACGAAATGGATCGACGTGTTCTCGTGAGTGGAGTAGCGGTGTGCACATCGTGGGCTTACCAGGCACGTCCACAACATCGGCATTTAAAGGGTAACTTATGGTACGACGTAACGTCAGCCCTCACGTTAGACCATATACGTCAGCATTATCGAAACTAATTAAGTGCACTTTATGGTGCAGTCATGTGAATATCACACGTAACTTTTGTTAATGTATTCGTCCGGGGTCGAACAATGTTTCAATACAGCTTGTTGAATCATATAGGAATACAAATGTAATGTTTATTAGACTGCTATACAAGCGGAGCTAGCACTGGAACCATAATTGACGTTAACCCGATATGACGCCTGTATCATAGGAGTACATATGTAGTGTTTATTGCTTTGTTATAAAACTAGATAGCCAGCACTACAACCACAATTGACGCTGCACCGCCATTACGCCTACATAGGGTGTTTTTTCAAAACAGTGTCTAGACATGGCGTGGCTCTGTGGTAGAATACCTGACTGCCACGCTGAATTCTTTGGTTCGATTCCTGCTGGGATCCTAATTTTTATTCTTTCCATTCGTCGGGTCAACGCTGCCGACGTCGGTTTTTCTTAACGCTCTCGCATTTAAATTACCACTGTCTGTTCTCGCCGCCGCTGGGTAGATATAAACTGTCAATGACCTGTGGCGCATACCCGTACACCGTGGCCCGTGGTAAACGGGTGTGTGCCACACGTGTCTGGAGGAAAGGGTATGACGACACACTCGACAGGATTTCCACGTTATTCATATCATGGCCCCACCGTCATATTCGTTAAATCCTCTTACCCTCCGATGCCAATTTTGGTCTACACCAAGTTAATGAGGCGATCATGAGAGCACCCAGACGTAGGCGGCTAGATAGATAGATAGATAGATACGTAGATAGAAACGCTCAAGTGCCAAAGGTTCGCTAAGAAATGCTTCGCATCTAATAAAGCCTTGCGTGATGCGAGACAAGCCACGAAAACGATCAAGTGCATTCTGTTCTACACAATAAAGTTTCTTTACCTAGTAATATGTTGCATTTACTTATTTGGTTTCTGAATTGAGCCTGAAAAGACTACCGAACGTTGTATTACCATGTATGCCATGGACTAATCCTGATTCTGTTGGCGTAATGTTATCTGCTTTCGCACGTAATGAGGCGCACGAATAAAATGATCAGAGCGCATTGGAGCATAATTAAGCCCCGCTCTCCCAGTAGTAGTTGCTTGCTTTCCGTCGGAACATAACTCGGCTCTGTACCCCGTATTTCAAAACCGCGTGATAACAGTAGCGCAATACAAGCTGTGCGCTGACCAAGGAACTGCATTATCAGCTAAAGTTTTATATAATTTGGTAACGCATTTCCACTGAAGCATTCTCCCTGCCGAGAACGGATAAAGGCCACGTTCGCTGACGGCGCCCCTGACGACAGCGCCGCCCCACGGCATTCACGCGAATGGTGGCCAGCTTTTGCCGCCCGGTCATCACACCTCCCCTTCTAGCATACCGCCCATCATTCCCTGCATCATTCCCGCGGTGGCTGAACGATCGCAGCGCCAGAGTTCCCTTTTGTAAGTATTGTAGGAAACGCTATGTACCAGAGGACCAGGATATTCATCTTCGCTTGTCTGTCTCCGTATTACAGCGCCACTTCCACGTCAGCCCTCACAGTGCCGCTTGCGATACTGTGCATCCTCAACAACAGCTGAGCTAGTCGGGCTCCAGCTGGCTGCAGACCTCCTGCGCAATTCGCCGGCCGTCACGAGCGCAGCAATCTTCTGCGACTCGAAACCTGCCCTGCGCCAGCTCGCGAGGGAGGAACGAGGCCCCCTTCTTGCTCAGCGTGCCGCTCTCAGCCTGCTGGCCCTCCAGGAACGAGGCTGTGATGTGGTCCTTCAGTGGCTCCCTTCACACGTCGGCATCGCGGGCAACGAGGCTGCAGACGAACTCGCAAAACGAGCACACTCCGCCGAGACTTCGCTGACGGATTACGCCAGCTCGTTCGACTCGGCACGCAACAACCTTCGCCGGGAGCTGGTGCGCGAGCATCCTGACGCACGGGTCGCCTCCGGACACCCCCCTCCTCCCATCCCAGCCACTGGTTTCGCTCGCCGCGAGCGCGCGCTTCTTCTTGCCCTGAGGTTCTGTGTGGCCCGCGGAACGCAGGCATCGTCTTCGCGGAGCCGCTGCACCGAACTGCACCGATTGCGGCGCGATCGAAACCCTGTGCCACCTATTGTTTGACTGTCCGTCTCTCAACACTGCGCGGAAGCGGCTCGCCATGAAGTACCGCCTCGTCGGACTGCCGTGTGCGACCCTACAGGACTTGCTCCATCCCACCGGCCACGTACACCGTCGCCGATCAGCCCTTGCGGCCCTACTAGCTTTTCTCGAGGATGCCGGCCTAGTCGAACGAATTTTCTAGCCGCTCACCACGGTGACTCGGACGCCCGTTCTCCTGCCCCCCCACCCCCTCATTTTTTTTTTTTGTTTTTCACTCATACCTTTCTTTTTCTTCTTTTACCATACTCTTTTCACTCTCACTGTCCCTTTAATCCCCAATCTCCCGTGAGTGTATCGGTTGAGGTGTCCTCACTTGAGAGACAGTTATTGTGCACTCCACACCCAATTTCCATTTTCATTTCCTTCTTCCTTTTAAGAATCACCCCCCCCCCCCCCCCCCCCCCCCCCCCACGACCACCGCCTTTTCCGTGCAACCACCGTTCGTATATAGCTGCGCACGCACCGCCGGCTTCAAATCGACTTATCGTGTTTTCCTCGTCATTATCTTTTTCAGCAGCTGGCGTTCCTATCGCTAAGGCAATAAAAAGGGAATAACATCTAGAACGATCTTTTTCGCCCGCGACTTAAAAGGCTCATTATTCGGGGCCATTTTCCGCGATTTTGCGCGCAAACAAGTGGGTACTTCAGAGGACGACGACACTGGCGGTTTATTATTGTTACGCGTCTGCATGAGCCAATGACCCCACCGAGTCATTCAACTGTATATCCCGATGCGGTTTACATGCTGTATTTGAAAATATGAAGCTCACATCGCACATTTTTTCACTCGATACTTCAACTTGAAAAAGCCCCATGAGGCGATAGCGACCGCCATTTCGGCATGGATTACGCGAAAGAGAGATAGAAGGTTCTTCAATGAAATACACAGAGAATTCTGACTGCGTACATGCAAAGGCGCCTACCATTGATTACACAAATGTCAGCGACTGCAGAAGGATGAGGGTATAAGAAGGGACATCGATGTATCGTCTTACTGCGAAACCAACACCATCGCAATCCTAATCCGTTGAGATAGGCAGGGAGGGGAGGGGGGAGACGGGTAAAAATTTCAGGGGAGCCACTTCGCTCTTGCAGCGTTCGCGTGAATAAAAAAAAAATAATAAATAAAAAGTACAAGTGAAGTTCACACAGTGGTGTGGATCGTGACTGCACGTTTCATCACTCTAAACCTTTCGCTTCCGCTGGTCGAGCTCGAGCGCGTTGGCGGCATGCGGTGCTCCACAATATCCACAGTAATTGCGCTACATGCGATGCACAAGAAAAAAATGAAAACAAGAGAAGAACTTGGGGAGGGGCGAAGCATGTAGGGAAGGGTGTTTCAGCTCCACTAACGTAAAACCTGTGGAGGGGCGAAGCATGCAGTGTGCGCGGTGTTTCCCACAGCAAAATCACTGCTAATGGGCAATGAGAGACAGAAGAAAGATTAGACACACAAACTCGCAGTCCGCTTTTAGTTAACGTGCACGCTGCGAGTCTTCATTGTTGAACTACGCACACGAGAAATCTCCCAGCGGCACTACATTGAAGGCCAAGATCTAGTGTCTATATATACGGGGTAGCCGGTGAACGGTTGTGCAGCGCGACCAGTCGGTTTCTTCAATCAAGAAACTCGCTAGCAGACGCTGCCTGCGTCGGCGTTGTCTCTCGCGGGCGAGGGCGCGTTCTCGTTCCTCGCGAACTGGTAGTTCAGCGTTCACCGCAGTAAGAGCGTTTCCATAGTCAACGCGTGCCGGTCGCTCTCTCTCGCCACACCGCGAGCGCTGAGGCGGTGGCAACCCTCTCTTGCGCTCAAGCAAATGGACAGGACACGACGATGCACGCAAGCGAATGGGTCACGACGATGCACGCGGCGACAACAGAGGACGATGCACCGCGGACAAGCGGAGACCGTATGTGCTTCGCCCCTAAAAGCGGCGTTCTCGCGGTAACAAGTGCACCGCAAAATGGCCACGGCGGATGGTTTTCGCCTTGGAGTCGTCGTAGGCAAATAAATGCATGCAGGTGGCCTGCGAGCTTTCTTTCTTTCGCATTGCGCAATGCTCCTTCCTAACTGTTTTCTTCCTCAATGACGGGAAATGGACCTTCATCCACGCACTTGGCAGCACAAAACTTCAGTGGCTACAGGCAACAACGACGGTCATGCGTTCATATCCAGGCAACAGTTGAGCGCAGCAACGTGAACTGAAGAGTGGCCTCGATAAAAGACCAGGTTGCCCCTATCAGAAACGGCTGACCGCCGTGAAGCCCACGATCCACAGTTACCGGAAAACGGCGCTTACAAGTACGCGTGTGCACTTCCGAGGGCCACATTTCTGTACGCCGGCGCCGGTCTTTTTTTTTTTTTTTCGCATACGATACCACCGCCTCTGTCGAAATGTTTCACAATTCGCTAGAAAAGCGAATACAAGTGAACCACGATTCTGCGTATCTGCGCAGCTGTGCACGCGGTCACACTATAGACATATAACGCGACAAGATTTGCGGCGTGAAGCGAGATGGCATAT
This sequence comes from Rhipicephalus sanguineus, assembly GCF_013339695.2. Taxonomy (NCBI): domain Eukaryota; kingdom Metazoa; phylum Arthropoda; class Arachnida; order Ixodida; family Ixodidae; genus Rhipicephalus; species Rhipicephalus sanguineus. Next base: position 133,051,159 of record NC_051186.1, read on the forward strand.
CGATGCGGAACAGCCGGGACAACCTTCCGGTCTACACAAAGGCCACATTTGCGTGCGACTTGGTGCGCACAGCACGACTCACAACGGAACGAGGGCTCCCCGGATAAAGAAAAAAAGTCACCCGGCCCCTTATCCATTATTTGCTTAAGACGACTCGAAGGCGAAGGCCATCTTGTTTTTCTTTTTAGTCGATTGTAAAAGCGACCTCTTCGTAATTCGAACGTCAGCGCGCTCGAGCTGGCGTCATGATGAAGGAGAGAAAAAAAAAATAAAAGAAAAACCCAATATGCGACATGAGACCGCCACGTCGTAAATCGCCTTTGTGGAACCGAAAATAAGCTTCGAATATGAACAATCATAAGAACCTCCGATTTGGCTGTTATTATGTTATTATGTGTAACTGTCGCAATAAAACTGGATAGAGGAAGGAGGGGGAGGGGTATAGGCATATTCCGGGAAGCAGATGTCTGCGTACCTTTCTGAGAAAGCAGTTGGTTATTGCGTGACTGGAACGCATAGAAAAACAGATAAAACACACACACCCACACACACTTACTCTCTCTCTCTCTCTCTCTCTTTGTATGCCTACTTAGATGAACAGAAACAGTATTATCTGCTCGGAATAGCAGAAAGCTGAGCTAGTTGGTAGAGATAGGGGGTTCAACCATACTTTATGTATGTTCGTGCGTGCGTTTGTATGTGTGCGTGTATTATAGCAAGCAAAACTGAAAAATTTCGGGGGGGGGTTGAACCCCCCCCCCCCTGGCTACGCCCCCTGGTGTCCGTGTTTGCACGCCCCCTCTTTTATTAACAACTGTCACGGTTTAACGTCTCAAAACATGAGGCACACCGTAGTAGAGGGCTCCGGACATTTCGAACACCTGGGCTTCTTTAACGCGTAAATCTAAGAACACGACACTCTAGCGTTTCGCCTCTATCGAAAGTGTTATAAATAGGGCGAGCTCAATACACAGAGTTTCAAAAAACAACTTCGGCCAAGCAAGGGCTCCTTTTATAATACCCCTTTCTTTTAGTCCTCCTGCTTTGTATTTAGCGAGCGCTATTGTATAAGCATACGATGTGATCTAGATGCATTTGCTGCTGTAGTGGGTTTCGTCGAAGCCTAGGCGTGTAGACATGCGCACTTCGGAAGCGGGACAGACACAGCAGCCCCCCCCTCCCCCCTTCTTTCCAATGGGTCAGGGGGAGAGTTGCGAATTCGGTCTTGTAACATATTATTTCGTAAGCATGCAGCGCATGGAAGCTCGTGTGCGCGTGTATACATATATATCTGCCCACATTGCCACTTTTATGGAGTACAAGGCGCGCTTTCCATATGGTACGGAGGAGTACAAAATCACCTCCTAGTACATCCGAACCACACCACACACCTGGGCTTTGGAAGAGAACCATAGGAAGCCCTACCTAGAGTTAGTTACTGGTGAGGGTTACTGGTAGTTACTGTATATGCTGCCTTTAAAGGTAGCATATAAGGTAACTCTACCTACCCCCGAAGACCAGCGACAGCTGATAGCGATCGCGGACCGTCGACGCGGCGAAAGCACATGGTTTCCTGTAAAGGGGAGACACCCCCCTTCCGAAGACTATGCCTAAATAACACCGAATAGAGATGTTTATTCTTTCTTTCTCTCTTTCTACTTCTTGCTCTTTATCTCTCTCTCTTTGATTATCTCTGTCAATCTTCCTTTCTCTTTCTTCTACATCCTGTGTAAACTTTATCGCGCTGAAAGTAGACGAAAGCTACGCAGAGGGAACGACACGGGACAACACAGTTTGCACTATGAGCAACCAACTGGCCCCTACCCTGGCTCTTCTTTCTACATTCGTTTCTCTTCTCTCTTGCTCCTTCTGTCTATGCTCGCTTTACTCTCTCCCGTCCTCGTTTTCCTCCTCACCCTCACTTCCCTTTCTCACTGTCTCTCTCTCTTTCCTGCTCTTTCTATCTCTGTCTCGCTTGCTTCCTCTTCCCCCCCCTCTCTCTTTCTTTTTCTGTCTTTCTTTCTCATTCTTCCTGTGCTATGCTGTATACTCTCTCCCCTCCTCCTCGCCCTCACTTCCCTTTCCCACCCCCTTGCTGTACTATGCTATACATGGCTATGCTCAGCTAGCGTGCCTGGATAGCCGAGTGCTTACGATGCTCGCCTTCGGAGCGTGGGAACGCGGGTTCGGCTTAGAGCACTGCCCGGGCCGTGATTCTCGGCCCGGGCCCGGCCCGAGCCCGGAACTCGTTCATGTTTACCCGCCCGACCCGGTGACTCAAAGCGAGACCCGGGCCTGGCCCAAACCCGAGAAAAAATTTCACCTACCCGGCCCGGCCCGACCCGACCGCAAATCGGGCCCGACAGGGGCCACTAATCTAGGCGGTGTTGCCCGAACATGAAATGGACAGCAAGGTGTTTAATTGGCAAATACCTACGCTTTCTTGGCCCATGTTTCGCTAACAATTATGCTTTAACCTACGGTAATTTCTCGTACAAAGGGGCTCACGGTGGAAACAGCTGAGCGGACACACTGGATACAGTGGATGTTTGTTCAGCAGTGCACGTATAATGTATACCTATAGATTTTTTTCTGCAAATACAACGGGAATCAAGGGCGTTTTGTAGCAGACAATATTTTATCAAGGAAAGTGTTTTGCAGCATGAGTTCATTTTCAATAGGGAGCGCATTAAAAATCCAAGACAGAGAACCACTTTGTTTTTGTTGCACTCTCGTTGAAATTTAAAGCATGCTCTAACGACAAAGCCGATCGTGCACCCTTCTGGATATATAGAACCTGTCTTCAGCATAATAGCACGTTGCCACAGGAAGAGAAATAGGCGAAGAAAGCCAAATTTATTACCTTGGTGTAAATACACAAACCTATAGATAAAAAATATAATGACCCGCGTGCGCCCCGTGTACTTTTAGAAATACGTATAAGGAGCCAAAAGGAAGAAAAAAATTATTTGGCATAGCATATTATTTGAAAATATAACACACTGCTAGTATATACAGTCTATAATCTTTTGTGGCATATTTTATAGTTTATTTCTTCACGTGTTATTCTGCAAAAAAATAAAATTGTCAAGAGATTCCGGCTTTATAATCACACCATGCGCTGTTGCATCACCTATCCTGCCGCGCTAAAAGTTTCTCGCACTGCTTGCGTTAGCCGCAGGGGCGCACGTCTACCTTGGGAATTCTAAGGCCTCGGCAGTCATTGTTCTCAACTTCCACCACTGGAGCAAATTTAGAATACCTCCGTGGACCTCTGCAGAATGAACATAGCTGTCCAGCTCGCCCCTTCATTTCTCTTGTTCTCGAACGCCGCGCCATTCTTCAATGTCATCTGTAAAACACCTCTTTGAGGGCTTCTCCTTGAAGTTTTCAGCACTGTATGTAATGCACGGTTTGCACCGTGCTCTTTTTTTTTTTTCATATTATGATGGTGTATGCCTTCTTAACGATGTTGTACAGAAGATCGTCATACCCTGGTGAAACTAGCGTGAGGTGGACGAAGCGATTTCGATCAATTTTCGGCGTTCGTTACCAGTGTGGTAATAAAGGCGCAAATAAGGTTCTCGAAGCTTACTCATTGGATGCATACGGTTCGAGATAAAGGGTTATCACCCCGCCCGGAAGTCGTAATTGTCGTTTTTCAAGCCAGATATTTCGTCAAGCGAATATACTTTGCCCCACGCCTTGTTTAATGGGCCTACGCTATTCCTGCACGTTTCAACGCTGTTGCGGCAGTATCACGTAGCTCGCGCACTATATAGCGAAGGGGCCTCAAACACGCGGCCCGCACATGACTGCCTTCGTCCCATTTTCTGTCTTTATAAGTACGTTCTTAACCTACAGTCATGACACGGCTAAAGCAACGTTTTTTCGTGACGCACGTACCACCTGCAGCCACCATGTGTTGATACATAACCGTTAAACAAAACTATACATTTCAGAATCGGCGTCCAGATTTTGTCAATTTGGAGATATGTATCCATACGTTGTTGGAATTCTACCTCCTAATACCTTTCGGAAATGATAAGAGATATGGAAAAGGTCTTTCAAATGGCAACGTTAGCTGACATTTGGTACGAACCCCCCTCCCCCTTATCTTCGCCACTGTCCTTTCCCCTGCGGGAGTAAATTTTCGTGAATGGGGCCCGTGAGCTGAGGTCAGTTTGAGACCACTTATATAGCGAAGCAAGACGAAAGCTCAGACGTTAACAATGTGGGCACACAAAGCAGGCTGTGCACGTCCATCTCGCGTCACGTGACCACTGGGAGTCATGACGGAACCAAGGAAAAAGAATGTCTTTACAGGAATTATATACAACGAGACTCCGTGCAGTTATTTCGTTTAAGTGGAGGGCTGGAACTTTCAAGAACGTTTCCCCGCTTTGGGGCTCCGTGATCGCTCTTGCGATCACAGAGTTGCGATCTTGCGAGTTATAAATTTATTATATTACATTTATTACTGCAGTTACAGAATAACATTTTTGATATAAAATAATTGCGAATGCAAATAAAGCACAGAATAGCGATATATTAACCATATAAGCGCCTGGTTTATTTACTTTTCACTCGCATGTTTCAGATAAGCCAAGTAGCCCCAAATGCAAGGAGCAGAAAATGTTCAGGACTTGTCCCTCATCAAACTTCTCCAAATAGCTTGCCCCGCATAAAAAAAAGCAGTTTTTTTTTTCGAGATGAAATGTGAAACATATATGTATGCACAACGTATGTGGAACAAACTTAGAGACAGTGAAGAGAAGAACGATTTTACTATAATCAGTAAATTGCTCTTTTACAATTCCAAAATCACGGTGCTCGCTACGACAAGGCTCTTGGTAAGCGATAAAACGAACAAAAATAAAATGCGGGTGGCGACGCCACCTTGAAGTTCGCGCAGCAGACGCCGTGACGTCATAGATTCTGACAGTGTCCACAGAGGCCTACGTAGTTCCTAATCGGTAGAAATGAAATACATTGACCTCTGAGGGGGCCATAGACCTAACATACCAAGTTTCAGGAAATTTCTTTGAGCGCAAGTCCGCAAAATACGACAAATACAGTTTGAAGTCCGTGACGTCGCGCGCGGTGTTTTTAAGGCAAAATTTAAAAATGGAACTTTGACCTTGATTTTCTCCCTTATTAATAAACTTATGATGACGAAGTTAATGACATTCGAGTTCTCAGAGTACACTTTATCAGTCTAACCCGATTCAGCAGTGTTTAGTGTCCCTTTAAGAACCCAGCAAAGTCCAAGCCCGGCCCGATCCGAGCCCGCCACCTCAAACCCGGGCCCGGCCCTAAGCCCGGAGCTTCAGGCCCGGGCCCGGCCCGGGCCCGCCGTGAATGTTACTTTACCCGGCCCGTGGGCCGGGCCGGGCCCGGGTTTTCGGGTAGGCGCGAGCCCGTGCAGTGCTCTAGTTCGGCTCCCGCGTCGCCAAGGAATATTTTTCACGAAGAATTTTTTTTTAAAGACGATAGTCTTTCTTGGGGAACTTAAACGCAGAAATTTTGGTCTGTCTTTCTGTCTGTCTTTCTGTTTGTCGGCACGTCCCTCGATTCAGCCAATTCAGCCACTCGGCCAAAGTTGAAGCACTTGCCCAAGGGCCAGCCGTCTTGAACTGGTATGGCTGTTCATACTTGTGAACGTTGTCGATCAAAAAGTAAATATCATGCATATCTGAGGTGCAACATCACTAGGTAAGTATTAGGTGGCGTGTTCCTTTAATAGAAAATGCATACATACGTAATTTTAAGGATCCTAGTTTCTTAAGCTGCGCTGAAAATGCATAAGAATGGAAGCTTGAGCGAGTTGGTATGCGTTCATCTTTGTTGAAACAGCGCTCACTAGACGACGACGAAGTAAAAGAAGGCACAGGACAGGCGCTGCCTGTCCTGTGCCTTCTTTTACTTCGTCGTCGTCTAGTGAGCGCTGTTTCAACAAAGCTGAAAATGCGACTGCGCTGAAATTTGCCTTCCTCCGTGCCCTTCGCACGAGCTCATTGTTGTGTTTCGGTTTCGGTTCTGTATTGCACTGTACGAATGCCATGGGTTGGTGTTGAAAAACTTTAGTTTTGAGAAGGCCAAGAAGGTGAAAAAAAATATTTAAAAAATGAAAAAGCAGCGTTGTGGGCGGCCTTCAGGCTGCCGGTTGTGGGCGCCGCTCTGGCGTTTCTGTTTTACCCAGGCGACGTGTAAATAAAAGTGTGTGGAGAGTACTCGTTGAGTGCGGACGTTTCTCTGCTTCAGCGCTTCGCGCCAAACCGCGTTTTCGGGCTGGCTGGCGTCCCCGCCGGTCGCGTTGGTCACCGCCGGTCTTCGCCTGCTGCTGCGCCGGGACTACCAGCACGCAACACAGCACTCATGTTTCCCGACGTATTGCCAGATGGCGTCCATATCTCACACAGCGCCTCTTCTATCGTCTTTACACGACATTTGCAGCGAAGCACGCAGATACGCGGCCAATTTTTCTTTCTATCCTTTTCTTTCTTTCTCTCTCTCTCTCTCTCTCTCTGTACTCGTGCTCTCGCCCATCAGGGTATTGCATTCCACGCCAGAGAAATCGCCGCACGTGTTCTGCGAGCGAAGCAGAAGATGAAGAAGAGATCGGGTGCCGGTTCATGATGACCATTTCTATTTCCGACAGACAAATTACGGCAGGCTTAAATAGATCCGCAGTTAAAATCCCCGGAAACAATGATTGTCCAGAAAAATGCATTCACGACACCAGCTGCGGGAGGCCCTTGTCTGTACTTTTTCTTTTCTTTCGAAAGTCTGCCCTTAGGCATAATAATTATTGATTCAGAAATACACATACAAATTTGCTTCGTGTATGAAGTCCAGTAACGAGCGGTGGTGAGGTCCACTAACCCAGCGGTCAAGGTCGGGTGGTCGGCCAGGCCTGAGGCCTGTTGCACGTAGGTGACGACGACGGCTTAATTGTAGACCCGCGCATGACAAACAAACAAACAAACAAACAAACAAACAAACAAACAAACAAACAAACAAACAAACAAACAAACAAACAAACAAACAAACAAACAGACAAGCATGTCCACAATAAGTGTGTGTCAGTTACATCGCCGATTGGAGCGTCGCAAAATGGGCACGATGTACCATACGGGCCGCGGTACTTTTGCTCCCAAAGGGTGGTCACGGATGGGGTAAGCGCAACCCCAACACGAAGCCTCCGCAACGTAACCTCCTCAATAAAAGTGAGTTGCTGACGGCGAATGCATGTTTTCCTTCTTTTTGTTCAACCTCTTTGATTAGTACGTTTTATTTTCTCGTTCCCGAGAAAAACGTATCAACGAGATTCCACCGTAAATCGATGTTTAACTGGAAATAAATCGCGCCGTCGGTGCCAATGAGCTTCCTATCTATTTATTTTGCGACAGGCGCCAAAGGCGACAAGGCCGTCGGGGAACCGAGGCGGTAGCTTGTCCGCATTGCTTTCCTGTAACTTCTTTTTTCCTTGTTTCATAGACAGCCGATCAGTGAAGTGAACCAGGGTGAGCGAAACCTGGAACGAATTTTACGCAGAGGCACATACTCTTCTGTAAGCGAAAGTCTAGCAAGCTCCGCACTGCATTGCAAATCTTCGTTTGCTTGCATAAAAAAAAAGCCTAATGTAAAGCATAAAACGAGGGGTACGTTCAAAAAAAAAGAAAAAAAAGGGAGTCCCTGCTTGACTGGAAGGTTATTCGAAACCCTTGTTTACTGGTCTCGCCCTACTTAGGACTCTTTCTTCCTTTCTATCCCTGTAGTTTTCGGCACACGCGCGCAGCAGCTGACACACATAACGCTGTTTCATCACGGGTAACCCCCCCCCCCCGCCCCCGCCGCTACGTTATAGCACAAAAGGGAGAGCGGAAGGAATGATGTAACTTCACTCGTCCGCATGCCTGTTTTGTGTTCGCTTGTAATTTAGTAGGGCCGCACAAATGGCGTCTTTCCCTATCCTCAGCCTCCTCCTCGCTCGTATTTGATTTCATCTCTCGCGATGCGCGGTGGGACGTGCTCACCAATGCGTAGGCCCCGTCCAACACCACCCCGTCCCGAAGCGGCACAAAGACGGGACACAGCCAGGATATCATTTCGGCCCGGGATGCCCTCCCACACCCCTCATCCCGAAAGTACCCTCGGAAGGCGAGGGTGATCTCGGGGGCAGGTTTGAGACACTCCAAACCACTCCCAGGGGGTTGTTAAGGGGGGCTTTACCCCTGCAATTTTTATTTTTGTATGTACATATCACGACCTTTTCTAGAGGAGGTCGTGGTTTCGTGGGCGCCGCCATATATTGCCTAGCGGGTGGCGCCATTTTTGGTCTGGCAACCCACTGGCTTGTGCGAAGCTTCGCGTTTGTATCATACGAACATCGTACATATAGAGGGGTTGGATACCCCCCCCCCCCCAAAAAAAAAATCTCTGGCAAAGACCCCCCCCCCCTTTCCCGGTGCGCCATCGCCCGTGTAGACATAAACTTGCTGTAATAGGCGTAAAGTATATAGCCGACATAAGAAAGTATAATACGGAGAGAATTGAGCATGCTCTAAAGAACGGAAGAAGCCTCAAAGCTATGAAGACAAAACTGTGCATAGGCAAAAATCAGATGTATGCATTAAGGGACAAGGAAGGCAAGGTCACAAACAATATGGATAGAATAGTTGAGGTAGCGCAAGAGTTCTACAGAGATCTGTACAGCAGCCGAGACAGTCAGGATGATAACGTAAGAAGCAGTATTAGCGCAGAGGAATCTGACATCCCACAAGTATTGACAGGAGAAGTAAAGAAAGGCCTAAAGGGAATGCAAAGAGGCAAAGCAGCTGGTGAGGATCAGGTAACATCAGACCTGTTGAAAGACGGTGGAGAGATTATGTTAGAAAAACTGGCCACCCTGTATACGAAGTGTCTCTCGACGGGGAGGATACCAGAATCTTGGAAGAATGCCAACATCATCTTGATCCATAAGAAAGGGGACGTCAAGGACCTGAAAAATTACAGGCCCATAAGCTTACTGTCCGTTGTCTAAAGCTATTTACAAAAGTAATTGCTAACAGAATTAATACGACATTAGAGTTCAATCAACCAAGGGACCAGGCAGGATTTCGTACAGGCTTCTCAACAATAGACCATATTCATACTATCAATCAGGTGATAGAGAAATGCGCGGAATACAACCAACCCCTATACATAGCCTTCATAGATTACGAGAAGGCATTTGATTCGGTGGAGACATCAGCAGTCATGCAGGCACTGCGGAATCATGCATCGACGAAGCCTATATAAACATAATGGAAGAAATCTACAGCGGATCCACAGCCACTATAGTCCTCCATAAAGAAAGCGACAGAATCCCAATAAAGAAGGGCGTACGGCAGGGAGACACGATCTCTCCAATGTTATTCACCGCGTGTTTACAGGAGGTTTTCAGGGCCCTAGATTGGGAAGAGTTAGGGATAAGAGTTAATGGAGAATATCTCAGTAACCTACGATTCGCTGATGACAATGCATTGATGAGTAACGCGGGAGACGAATTACAGCTCATGATTACTGAACTGAATACGGAAAGTAGAAGAGTAGGTCTGAAAATTAATATGCATAAAACTAAAGTAATGTGGAACAATCTTGGCAGAGAACAGCGCTTTGCGATAGGTGGAGAGACACTGGAAGTTGTAAAGGAGTACGTCTACTTAGGACAGGTAGTAACCGCGGAGCCGAACCATGAGAGTGAAATAACTAGAAGAATAAGGATGGGATAAGGCTCATTCGGCAAGCATTCTCAAATCATGAATGGTAATCTACCACTATCCCTCAAGAGAAAGGTATATAACAGCTGCATCTTACCGGTACTTACCTATACGGAGCAGAAACCTGGAGACTTACAAAGAGGGTTCAATTTAAATTGAGGACGACGCAGCGAGCGATGGAAAGGAAAATGATAGGGGTTACCTTAAGAGACAGGAAGAGAGCAGAGTAGGTCAGGGAACAAACGGGGGTTAAGGATATCATAGTTGAAATCAAGAAGAAATGGATATGGGCCGTGTACGTAGCACGTCGGCAGGATAACCGGTGGTCATTAAGGGTAACTGACTGGATTCCAAGAGATGGTAAACGCGTGAGGGGGAGACAGAAAATTAGGTGGGTAGATGAGATTAAGAAGTTTGTAGGTATAACGTGGCAGCAGAAAGCACAGGACCGGGTTGATTGGCGGAACATGGGAGAGGCCTTTGCCCTGCAGTGGGCGTAGACAGGCTGATGATGATGATGAATCACCCCTTCCCCAACTTCTCTCTCTCTCTCACGTACGCACACGCTATTTACTTGTTTAAAAAAGTTACAACGAAAAGCGAAGGTGTCTCATAACTGTGTACATTTGAAGCGGAATGTTCCTTCCATTAAGAACGTTCACGCTGTTGCACTCAGCTACCGCATATGAAATTATATTTACGAAAGAAATTCGGAGTCTGCCACGATATGCTGCAGCTCGACAATGAGGCGCTCACGTATCGAATTACGAGGTGTTTACTTACATTCGAATTAAATGCACTTCCACTGACGTCTTACCGTCGCTCTCGCGAAGCCTTTATAACTCATAGATTTCGGCGGCGTCGTACACGAAAAACCCGGCACCGGCGTGAGCGCTAAGAAATGCGTCCCTCCAGGTGCGCCGGCCACACGCGTATTGGTACGCGCCGTTTTAGGGGCGAAGCTCCTTAAGGCGGCACCCGTTCGTCCCTCGTAGTCGTAGTAGTAGTCGTAGTGCGTAACCATTCTTACGCTTTGACCTCCAAGGTGGTGCCGGTGGGAGATTTTTCCTGTGCGTTGTTGAACAATAAAAAATTCGCAGCGTGCGCGTTAACTAAAAGCCGAATTCTTCTGTCTCTCATTCCCCATTAGCAGCCATTGGCATGTTCCAGTAGGAAACGTTAGTAGAAGTAGAAATGTAAGTGCTAGCTAAAAGCCGACTTCTTCTGTCTCTCATTCCCATTAGCAGCCATTGTTTACCTCTAAGGTAGTGCCTGGTGAGATTTCTCCTGTGCGTCATTAAACAATAAAAATTTTGTTCAAAACGCCGTTGATTGATGAAATAAACCAACGAAAGACGCCAGATGTTTTGTAAAAGCAAAACGAAAGAACGCCAGATGTTTCTAAAGCAAAATGAAAAGACGCCAGCTGCTTAACGAAAGACGCCAGATGTTTTCTAAAGCAATGGTTTTCTAAACAATGAAAATTCACAGCGTACATGTAAAATTAAAGTGAGCTGCAAGTCGTCATAACTCATCGAACCTTTAGTATAAACGCGCCCGATCTCACGTCGGTGATGATGTACTGGGCAGAATTCACGGAAGATTCACGGTTTACCGATGAACCTCCGCAGCTTCGCGCACTCATCATCATTCACTCCGTGGATATGCTGTTTCCAATAAGCGGCGCTCTCTCAATCGTGGGATCGTCGGCGATCGGCCGTTCCTGAGACGAGAATCTGATCTTCTTTCGAGGGGTGCTATTCTGGACGCTGTCGAATTCCGCCATATTGTCAAAATTTGTAATGGCAGCATTTTAAGCCAATCAAAGAGGCTTCAGCAGCCCTCTGGGCCAATCAAAGTTGACCAATGGCGGAACTGGACAGTGTCCAGAATAGCACCCGCGGTCGCTTTACAGTGTACTAGAACACTGTAGTCGCTTGTCATATCATGCTGCCACATATTACATGGTTGCCTGGATACGAACGCATGATCGTCGTTGTTGTCTGTATTCGCCGCGAGATCGGGCTACAGGTGGCAGCACCGTTGCCGCGCTAGTGTGGATGGGCGGTTGTAAACGCACACAAGACCGCTTCTTTGTGAGCGATTTGACCCGATTTCCGGCAAAGAAAATGCGTTGACTGCAGCTTTCTGGTAATAGGTGCGCTCTTCATTCCCGAATTAATGCACGAAGCGCGCCGAACGTTACTATTACTTGTAAGAGTAGCGCATTCTGCCAACGAATCGGTTGCCCGCCTTCGGCAACAGTCGGCGTTTTCGCAGTGGATGACGTTTTCTTGTTGTTTTATTTGCACATGTTTATCTTGTGTTCCACCTACTATACACACTGCTGTAGCGCGACTGAATTAATTATTTACTTTTTGTTCACCTGGATACCCCCCAACGAAAAGAAAGCCCGTATTCCTGCACGATGAGTTCAAATAGCACTTTCTTATTCATCCGCATTTCTTGTTCAGTTCTTCATGAAATGTAGGACAGTTGATAGGTTTACTGAGGAAGGCTACGTGGCTGACAGCACTTTAGCGCTACGGGGACGTTTAACAAGCACACGCTTGTTTTTGTAACGGTACACGAAGGTAACTGTACAGCACGGAACTTTCTTCGATTGATTACTTGCACGAGAGTAATGGAAAAAAGGCCCGGTTATTTCATGGGACCAAAGTACGTTTTTCATGCGAATAATGTCCGCAGCCTTCCCTCAATCTATAACAACGCAACACAAACGCTAAAGATAATATAAAGAAAAAAAAGATGTGGCTTCGCGTGAAATTACTGCGACATAAATGTAAAGCACGCCGTTTGGATTATTTCTGACCATCAGGGCTCTTTAACACGTACCTTAATCGAAGTACACGGGTGTTTTTGTATAAATTTTGCCACAAGTTAAAATTGTGCAAGGCAACTCAGTTTTGCGATTTCCGGATCATTCCATTTTCTGTTCTTTTAATATTTCTGTGTAGTGGGACTAGGACCGTACACACCTACAGCTCGTCGCGTAACCTATAACGACAGTCCCGAAGTAGTACACCTAGCCACAACGCGCAAGTGCACGAGAGCCTTTTTTTACCACCGACCTGCTAAAAGGCTATATTCACATGAGATTTAATACTTCTCATCTTTAGGGCAACGCCTAGTGCGCTTTGCAGTGCGCTTGAACCACAGAGCGGCACCTACACTGATATGCCTCTCGTGAACGGAGGGTACGACGACCACACACAGCACTCTCGACAAGTGCACTCACTGATATTAAAGTGTAGTACATATCTAGCCGATCAAGGCCAAATGCTTCTTTACATCGTGTTAGGCATAATATGTACGTATTACCGCTTTTTGAGCACCTGCACGACGTACGCGCACATGCAAACACAACGTGGCTAGCAGACGACGCATGGAGCAATCCACACTAGGCGCGGTTCAACCAGCAGCCGCTAGGCGGCGACTCCGCTCGATCTCGCGGCCAATAGCAACTGTTGCACTGCTAAGAACGTGGATGAATGGAGGAAGGAAAATAAAGATAGGAGGGAGCATTCTGAGGTGCGATATAAATAAATAAATAAATAAATAAATAAATAAATAAATAAATAAATAAATAAATAAATAAATAAATAAATAAATAAATAAATAAATAAAAGTAGTAGGTCAGGCTTCGCTTGCCCGTCTTTTCGCGATAGAGGATGGGAGGATCCTGAATTAAAAAGAATGTTACTATAACTTAAATGAATTTACGTTGGTTTATCGGTATCCCGATTCGTAAAAGATTAAATCTGGAGAGAGCGGCGCCATACAAGCTTGAGCACAAAACGGCCAGTCAGAGCTGGCGCGTTGGATTCCTCCTCATTAGCATAAATAATGTTCGCCGAAGTCCGCCATATCACCGTAGCAGTCTCCGTACTACTACATGCATTGCGGTACGCGCGTGTGCCACCGAACAAAGCGAACGCGTACAATATTATCAATACACCAGTGACGTGCGTAATGAGCCAGTGTTTCCGCATCGGCTGTCTCCTCTTTCGTCCCAGGTCGCAAAGGTCATCAAATGATGATCTCTCACGCGACATCGATCTCTGTCTCGGCGAGGAATTATTACTACAGTTCCCGGACCGGTGTACAAGGGCGTCTGCAGAACTTTCCGAGGGGATCCAGCACTGGCAGCCATTCTTTCAATGCCGTGACATGCCTAGAAAGGTTAGTCACGGTGTGTAACGTGAGAAGTTGGCTCGCAGTCCTGAAGGAAGGAAAGGAAAACGGGAGAGAGGAAAGACAGGGATGTCCTGAAGGGCGTTTCACACGGATATGCGGGACATCTGCAGGGTGTGCTAATCAAGCTGTTATGAGAACCAGCACATAACGAAGCCAAGGAAGCTATAGCGGACTTTAATTGTGCAGTTTTAAGTGTGTAATTGCGATAGAGATGTGAAGAAAGTAAAGTGGACGAAAACACAAGGGACCGAACCTGCTGCAACCTTCGGATTCTCTTCTTACAATTTGTTGTCTTTTCGCCCACTTTTGCTTTCTTCACACCTATATCAAATTACTACAATACACTTAAAGCAGTAGAATTAACGCCCCATATATGCCTTCATTGTCTGCTGGTTTTCAATCAGGTTGCGTCGAACAAAGAAATATTATGAGCCCTCGAAATTCCCTTCCTTCATTCTAATCAAGCGGCGCAGCTTATCGCTACTGCATAGGAAAATATTGTTCAAAATCCCGGTAAGGATTTGGGATAATATATTGCATTGCACAGTGCATTGTTACCGCATCAAGTCAAACTTGCCGCGGTAAACAATGCGCTGTTGTTCCAAAGACAGGCCAGACAATGAACTTTATTTTATCCACAGTTATTTTTTTCCCCTTCCAAACGCCGTTTCGCGCGTTTACACATCGTGGTGTTCTTATGCATGTTATGGTGCTTGACGTACTGCTGATCCGAAGGTCGTGGGATCGAATCCCGGCCGCGGCGACCGCATTTTAGATGGAGGCGAAACTGCCAGATGGGCACGTTAAAGAACCCCAGGTGGTCTAAACTTCCGGAGCTCTGCACTACGACGTCCCTCATAATCACATCGTGGATTATTTGTGCATTGAACTGCAAAAGTAGTCAGCACGCCCGTGTTTATCGCGTCGCACACGTTGACAAACGAATATCGCACAAATTGTGTCGCCCTGAAAAAAAAATTTTTCGATTAAGTTACGCGCGTTGCGAATCAACTGGTCACAGCTTGTAAATTGCGATATTCGACTTGCGGCTATGCAATGAATTAAATGCCAATTATATTAAATTTATGCTAATTAGTCGATTACGTATATGGATTTCTCGCGGAAGTTATGTTATTCGTTTCGGGTAACGGCCCCTCACCAGGCTCTGAAAATACGAAAAACGAGCGCAATGTTCTCTCCTGGCGTCTCTCGTCTTTCTGGCGCACTTCGTGACGCAGAAAAGTGATTCACGTGACGTCCAGAGCGTCGGCTCTGGTGACGTCTATACAGTACATACTCTCGATTGGTCTATACGCGAAATATCGGACGTGAATTGACTCTGCTTCGCCATGCAGCCGCCCATCCGTTCTTCCTTGCAGGGGCGTAGCCAGCTAGGGGGGGGGGGGGGGGGGGGTGGGGGGGTTCAACCCCCCCCCCCCCCCCCCCGAAATTTTTCAGTTTTGCTTGCGTATATATACACGCACACATACAAACTCACGCGCGAACATACATAAAGTATGGTTGAACACCCCCCCCCCCCCGAAAAATGTTTCTGGCTACGCCCCTGGTTCCTTGCCTCGCATGACAATCGTGCGCGATCAACGGATTTCACTTCATTTTCTGTGTTTACGACTGCGCAAACGGAGATACCAGCGTGTAGCCGACAAGCGCGAAATCTTGATAAGGTCATTAACGCTTAGTGCGCACATGGTACGCGTGCTTTTAAGAAATAAGTGGCGAGGGGGAGATACGGCCCGTAGGAAGGGAGGCGAACGCGAGGAGGAAACCACAGTTGTCTCGTCTTTGAACGTTGACAACAGTTATGTTATATATATCTGCCACAGGCGATTTGCAATATTTTTACAGTGGAAAAAAACAACAACCAGGAGATAAATACACAGACACGCACACACGCAATAGAACATCCTTGATGCATTCCTGTTTTTTCCCGGCACCAGCGTTCGCGACGTTCTTCCAGATAGTACGCCTTTTCCCGGTTTTTAGAAACGTGAGAACGATATATATATATATATATATATATATATATATATATATATATATATATATATATATAGTTGAAGAAATGAAGGAGCACACTTACGAAAATTGCATAATATTTTCACTCATTTACGTTTCGGCCGTCGGCCGAAACGTAAATGAGTAAAAATATTATGCAATTTTCGTAAGTGTGCTCCTTCATTTCTTCAACTACATGTGCACCGGACCTTCAGAACTTTCTTTTGACTTATATATATATATATATATATATATATATATATATATATATATATATATATATATATATATATATATATATATATAAACCTTATTGTGTATTCTGAAGAAAAACCCTGCGAATGATATCGTATTTAAAAAAAATCGTTAGATTATATACACCCCCGGAACCACCCACCACAAACATACACTGTATTAACTTCTTTAACATTGTGGGCAAATATGGCGTAAAAAATACACGGTGAAATTGCAATGTAAGAACTAAACTCAGATAGTGCGCAGTTGAAACGCTTTGTGTAAGCATACGACAAACAATGGAGTTCTCTTTTTTCTTATTTTTTTATATAAGAATTTATGCAGTAGTGACAGATTTTTTTAAAGAACAATAGCCGCTATATGTAGTTTTGCGCACGATGTTGCCCATGAACGCAGCTAGATAAATGTTTTTTTCTTGGAAGCAGAGCTTTATGTTCGAAAAGTTCATGAGGATACCAGAGGAAATCACTGGTCGATAGGATATATGCATCAATATACCACTACTACAACTACTATAACAACAACAACAACAACAACAACAACAACAACAACAACAACAACAACAACAACAACAACAACAACAATAATAATGACAATAATAATAATAATAATAATAATAATAATAATAATAATAATAATAATAATAATAATAATAAAAATAATAATAATAATGCACGTGTTATCACGAAGGAGACAGTGTGGCTTTTAGAGTAAAAAAAAATCTTTTTATTGATATAACAATAAATATGACAGCACAATGCCAGCAGGTCGTCGTACTAAGTTTTAAAATAAACCGAGCAACTAACCAACAACTGAAGTTCCCCAAAAGCGCGCGAGGAAATTAATGTTACCCGCGTATACTGACGGAAATAAGCAACGGATATCCCCGCTGCGATAAAAAATAAATGAATGAAACGTTTGCTACAGACGGTTGAAAGGCAAATGTGGTTAAAACCACAGAGTTTCCTAGAATAACTTTATGGTTGAAACGAAATGCTGGAGTTATAAGTATGCGCCATATAGTCTTAATTTGCGCATGCCGTGAACCCTTTCTGCGCTGTTGCAGGGTTGGGAACACAATCTCATAACAAGATTGTGACATGCACGTAAATCTATATTGGCTGTGTGTATATTATAAACCCTTTGTTAGCACAAACAGTTTGTTAAGTATACGTACACAATGCGCATATGTTAAGTGAAGCAACCATATCAAGTTTCCTTCGAAGGAAACAGTTCAGCAGCTTTAAATAGCTCAGAATCGAGACTGTCCCAATTTACTGTTATTATTTTCCGAGAGATATCGTTTATAAGGACATCAACTCTGGAGAATACCGCATGAATGTTACGAGTAGGTAGATGCGGTAATCTTCACCGAAAAACGACGCGGTACAACCAAGCGTGCACGTTAGCAATGTCTTAGGTCCGACTTCGATTCGCCTCGCAATATATATCGACGAAGAAAGGAGGGAAGCGGGGAGCGCGATCATCGAACCGTCGATCGAATCACGCAATGCACGGGAGCTTGGCGGCGAAGCTCACCTTACGGCAGACGATTTGGTTCGGGTTCTCCTCGTTCCCCGTGGCGGCGGCCGACGATGCCGCCGAGCCGCTGGCTTGGCTGTTGCCGCCTCCGCCGCCTCCTCCGGTGTCCGTCTTGCGACGGTACGCCATGGCCAGGCGCTCGCGCGGTGCCACGCTGCGGCCACCGTGCTCTAGCCTCGGTGCCGTGGTGCCACCATTCCAGCGGGACGAGCAGCAAGCTCGCGGGCCGCGCGCCAGCCACCAGCGCGACGCCTGCGGCCGCCGATCCAGTACACACACACTCAGGGTCGTCGTACCGCACTGACGCCGCTCGCTATCAAGTTTAAAACCACGAAATGACCCGCCCGCCCGCGCTGGCTCTATTCTTCTCCTTACGCACCAACTGGCGGCGGATGCACAATAACACACCGGGAAGGGGAGGGGATCGCCGCACCTGCGTTGGCTCTACCCGGTCCGGTACTTCCGACGTTAGGCCTAGTCACTTATCACCGTCTTTGCACTCACGCAGGAAGCGCGACTCGGGCAACACCGCGACGCCGTTATTCGTTGGTCGGGTGAGCCGCCTAGGATTGGGTCGAGCGCTCGCGCGAGACACTCCTTAGGCCTAACGTTCGCTCCCCATCGCGCTCTTCACGCTCGGAGCCGCCGCTGCTCGTCGGTCTCGCACCGTAGACGACGACGCACGCAGCCTTGCAGAAGCCACGGGAGATTCGGCTGGGGCGCCGATCCTAGCCGCCGAGGTACAACACCGGCGATTCTCCCGCGAGGCATTGCTACGGTCGCCGTAATCGCGCGGTAGTGCAGTGAAGCTAACACACTGTGCCACAGACGGGCTTGCTAGGCGGGCACGGTCCCGGAGATGTGATGTCGTGGCGGCTTATTGCCGGGCCGTTAGCGATGTCCGCATTTTTGCGAGCCGATCACGCACGACCACACGCACGCACACAAAACGCGCACGCCAGCGAGCTGGCAGAAAAACACCGAGAAGCGAAAGCAGCGGTTGAAGGGAAGCCAGCAGCTGACCTAGCGGCGGCGGCCGTTTACAAACAAAAAGGTGCAAAACCGAAACAACATCGCGCCCGGCCAATCGCGGGCCCTTCCCCGAGAAGCGCGGTCACGTGACCGAAGCCGGCCGCAAGTAGCTGTCGCCATCTGTTGCGCCGCGGCCGAAGCGAAAATTTCGCCGATCAATTCCGGCTTTCCTTTTTTTCGATTCATTGATTCGGTGCCTTCAACATTACACCGAAAGTCGGTGAAATCTCACCGTAGCAGTAGTGGTCACCGAAGAAACGCATCCACGCAGCACTGCAATCGAGTGTGCGATAAACAATTCGGTGCATCCGTACTTCGTTGTATGGAAAACACACACACACACACACACACACACACACACACACACACACACACACACACACACACACACACACACACACACACACACACAATCATCATCATCACGTGAATCTGACGTAACTGTGCAAAACGACGTATCGAACTGGTTTGTTTTTGAAGGGGATTCAAGCGAGTACCGGCATATGCGTGTCTACGCTCCGCATGTCACTGGGAGAGTAGACACCCTCGCGCTATTAAAAAATTATGATGCGCGCGAACCGATTTATATGGCATTAGTGAGCGCGGAATTAACCGCGCGCCCGTCACTCGACATGTATCAACTACACTGCACACAAATAAATAGTAATGGTTCGCAAATGAGCACACATAAGGGGCACAATTGAGTGAGGAAGTCGAGATCTCTATGCAAGATAAGGGACACCGGGTTTGTCCAAATTGATTGGGCGATCCAAATGCGGCCCCCGACCAGTGCCAGTCGATTAACCTCAAGGTACGGAATATCAATTGTCCATAAACGGCACCCGCTTGCTTTTCTTGTTTTCGTCACTGTATTTAAATATGTAGGCAACGAACTAAACGATCGTTTCGCTGTCACGCTACACCACTAGGCGCCCGAGCTCTGCAAGAAAGCCAATCTTAGAATATTGTGTTCTGCAAGGCGGCTTCCCCACGAACCTAGGCTGCGATGCAATGCAGCACAGTCACCCATTCATACCCACTCAAGATCTTTGCAGGCATAGAGTTTCCTAAAATATTTACTAGAGGGAAGTGTGGCACTGAGCTCGTTCAGCCACCTAGGAATGATGGGTAGTACATGGATTTGCCTAATCTACGTGCTTGTGACTTTGTTTATTGTTGTTTTGACTTTTCTTTTGTATAAAAGAACGGCTCGTTACGAACCTCGTCAGCAGATTTGGATTGGTAAGCCTAAAGGGGCCGAGTTGGTGAAGTGGGTGAACTTTGCCGTGCGACAAAGCCACTGTAGGCCACACGGAGCCAAAAGAATGAAGTTTAGGCAAATCCATGAACTACCCATCATTTGCACGATGGCTGAAGCGTCATGCGTTACAACTCCCATATACACTAGTGCCAGATTTCCCTCTAGTGTACTATTAAGAAACTTTATGTGTACAGGGAATGAAAGAAGAAAACTCAGTGAAACATGACTGATGACATAGACAATTTATTCAGGGCCGTCTTTGGTGACGAGACATATTAAGTAACACCCACTACACCGAGCCGGCGATGCATTCAACATTCTGTTCCATCTGCCTGCACTTTGGGAAACTAGATTAGGCAAGTGCTGCCCTTCAGCAGTGAAGTTGATATGCACAATACGCACCTGATGAAACTTGTTCTTGCTTTCATACTTGAAATGGTAGCGTCATTTTGCAATAGTACTTTGTTGAGCTCATAAACTACAGCCCATGTTTGTTGCACTAAACGACATTATCATCACTTTAACAAATGCTCACGTACGCGAAGCGGTGGTGCTATTTTGTGCACATTTGCGCTCGTAAACTAGTACCACTATGATGCACCGCTTTTAAAAGTAACCAACGACTGCATTGTTAAGTATGGTGGTTACAGGCCATATGCAAGGAAGCTTGGCAAGAAAGCATTCCTGTAAAAAGTGCAGGCAAATCGAACAGGTAGAAGAAAAGTGAACTGCGAAGAGTTGTATAAATAAGCGTCACTTCATTAAAAGCAGCACCTAGGGACGAAGGACCAGGGGTGGGGTGGAACAAATAAAAAAAGAAAGACCACACTTTGGAAGTCCAGGAACAACGGAAGTAGTCGACAGCACAGCCTGTATGTACATCTTCCTGAAGCATGGTGGACTCTCGCGCGACACACTGCATCGCAGCAAGCTGTCAACTCAACAGTCTAAAAAACTGTGCCGTGTTTTTTGAAATCAAGACAACCAAGATGTTGCACGGCACATGACTCGATCAGTGTTTTCGTGCGGCGCGACGAAAACGCACTGCCACCATTTGCCGATTTCGGATAGACGGCCGTTCACAGTGCGAAGGTGACTTGTCGTTGCCGCAACTTCCTCGCGCAACGTGGCTTTCGCGGAGGAGAGGCGTTCATATGAAGACTTGCTCGCTTGCCAGGCTGTCGGCGAACGGCTGGACGAGCGACGACGTGGCAAAGTAGAAGATGAGGCCGAATGTGATCGAGATCGGCAGAGCCGGAAGTGCCTTCTTGAATATGGCCAGCAGGAGCAGAGTTAAGCACAGACCCTGCAAGAGTGCAAGTTGCATGGTGTGGGTTAATAACCCCAATTCAGTGTACTGGTCGCAAAACATTGTCTGTGAAACAGATCCTTGTTCTTTTTCCTGACAGAAATTGTTCTTGTTTGTGTCTCTGTTATTGAAAACTCACTGCTGACTACTTTTCTATAAAAAATGCTATGTATGCTAGGATTATTCCGTGACATGCTTGCACACCATTTGTGACCTGAAAGCAGCAGGAGTGCAGCATTAATGCAAAGAAAGACAAGCTCCTATCAGGGATAATGATCGCAACATGATCTGAAAACATGATCACTGATCACAACAATAATCATAATCTATGATGATTACTGTGTGATAAAGGGAAGCTTTAAAGGGAGCGACTGTGTTTTAGAGCACAGCTAACGGTGCCAAGAGAAGTAATCTTTCTCAGTAAATGGAGCGCATGTTAACTGAAACAGACTTCTCTCGTCCCTTCCGTTTAACGAGATTCCGCCGTGCATGTACGGGGGCGCATGGCACTGATTGATCATGTCTGAATTATCAGCATCCGAGTAACTGGACCTTGTCGACTGTAGCTTTTACACTGCGCACACGACTTACGATGAGGATGGCCACGAAGCAGGCGACAGTCGTGTTCCAGTCACCGTAGGAGGACGCCTTCCCCACCAAGACGCTGTAAAAGATGAAGTCGCCCAGGCCAAGCTTGACTCCTCCTGTTGAAAGAAGGCAGCGGGGAGCGCCAGAATCAATGTCTGGGGTTTTACGTGCCAAAACGGCTATGTGACTGGGAGGCATGCCGCAGTGGGGATAGATGTAGGATTAATTTTTTTTGCCGACCTGACATTCATTAACGTGTGCGTAAATCTCACATCAGTCTTAAAACGTTTCCATGGGGAGCGATTCCTGTGCTGATCTCTGTAGCTCCCCCCTTCCCTTACTGGCAACCACAAACAACCAACTGGAAACGCTTTTCAATGACGAGGTCAGAACACTTGGCAAGTCTGTGTGTATCGTGGTTAAGCTAACAGCTTGCCAAAGACAAAGGACAAAGATGAGTAACTCAACATAAGCATTGTGATATAAAATTATATTGCAGCTTTAACCCTTTGCGGTCCAAAACCTTTACCCACTTTCCGGCTCTAGCGGTCCGAAACTATTTCGCCAGTTTCTGGCGCCGCGAATAAAAACACAAGCTGTGGAAGAGAAACGCACAGGATATTTATTTTTGCTCCTGCATTCTGCAGGCAACTCTTTTAGTGATATTTGGGCAACGTATGATACCGCTCAAAGCATTCCCCTGTGTGCAGGCCAGGGTTATTACTGCAGGTTTCCACCGCCGCCGTCGTCGTCTTCGTCACTCACTTCTGTCGAATCACTGTCATCACTGTCTGGTGGAGGCACGTAATTCTCTTCCTCACTAAAGTCATCCTCGCTTTCACTAAAAGCACCGCCGTAAAACGCACGCGGTGAAAACGTGGCCATGCTTCTCAGCGAACCGCGCTGAGAAGCAGAAACGTAACGCGAGTGGGTACGCTCTAGGCCCCGTGCTGATCATAGTGCTGCACCCTAGTGTCAAAAAAGTAAAACCTCAACAAACAAAGCTCACTTATTCCTCAAGAGATGGCCCTTCATGTATACAAAAAATGCGCGCGACTCGCGGTGAGAAAACAGCAAAATTTAAACCACGAACACCCTTGTCGGGCGGGGCCCGACAGCGGACCGCTACGGCCGTGTTGCGTTGTCGGGCGCTGCCCGACAACGGACCGCAAAGGGTTAAAACTATGGAACTGTCCCAGTGGGTTAAACCTTAAAAGTAGGGGTGTGTGAATATCAAAATTTTCGAATACGAATCGAATACGAATACACAGCTTCGAATACGAATCAAATACCGAATAATCAAGAAAAGTAACTTTGTTTCCACTAGTAATCTTTTATTTTACTACGTATTTATGTTGAAAACAGTACACTTGTATGCTATCAGCACAAAAAACGAATAATTGCACAAAAGAATATCTGTACTTGCCAGGAAGCGTATGACTGTGCTATAGTATTTAGTTGAGCTTGTGACTTAATTAGGTTTGAATCGAATATTGAACAAACTTTTTCTTTCCTTTTCTTTATGTGATAGCACTGTATTATAAAAAAAAGCTTTTGCACCTGCCTTGGTGGCTTAGCGGCTGTGGAGTCGTACTCTAGTAGTGAGTATGAGGGCGCTGGTTTGATTCCTGGGTCAAACGTAACAATGCCCATTAAAGAACCCCAGGTAGTCAGAACTGATCAGGATTCCCCCACCATCATCATATCGGGGTTTTAGAAGTTTTGCCACTACAACCTCCCAAACTTTAATGTTTTTGTTATTTTTATGTACATTTTCGCCCCTGCTATCACCGGTCGACACTCTACGGCAAACGAAAGTGTCGGCGGCGTCTTTCTGCCACACAACAATCATCATCTGGGTTGCTTGTGTTTCCCTTCTAGAAAACTGTGCGCTGGCTACTTTCCTATCACAAACGCTATGTCATGCTGATAGCCGCAAACCGTTCGTGACCGGGAAGTACCGGGCGGAATGACGCAATAACGGCCCGCGAGATAGGTGACATTATTGTTGGATGGCAAAAGGACGCCCCAAATACGCCTTTTTTGTCAGAGTTAATGGAGCCACAACTCCTGTTCAAAATGCGGTGCCGGCGGCGATCGCGTTATTTCGCCACTTCAAGGACTGCCTTTGTGCACTTGTTGCTGATGGCAGGAAACTGACGCTGGCGAAACAGCGAGGTTGGCGAGATTGCACGAACGATATGCCCAGCTGTGATGCGCAGTCGGGAACACAGCATAACTACGCGGTACAGGTAAACCTGGATATAATGAAACTGGAAAAAGTTCGCGAATTTTCGTTACATCCAAGTTTTCGTTACATGCAGTTTTCGAGTAAAGACTAGAGAAACTATCGCGAAAACCAAACGAAGATGCGGCGGATGCCAGTTCAGTGCCACTCACCTCAAATATCTATTTAGCACAAAAAAAGTGCGTTAACTTGGTTTGTGTCTTTCGCGTCAAAGATGATGTCACGCGACGGTTCAGAGAAACCAACTCGTCCAATGCTGCCTCGTCATCCTGTGAGCCAACGTGACGGCGCAGAACGTCCAGCGTGTCCAAGATCTCCTTCGCGGTGGGCAACGGCACTGTATCTGCCTCTGACAAACCTCCACCATCACCGCGATCTTGGGCAGTTTCTACAAGTGCCACATCCGACATTTCTTCGATAGATATAGCACCACTGTCAGCGTACAAAAAGTCGTGAAGTGCAACGTCGTCGGGCACTCCACCATTCGCGCAAAGTGCATCCCACGCTTCACTGACGTCGGATGGATTTGAAGGTTCCTGGGGTTCTTCTTCGTAGACTCCAGCCTCTGTAACCACTGACACCCCGGCTTTCATGAAGCAATTTGTGACTGTGTCAGCTTTTAATTCCTGCCAGGAAGCAGCAAGCATTTCGATGGCTTGGTAAATGTCTATCTTAGTCAGCCATTCAAAGCGTATATCCAAGAGGATCTTCTGAATGACGCAACGACGGTAGCAGCACTTAAAGCTGTTGATGATCCCTTTGTCTAACGGCTGTATCAGGGACGTGCAATTGGCAGGGAAGTACTGCAGCTTGATGTTCGATAGCCGAAGGCCTTCGATCTGGTGCGCGGAGCAGTTGTCCAGCAATAGGCATATTTGGCGACCCTGACGCTTGACATCTTCGTTGAATGCCTTCAGCCATTCAGTAAAGATTTCTCGGCTCATCCAGGCCTTCGAATTGGCCACGTACTTGAATGGCATCCACTTCGTGCCTTTAAAACACCTTGGCCGGGCATTTTTTCCTATAACTAATGGGATTCTTTTGTCGCTGCCGTCACTGTTTGCGCAAAGCAAGACAGTGACGCGTAGTTTGCTCTGCTTTCCCCCTCTACAATCGTGCCCTTTAAGCTCCAGCGTGCGATTCGGCAACATCTGGTAGAACAACGCCGTTAGTAGAAGTCCGCCGGCGCATAGCGGTCCAAGATGCCAGGCAGCTTCTCGGCCACCCACGAGGCATTGCTGTCAGCAGATGCGGACTCGCCACTAATCACTCTACCGACGACACCGTGCCGGCTCTTGAATCCTTGCAGCCAGCCGTTACTTGCCTTGAAATTGTCATGGCCAAGAATAGACGCAAAATCCTTCGCTTTATGCTGCAGGATTGCACCACTTATGGGCACGTTGTGTGCCCGTGTGTTCAGAAACCAGGTGAAGACAGCTTTGTCCACATCAGCGTACGTTGACTTCTTCAGTCTTTTCTTCGTCGAACCCGTGCTAGACTCCGCTGCCTCGCGGATGCTGTCCTTCGCACTCAATATCGTCAACAGGGAGCTGGATGGGATATTAAATCGCGCAGCAACGTCCTTCTTTTTCTCACCTGCGGAAACCGCATTTACAATCGCAAACTTTTCTTCAAAAGACAAAACCTTGCGCTTTCTTGGCACGGAGCTCATTTTCACAGCGAGAGCAGCTGAGAGGCCTAACAAGAGAGGCCTGACAACGGACTGACGCTCGCACCACCGCTTCGTTCACCCGTTCGGCACAGTAGCGCCACCAGACGTCGCAAGTCGCAAGCAAAAGCTGCATAGCGTGGCATTCGAAATGCGCACCGCATTGCCATCTCGAAGGCTTTGCAACGAGGAAACTCCGTTTGCAAGCTATTCTAGCGACGCTTGTATCATCATCGCGGCACGCACTTGCCTGTTGCAATGGTATACGTTCTACCCGCAGCCGCCCCTGTGTATTATTAATTTTCGCATTATAAAACTTACGCGTTGTACATAGAAGATTTTAGTAATGTTACGACTAAGGGTGTGCGAATAATCGAAATTTTGAATATTTTTTTAATAGTGTTCACTATTCGATTCGATTCGCACTGGAATTTTACTATTCGAACTATTCGAACTTCCCAAAAACAAATACAGTCAACGTCCAATTGAAAGTGACCCCTTCAGATCTTCAATATGCTTCACCTCATTACATTCTCGTATTGCGGCAAAGCTGCCTTTCAAGCTCCGTTACGGTCGAACTTCAAGAGACAGTCAACGTCCGACTGAAAGTGGTCCCTAGATTTTCCGTACGTTACACCTCATCACACCACTGTATTGCGGCAAAGCTGCCTTTTAAGCTTTGTTACAGTTGAACTTTGCCAAGAGAGTCAACGTCCGATTGGAAGTGGTCCCTAGATTTTTCAATATGCTTCACCTCATCGTACCCCCGCATTGTGGCAAAGCTGTCTTTCAAGCTCCGCTACGGTCCCAAGTGTATTAACTCAAAAAAACGCTGGTTCCAACATGGAGATGAAAGATGTGGCAGAGGTGGGGGCTCAATTAATGCTGTTTTGGGCCTGAAATTTGGGCAGGCAGTCCGAAAAATTGGACGCCAAAGTTTTTTAGCATCCAAAATTTCAAATGTTCTTATATACCGACATCTACGAGGCAGATTTGGAACTCCAGACTTGAAGGGAGTGCACCCTTGTCCGCCACATCAGTTGAGCTTCCACAGAAGTTGAAAGAGGAGGAAAGGCTGAGGAAATGGCATCTTTGCCTATCGCATGTAAAGTGTTGTCGGCAACACTTTGGTTGCACAAATCATGTACATAAATAGAATTCAGCCTCTTCATTGCCTCATTCTTGATAAGACAACTATGAAACATGACCCCACCAGTGCTTCATCAACCTAGCGAAAAGAAGCACTTTCATGTTGCTATCTCATAAGAGTATGCTTAGGAATCCTCTCTAACTTTTTTTTTTTTGCAATTTCGCTTCGAAGTATTCGAAAAATATTCGATTAGATTTGCACCGACACTTCAATATTCGAATTCGCATCACACCCAAAATTTTGCTATTCGCACAGCTCTAGTTACGACTCAAAATAATAAATGATCAGTGCCGCAAAATTCGTTACATTCAGGTCGATTACCGCAACACCTTCGTTACATGGAGGTAACAAATACATGGGCTTCTATGGGGATGGTATTCGGGATTGAAAAAAATTCGTTAAATCCAGGAATTCGTTACATGCAGGTTCGTTACATCCAGGTTTAACTGTATATCCTTTGCCTGACGTGTGCCACGCTAACAAGAAAGAAGTATATGTGATTGCGCCACAGTGGCCACAACAAAGGTTACCAAAGTGCCCGCTACTGGCGCTACCATCGAGTCATTTTGGAACTAACAAGCACCGTATTTACTCGATTCTATCGCGCCCTCGATTGTAAGGTGCACTCGTTTTCCGCGACAAAAAAAAAAGTACAACATCGATTCTAACGCGCACCCATTTTTCGCGAAAGAAATGAACAAAAGAAGGTCGTAGGAGTCCACCTTCGCACATTCAGAAGAACAAGTATTTGGGTTTTAAAGAACTAAAGTTTCAAAAAACAAAAAAAAAAAAAAAGAAGAAGAAGGAAACAGTCAAACTGCGGGCCTTGCTGCTCAAACTGTCACCACTACGGCGGCGATACGAGTCCCGTGTAATGGATCAGTTAGAAGCACGGAAGCTTGGGCGAGTTTGTAAGACATCATGGCACAACTTCAAAGCGCTAAAAAACAGGGACAAACAGGGTCATGTCCACTCTTTTTCGTTTGTCCCTGTTTTTTAGCGCTTTGAAGTTGTGCCAGAATGGATCAGTCTTCGTCGCTGTCGGACAACTCCTTGTCGCTGTCAATGCGCTTCGAGTTCGGCAAACCGGCCCTGCTATTGTCCACAGAAACTTTTTCGTGAAGCTTCGCTGTAAAACAATCTTCTGCTTCTGTTTGCGCCAGTCTCGCACGCACGTTTCGGCAACTCCGAACGACCGCGATGCGGCCCGATTTCCGTCCGTCTCTGCACATGTTGTAACTTTTCTTTTAAATGCGACATCGTGGTGCACTCGTCGAGTATTTGGAGTGGGCATTTCCATGCTGCCGATGCGAATGCACAACAGGATGACAAACTCCTCAGCACACGTACGAACTGAATGACAGAAATGGCCGAGGCGCGTAGGAGGCGGCCGTTTTGAAATGCCGATGGCAATACGATAACAGAGTTTTTTTCTTTTTCGGTACTCGATTCTAACGTGCATGCGATTTTTCGACTCGTTTTGCCGAAAAAAAGGTGCGCGTTAGATTCGAGTAAATACGGCATAGTGGCTGACATCGCGGCACAGCGGACGGGAGACCCGTGCAGCTTTTGTCGATGCTTGCGTGTACATTTGTACATCGATCTTTTAGTGAAAACCGTTGCAGCTGCATATTCATTCATTCATTCATTCATTTTATTATACTGTCAGCCCCATTTGGGCTATAACAGGGGTGGAAAAAACCAACATACATAAAAAAAAAATAGGTACTCCCTATACAACTTCTATTATACATAACAATGAATGACAAGAAATAGGCAAAGTACTTCGCTCTTGAGGACAGAAAATAAGCAAAATATAACTATACAGTAAAAGCTCGTTAATTCGACTCTCGTTAATTCGGAAAATCGGTTAATTCGGACACGTCATCTGGTCCCTGCAAATATACGCATCACTCTATGAGACTGGGCGCTCGTTATTTCGGACAGATTTGACCGCAAATCGGATAATTCGGCGACTTTCGGGC
The DNA here is from genome assembly GCF_013339695.2 of Rhipicephalus sanguineus. Classification (NCBI taxonomy): domain Eukaryota; kingdom Metazoa; phylum Arthropoda; class Arachnida; order Ixodida; family Ixodidae; genus Rhipicephalus; species Rhipicephalus sanguineus. Next base: position 133,080,196 of record NC_051186.1, read on the forward strand.
CGCTGGCGAGGCTCGAAAACGAAAAAAAGAACTATTCGGAACAAAAGTGAAGCTCAAACGCAGCATCGCCATGGACATCAATTATCGACTTGGCTTGGATTGAGACTGGTTGAACGCCTTTTTTTCGCGTGTGGGTTTTGTTGCTTTGTTCCCGTTGGTGTGCTGCATCGTTGATCGCCGATTTATCGAGGAACGTTTCAGTACGGCTCCTTTAGCTTGATCGTTGCTGGTGCTTTTGTGCTGACTTCTCGTGCGACCGCACTCTCCGCCGATGGCAACGCCTGCGAAGCGGCCCAAGTACGAGGCCAAGGACTTCACCACCAAAGTAGAATTTTTGCGTGCTCTGAATAACGGGCTCTCCCGACAAGAAGTGATGAAGAGTGATGAAAGGGGATCCTTCAATCGGCGGCAAGAAGCAAGGAACGAGTAACCGTACTTTTATCCGCCAACGTGACTGGAACAGAGCGCTTGCCGCTTCTCGTTATCGGAAAGGTTCAAAAGCCACGCTGATTTAAGAACATCAACAATCTTGTCGTGGATTACCGTGCCAACCGAAAAGCATGGATGACGGGTGAAACTTTTGCGGTACTGCAGACATCATGCGAGCTGCTGAGCACCTTGAAGGGCTCAGAAAGATTGTGTCCGCGCGAATTTCTGCTCGAAAACAGACAAGCATCCGCGATTACTTTGTTAAGTAAAAGTATGTTGAAAAAACTCGTGCATTGTGTTTATTTCGACCATTCGATAATTCGGACATTCGGTTAATTCGGACATTTTTTCCGGTCCCTAGAAATCCGAATTAACGAGCTTTTACTGTACATCTTTATACATGACGTCATTTAGGTTTTTTAAGAAAGAAGGTACACATTCTGATAAGACAGTGGAATTCGGCAGCCTATTCCACTCACTGATCACCCGCGGAAAGAAACTGAACTTAAAACAATCATTGTTTTAAGCATAGTAGTATTTGGAACGCGGTACCTCTGCAGCATAGAGCCGAGCATCCTAAGTTAGTTGTGTGTAGCGCGTCACCTGCTAAGCTCACCCAGTTAAGCATTGGGACATTTGCCGTAACGTACGTGTGCGTTTGCCCGTGCGCAGCTGGTGGAATAATTTCCACAATATGGGATTTTTTAACATGCATTCGGGAAACTGTACATGAGTTCCACACAGACGTCAGCTCATTAATCAAACCCGTCACGCTCTGCATAAGATCGCTGTAATGACTGAGTCACTGCAGCAGTTGATGCGAGTATTGATCACGACAGCGCTAATTGTAGCACAATAGAGACGGTGGTGAGGGCGCTGTGTTTTGCGACACAGTGCCAGCATGAGAAACCGTGGACTCACTCTCTTCTTCTTCCTGGTGGGGGAGGTCGCTGGCGTTGTCGGTGGCACCGGCCAGTGTGCCGCTATTGACGACAGCGCTGCCGCGCTGTGAG